>NC_063218.1:49060757-49363787 GCF_020740725.1 Corvus hawaiiensis | reverse complement strand
AGCTTTATTAGTCTGGCGAAGGGGAGCCAGGGACAAGCATCTCTCTGCCCTCGCAGGGGCAGAGGGCTAGCTTTATAGGGATACAGGGGGTGGGTGTCAGAGAGTAAAGGCCAGTGGGCTACAAAGGATCTGCATAGGGTCTCCCAGAGGATTCTGGGTTTGTCTTCTTCTTGCCGTAACTGAAAAAGTGGTTGCCTTTCCAGGGGAGTTCTGCTGGGAGATTGCTCAATCTCCTTATTTCAGCAGACAGGCTCCAGGGCAGTGGCTGGGCACACCCTACAACTCCCCCTTCTGTATTTATTAAAAGGCATTTCTGGCAGCCTTTCTGCAGCAACATAGGAGGCATGAGAACATAAGTAACACAGTAATAATTACAATGAATACCCACAAAGCTCCCTTAATCGAAGATGCAATCCATCCCGTTATTCCCCATCGTCCAAAAAGGTCATTGACCCAGTCTAGGCTCTTATCTACTTTTAGGTCTTTTATTAGTTTTTGTAGTTTCTGGATATTCGCCTGGATGGATGTTGAGTGTGAAGAAAGATTGAAGCAGCACATCCCTTCAAAGTCTTGGCAGCCATGTCCGTGGGCAAGCTGTAGGTAGTCCGTTGCTGCTCGATTTAGTAGGGTTGTGTGTCTGGTAATCTCCTCATCTTTTAAAAGGTCGCTCAAAGCGGCAGATGTCGCATTGGCCTGTTTGCTTAGCCAACACCCTAGGTGATTGATATCCCCAAGGGCCTTGAGTGCAGCTAACCAAGGGGTGAACACGGAAGCTGCAACTTGTCCTGCCTTATTCCAGTTGTAAATGCGACTGTCACAACTTTCATCAAACTCAGCAAAGGATCTCTTTTGACGTGTTGATGTGTTTGTTTGTCTCCAATTATGTAATAATGTGATATTTGGGGTAAGGGTAGAAAGCTTGCCAAGGCTACAGGGGCCTCCTTGGAGGCATGAGGGGATCCCGGCCCATACTCTGTCACCACAGACAAGAAACACCCCCCAGGGTAATGCTTTGGGGTGGAGAGTGGACACAGAGAGTATGTGGCTGGTGTAATTGCACCAATCCTGACTATTATAGGCTTTGTTAAATGGTGATAGGTCTTTTCTGTATGTATTTTTTGCTTGGTCAATCCCTGGCTAGCGTTGGCTTTGCAGTCTAAAATAAAATTGACGTAACATGTTGCTTTGGAGGACCCCAGCAGGTTCAGTTCTTGGGGTTCATCTCGAGCATTTGGCAGAATCTTTGTCCACTCATCCCAGGTGTCTACCAGGTTGGGCCTCTTACCTGTGGTGCAGAGGAGCTCTGAGTTAGTGATGGGCCAGTCATCTGCTACTAGAGGAATTCCTACCAGACACGTGGAGAGTGGGTTTGTCTACGCTGCCCATGGATAGGCACAGATTGTCTTGATTGAGTGTCTTTGCTAGGGTCACCCAAACATTATGGCTAGGCTGTGGGACAAGCCAGCTGAAGGCATGTGGTACAGCGAAGAGCATTGAGGCAGCATCAGCGTAGATAAATTTCATCTTTGGACAGGGATGGGGCTTCTGAGGGGGAATCTAAGTGAGATTTGTTAGCTTTGTGGTGAGAGGGGAGGTTTTGGGGTTTAAGGAGGTTTGACAAGGGTTGAGGGAAGGGGATATTTTGGGGTAAAAAAGGGGCGGTAACATATAAACTAAGGATCAGTTTTTCAGGCTGTGTCTGGCCTACGGCTTGACTTTTGCCGTAGCTTCTCGTTCAGCTTTCTGTTTCGTCTGCTGCCGTGTGGTGGGACAATCTTTTCTCTGGTTGGTGGGCATTCGGCGACGTCTTCATCTCCATGCAGAGCTGGTCTGGTTTTGGGGAGGTCTTGTATTTGACTCAGGAGAGTTCTTGTTGATGTTTTTGGGAGCAGTGTTTGTAGGGCCTAGGTATGGTTTTATATTTTTTTCTGGGGCCTACTTCGGGCCAGATGGTAGCTGGACACAGGCGTAGCCTCTCCCCGGGTAATCAATTGGAAAGGCCCAGAGACCTGGTGTGATTCTGGGTCCTTCACCAGCAGTGGTGGTTTCTCTGTGAGCTTAGCTTGGGTTGAATTTGAGAAGTGGTGGAGTATTGGGGGGTCAGGCTCTGATGAGGTACCATTTAGGAAGTTAATGACATAGAGAGCCTTACAGTCTTTCAACAGGAGACAAAATTTCTGTTTCTCTCCGTTGCTGATTGAGGACTGTTTTGAGGGTTTGGTGGGTCCTTTCCACGATGGATTGTCCTGTGGGATTGCCAGGTATGCCTGTCCTATGTTTTATCCCCCATTGGTTGAAGAAATCTTCTAACTTACAAGAGGTGTAGGCAGGCCCATTATCCATTTTGATTTCTTCAGGGACTCCCAGGGTAGCAAAGGCAAGGAGAAAATGCTTGATGGTGTGGACGGCATTTTCCCCTGTGTGGGCTGACGCAAACACTGCCCCAGAGAACGTGTCGACTGACACGTGCACATATTTGGATCTCCCAAAGGATGGGAAGTGGGCTACCTCGGTTTGCTACAATTGGCAGCTGTTCAGACTGTGGGGGTTGACTCCGGTACCCATAGGTGGTATTTGGTAGTTCTGGCAGTTTGGGCACGTTGCAATGATAGCTTTGGCTTGATCTTTTGAAAGCTTGAACATTCTGATGAGGGCAGGAATGTTTCGGTGAAAAAATGCATGTGACAACTTTGCCTGGGCAAAGATGTCAGGGACGTTTGCAGTCTCTGCTGGCATGGCCAGTGCATCTGCTCTCCTGTTCCCTTCGGCAATGGGACCAGGGAGGTCAGTGTGTGACCTCACATGCATAATGTAGTAAGGTTGTTTTCTGTGGGAGATTAAATGAATTAATGTAGAAACCAATTGGTATAATTTTTGATTGGAGACCTCTTTGAGAAAAGCATGTTCATCCCTCATAGTTATGCCAGCGACATAAGCCGAATCTGTGACCAAATTAAAAGGTTCGTCTTTAAATTTCTCAAAGGCTCTGACAACGGCTGCTAACTCGGCAATCTGTGGAGATCCCTCTACTATTTGGATATCAGACTCCCATTTTTGAGTATTGGGTTGCCTCAAAGTCATGACAGATCGATGGGATGAACCAGACCCAGCTGTAAAGACGGTCAGAGCTTTGAGAGGTTTTCTACTTTGGATTAATTTTGGAATCAATTTAAAGGCTGCATGGCGGTAGAAAAGTCTGTGTTTTGGCATGTGGATGGAAATTTGGCCTGTATAGTTATCTAGGGCAAACTGGAGGCTCTCATTGGTCTGGAGCAAATGCTTCAGATCTCCAGTGGTCAAGGGCAAGTATATGCATGTGAACTCACACCCTGCAAGAGAGCGGAGACGAGTTCTGGCCTTTTTTATTAAATGTGCCATTACTTCTTGGAAGGTGGTTAATGTCTTTGTAGGTTGATGGCTTGTGAAGACCCATTCAAGTATCAGCAAAGGGCCTCTGAGTTGAGGGTCCCATTGGAAGATCAGTCCGTGGAAATGGGGAGCCTTACCCAGAACTGCAAACTGGAGAGGCAGGCTGGGTTCGACATGATGGGCTTGGCGTGAAGACAGGGCTTCTTGGACTTTGGTGATGGTATCTCGGGCTTCAGGTGTGAGGGCACGTGGAGAGTCCCAAGTCTCCGCTGCCGCGGAGGAGGTTGAAGAGGGGAGTGAGGTCATCTGTTGTGACTCCTAGTAAGGGGCGTATCCAATTTATGGATCCGCACAAGCTGTGTAAGTCCCTTAGGGTTTTGGGATCATCTCTGATGGTGAGTTGCTGGGGTGTGATGATTCTCTCACGGATCTGGAGGCTGAGGTAAGTCCATGGTCTGGAGTGCTGCACTTTGTCCTCACGAATCTTGAACCCTGCTTCTTTTATGGCTTCAATTGTCTTTTTAAGAGTTCTGTCCAAATAAGTTTTTTCTGATGCACAGATTAGGATGTCATCCATATAGTGGTGGATGATTGCTTCTGGGAACAGGCTCCTGATGGGGGACAGAATGTGAGCGATGTACCACTGGCAGATGGTCGGGCTGTTCTTCATGCCTTGTGGGAGGACGAGCCAGTGGTATCTTCTGAGTGGGGCTTGTTCGTTAAGAGAGGGGACAGAGAAGGCGAACCGTGGTGCATCCTGGTGGTGGAACGGGATGTTAAAGAAACAGTCTTTAATGTCTATGATGGCCAGCATCCAGTCTCGGGGCAGCATCGATGGTGATGGTAGGCCGGGTTGGAGGGGGCCCGTGTCTTCAATGACCTCACTGATCTTTCGTAGGTCCTGGAGTAGTCTCCATTTGTCTTTGCCGGGCTTTTTCAGCACAAAGACAGGGGAATTCCAGGGGCTCGTAGTCTTGGTGATATGACCTTTGGCAAGTTGCTCTTTCACCAGGGCTTCCAACGCACAGAGTTTTTCTTCTTCAAGAGGCCACTGTCTTATCCATTTTGGGTTGTCAGTCTTCCAGGTGAGCAGGAGAGTAGATGATAGCGCGCGTTTCTTAGTGGCCCCAGTCAGAAATCCTGGCTGGGAATGGTGAGGGTGGCACCCCACTGGGATAGAAGGTCTCTGCCCCATAAGGTGATGGGGGCTCTTATCGCAAATGGTCGGGTGGTCGCTATCTTGCCTTCAGGTCCTTCGATGACAACATTTCGTTTGCTTCTCATGGATACTGTGACTCCATCAATCCCAGAGATCATACCTGCCACTGGCTCCAGTTCCCTATTCTCTGGTCACTTGGAGCAGGCAGTGATGGTCATGTCTGCTCCGGTGTCCAGAATCCCTGGATGGTAGATCCTTTCTCCTTTACAGAACAAGCTGCACTTGATGGTCAGTTCGTTTGAGCCCACAATCTCTATCCACATTGCTGTTGGATTGAGAGGGATCTGTTCTGGGCGGTTCCATGGAAGTAAAAAAGCTTGTGCAATCATTGTTCCCTGTGGGAGAGAGAAAGGTGTGTCCATACAGCAAAGCTGGACAAGAATCTCTTGTCCAGGGTGCACTGTTTGTATCTCAGGTAATACAAAGATTTGTTCTGGACCATGGAGGGTATCACTTAGGATAAGAATGTCCCATGGGCCATTCTGCGGTCCGTACTTTCCTGTAGGGATACGATAAAAACGCTTGTCAATAAAGTTAAGTGGCAGTGACGTTACCAGTTGATGTCTGGTTCCCATTGGTAGCGCTCCATGTGTTGGATCCTTCTCATGTGTTCTGGGATCACCTGGGATGATGGTGCACTGTCGAGGTGGCAATTGGCACTCGTTACTCTTCCACTTTCAGGAGCCCAACTGCAGAAGGATTCTCTGATAGTCCAGGCAGGGTGTTCAGTTGCCTAAATGCCCTCTGCCTCCACAGCAGCAATCCCAAATGCCCACCTGAGTCCTTTTGGGTCTTTGTAATAGCCATTCCGGAGGAAGTCTATGCCCAGAATACACGGGGCCTCTGGGCCGGTCACAATCGGATGCTTTTGCCACTCCTTCCCAGTCAGGGTCACCTCAGCTTCCAAAAGAGTCAACTGCTGTGATCCCCCGGTCACCCCAGCGATGGATACAGGTTCTGCCCCCACATGTCCCGATGGCATTAAAGTACACTGTGCCCCAGTATCAATCAATGCATCATATTTTTGTGGCTCTGATGTGCCAGGCCATTGAATCCACACCGTCCAGAAAACCCGGTTCTCCCGTGCCTCTTCCTGGCTAGAGGCAGGGCCCCTCTAGCCCTGGTTATCATTCTTTCCCTGGGCGTACATGCTCGAGGTACCTTCAAGGGGATCCGACATATCATCCTCCCTTCTGTAATACCTGGCAGCTCGGTCACGGGAGGCTGAGGCTACCTTCACCTTAGCGGAACCCCCTCGGTTAGTGCCTCCCTCCTTGAGTTCATGCACCCGCGCTGCCAGGGCAGAGGTGGGTTTCCCATCCCACCTTCTCATGTCTTCCCCATGCTCACACAGGAAAAACCACAGCTCAGCTCGTGGGGTGTACCCTCTCTCTCTAGCTGGGGGATGACGGGCTCTGACTTGGGCGCCTGTGACTCGCACTGGTGCCACACTGACCCTCCTCATCTCCTCCCTCATCTCCTCCCTCATCTCCTTCCTCATCTCCTCTTTGAGGTCCTGGACCACAGCAGAGACATGAGCTTTCAGCGGGCCATTGACCATGCTGTCATAATTCCTGAGCTTGTTGGCAACAGAGCCCACTGTTTCTCGGTTATTGTCAGCATCAATCGTTGCAATGAAGGTGGTGTATTGCGATGGCCCTAGCCTTGCCAGGTTCCACATCATCTGTCCTGTGCACCTGACCTTATCGTGGCCATTATCATGCTGTCCATCCCTTCCAGAAAGTACCTCTAATACTGCCACCTCTCTTAGCTGCTGGATCCCTTGCTCGAGTGTCTTCCACTGCATTCTGTGATGATACTCCTGCATTCTTTCTTTGTGAATGAACCTTTCTCTCACACTCGTTAAGAGCCGCTCCCAGAGAGAAAGGGGCCCTGGCTCCCTCACAAATATCTGGTCCACACCTGGGTCCTGGGTCAACGATCCCAGATACCTTGCCTCACCACTATCCAGTTGCACACTTGTGCCCATAAGGTCCCAAACCCGAAGCAGCCAGGTTGTATAAGGCTCACGCCCCCTTCGCACAATGTCGTTTCGCATACCACGGAGACTGTCGTGCGACAGGGACTCAGTGATGATTTCTGTCTCTGGCTCTCCTGCTGGTTGTGAGGGCCCTGGTTGCCCATCATCATTAACTGGTCGTACTGATTTGGTCTTACACTTCCTCCTTTGCACAGGGGCAACTGCTGCTGGCGGTGGTTGTCCTTGTGGTTCAACTGAAACCTGGACGGTTGTAACATCCATGGGTTCCACTGCTGCACCATCGGGCTCACCCTCTTTGGGGCAGGGAAAAGGTTTTTCACTAGCTGAGGAGGTGTATTCCCTTAGCAATTGGCATATCTCCTGGCGCATCTCCTGCGTCCCCTTCACCAGTACCCCCATCCAGTTCGAGTAGTCCATTTCTGAGGTGGGCTGTTGGGCAGGATCAGGCTGTGGGGAAGGGTCAGGCTGTGAGGCAGGATCTCTAGTGTCTGGGGCTGTGTCAGGCTCTGGGGCAGGATCAGGCTCTGGGGCAGGATCTCTAGTCTCTGGGGCCGGTGTCTGGGTAGTTATCCAAGCCAATCTCAACTTATCCCTGAGTGCTAAATAGAGTAGGCCTACCAGTTGGTTACTACTCAGGGAATCTAAACCCTTTGAAAATTGGCGGGGTGGGCCCAAAGAACTGGTTGAGGGGTTGGGAGAAAACTTCCCCTGGTGTCATTTCCTCACACAAGGTACCATTTTTAACATAACCCCAAAAACATGCACTCAGTGTGTGATAGCCCTTTATCCATGTACCCACATTATGGAGGAAGTTTAAAACCCGTGAATTCCTCACCTTCTCGACCCATAATGCAAACTGGATAACAGCAATGGCAGCCTTAGTCAGAGGACCCATGTTTAGGTAAGGAGCTGCAAAGGGGAAGAATATAGCCATGACCACCTGCCACCCGAACCAGGGTAAACTAGATCACATAGTGCTGCCTAACAAGGTTCCAATATCCAGCACACAAAAATTAAGTTATCCAGGAACTGTTATTCCTTTTTCACCTCTCTCTCTTAATGCCCTCGAGCCCCACATTGGGTGCCAAGATTTGTCTTGGTTTGAAAGACAGGTGTCTGCTAAGGAAGGCAGGAGCCCCCTTTGGAATGGCAGATGCAACCCCCCTTCCCTTAGAGTTATTATAATTTTGAAATTAAGGGGCTTTTAGGCAAAGATGTGGAAAATAGGAATAACAGTTCTTTACTATTATATATCTGTATGTGTATAACCAGTCAAACAAACAACAATAACTCTGGCAGTAACAGCGAACAATCACAAACCCAGTGCCAGCCTTCTCGGCTGTCTGGCCCTTTCCCCTCGGGTGCAGTTCCGCTCGCAGCCGGCAGGGGCGCTGGCGGCTCCCGGTGAGCAGGGCAGGTGCGATGGTTCCCCCGCGGCTGCAGGGGGCGCTCCGGAGCGAGCTCGGGAAACCCGCGGCTCTGGTGCCCTGGGATCCCGGGAAGGGATGGGACAAAGGCTTCACAAACCCCTGGGCAGCCGATCCTGGTGTCCGGCGGGACCCTCGGGAACAGCAGGCTGGAACGGCAGGCTGGAACAGCAGGGATGAGCACAAATCCCCGGCGGCAGACGAGATGTATCCAAATGGGGAACCCCCCGGAGGTCTGGGCAGGCAGGATGAGCACGGCTGATGTAGCGAAGGCTTGAAGCAACAGTGGGGCAGGGCAGCCACAGCCCGGCTCCTAGCGGGGCAGGGAAGGCGGGCTTTGGGATCCCGGGGCTTCTCCAGCAGAAGGAAAAGCAGCCGAAGAAAACAGCCTCCCTCTCTGTCCGAACGCCGAGACCAACTGCCACCACAAACTCAGGTGAAAACAAAAGAGTAGCCAGCTCTTCTGTTTTTCTGAAGTACCCAACTATTTGCTCCCCTAGCAACATGTATGAGCAAAATTCCTTTAACAGAAGAAAAACCAGGAGAGCTCCTAAAACCCCAACAGTCTGGAACAGGTCTCAATCATTTGTTCTATTGTTGGTTCTGTGTCCATGGGTAGGGCCCTCAAGATATTCTTACATTGTTCGTTAGCATTTGCCATGGCAAGTTTACCCAAAAGTTCTTTTCATCCATCCAGGCTCTCTATCTGTTTCTCTAAGCTAGTTTTTAAACGATCAACAAACTTAATGAAACTTTCATTTACTGACTGTTTGATGTTAGAGAAATATCGTGTAGGAACAGAATCATCCGGAGTAAGGAGCAGCGATGTCTTTGCTGCAATAGCTATGTCTTGTAATGCTACTTCAGATAAGGTTGTAGCTTTATCTGAGGGTTTTTGGAGGTCACCTTCTCCAGCCAGTTGTTCTATTGTCCAATCTGTCTGATTTGCATCTTTAGCATAAGCATCAGACAATGTTTTTAAATGTCTCTTCCAGTGCCTTTCCCATAGCATATATTCAGCAGGGGAAAGGATGCAATTAATAATGCTTTTAATATCATGTGGTACTAATGTATAGGCGGAGAAGGTGGCTTCCAATAAGTTTCTAAAGAAATGTGACCCTCTCCCATGTTCTTTTGCTGCCTTGCAAAGCTCTTTGACTTCTTTGTATGGGATAGGTTCCCATGTTTTTGTAGTTGATGGACCACCCCTCCTCCCTTTCCCTATAATGACTGGGAGGGCTGAGATTTTCTGGGCTACCTCCCAGTCTCCCTCCCGGTTCACCTTCCTGTGTGTCTGTGCCCAGCGGTCCTCAGATTCAGAATCAGAGCTGCTGCTACTGTCGTCTGAAAATGAGGAGTCGGCTGTTGCAGGGCGGGGCTGGGCTACAGAGGGGCATAGCGTGACATTTTTGAAATGCCAGCTTTGCTTTAGCCAGGGCAGGAGTAGCGGGGGATGGAGGGTGTTTTGAGGGATGGGAATGGGATCTGTTGTGGCAGCATGGGGGTGAAGAGGCTGTGCAGCAGCAGGTCTTTTGGGGGGGGGGGGGGGTCAGGTTGCAGGTGGTGCTGGTTTCGCAATTCTGTGCGGAGGTGGCATGGGCTGTAGGAGGGTGTGGGGGAGCAGTGAGCTTTAGGGCAGGAGCGGAGATGAGGATTGCGCAAGAACCTGTGGTAGGGAGAGGGAGGGGTGTAGGAAGGGAGGGATTAGTAGCAGGTATTGTATAAAATGCAGCTGGGGGGGGAGAGGGGGGTCTGCTGGCGTTTGCCAGGGTGGCAGAGCCATTGGTGGCAGGGGGAGGGGGAAGGGAGATTCTGCTCCACAGGCAGCAGCCTGGGGCGGCAGCACGGATACTTTTTGCACAATAGCTGCGTCCCGCCAGCGGCTATAGGGGCAGATTCTGGGGCGGGGCGTGACGCCTGTTCCGTGCCCCTGGGCGCAGGATCATGCGGGGGTGGTGGCGTGTTGTACGATGGGTGTTGTCCGTGGGTGCAGGGAGGGGCAGAGGCGGCGGGGCGGCTTGCTGAGATGGGGCCGCTGCGGTGGTGCTGGGGTGGAGCGGAGGGCGAGGCCGCGGGGAGCAGGGACGCGGCGGGGATCAGGGACGCCACAGGATGGGGGGTGAGGTCAGAGGCACCGCCAGCCGGTGCAAGGGGGGGGATGATGTTGCTCGCAAAGGATTGCAAAATATCAGGGGCACAGGGAGATTGAGCTGGGGGGAGCTCAGAGCCATCCATCCCAGGGAGGGGGGATGGGTCTGGGATGGGTCCCGTGCGCGCTGCCTGGGGGGTGGCAGCGGGACCGAGGGGGCGAGCGGGGGGGTTTGGGTATGGGAGAAGTGCTGGAAATAAGGGATCGGGGTAGGGTAGTGGGGGGGCCGGCGCCCCAGCCTGGCCAGGGCTGGGGGGGCAGGCGGGCTCCGCACTCTGACTGACTGGTGCCGGAGGCGGAGAGGGGGAATGGGAGGGGGGAAGGGCAGAGGTCGGGTTTGGCTGAAGTGGGTTAGTCGTGCGACACCTTTTAAACATTAAACGAAATAAAGGAATGAGTCATGAAACAGAGAGGTCTCCTGCCGCTTGAAATGAATAGAGCTTCTTCCCCACTTTGTCCCAGAACGGATCAGAAAGGACAGAGTCTTTGGTGGCATCAGGAAAATTTTGAGATACCCAATTAGTGAAAGATTTAAGATTTTTCTTAGAAAAAAACACCTTTAGAGAATTTAAAGTCGGCTTTTAAGAGAAGGGTTAGAAGAAAGGGGTATAGGTCTCTCTCAGATTGGGAAAGGCTGGGTTTAGCTTGCCTATTTCCCATTTAAGTTCCTCCTTCAACAGAGAAAAGAGAAAAACAACCCAAAAAGTGCTTAAAAGTATTGCGCGCAAGAAAGAGAGGAGAGCCCGATTCTAAACTTACAAATCCCGTCTTCTGGTGAGGCTGTCTCCTGTTGAAGTCCAAAAAAAGTCTGATGGGGGGGTGGTCCGGCCAGTTCAATCCTCAGGGATTTCTGTCCCAGATGAGAGGCGAGGGTCTCAAACTGTCCTCTTACAAATGGCCGTGCTACAACATAGGTCCTTTTTTCAGAGGAGCAGCGCATGAACGGCTGGTTCTGTCTTGGCGTGGTCAAGATGCAGCTCAGGCCAGGAGTCCATTGGATGTCCGGGATCCAATGGCTGTTCAGGTGCCAGTTACGGCAGCTGATGTGGAGTCAGTAGCTCTGACCGAGGAAGCTGTGACTGGTCTGGAGAGATGGTCCCAAAAGAGATCATCTTCCTGAGGCCCGGTGTCTTCTGTCAGCTGCTGGCTAGGAGGGCCCGTGCAGAAGCTGTCAGCTCTTTAGTGATTGTCAGCTCGTGATTTCAGCTCAGCTCTGCAGGGCAGCCTCCAGGCCGGACCAGGGAGAGACGAGAGGCCCGTGTAGCTGTTCCGCACGAGGCAGCTTTTTAGTTGGTGAAGGGGAGCCAGGGACAAGCATCTCTTTGCCCTCGCAGGGGCAGGGGGCTAGCTTTATAGGGATACAGGGGGTGGGTGTCAGAGAGTAAAGGCCAATGGGCTACAAAGGATCTGCATAGGGTCTCCCAGAGGATTCTGGGTTTGTCTTCTTCTTGCCGTAACTGAAAAAGTGGTTGCCTTTCCAGGGGAGTTCTGCTGGGAGATTGCTCAATCTCCTTATTTCAGCAGATGTCCCTCCAGAGCAGTGAGTGGGCATACCCTACACCCCCCATATGCAGACATACATATATTTACAAATGGAATTAAAAGAAAGATTTTCTACAGACATACATATACTTACAAATGGAATTAAAAGAAAGATTTTTTAAAAGCACAGAAAGATGTAAGATGACACTTCCAAAAGAACTCTAGGAACTGGGCTCTGCCAGAAACTGAGCTGTGGCTGTCACAATGTGGTTTACTTGGCAAGCTAAAAATCATGAGCTTATTTCAGTGCATAGTTGGAATTTGAGATCTTCTGAAAAGCTGATGCCAGTCCTGTGTTCTGATTCTTCTGTTAGTTTTTTTTTTTTTTTTTAACTTAATCTGGCTCTACCTATCAATACCTAATTATCTTTTAAAAATAGAGAATAATGAGGGTGGGAACTTTCCACATTCATCTGTAGTAAAAATTGGAACATGCCCAGAATGGTCTGGCAAAATGCCCCATCATGGAGAGCCTTGAGAGAACATTCCCATGGACTGAGCAATCTTGGAGAGAAAGATGGACTACAGGAAGTAACAAAACTCTTCAAGGCTCAGGGCCTGTTCAGATCCTCTGAAACCCTTTGTATAGGTGGGAATCTTTTTTTATTGCTCTATCCAAGAGCGATTTTTCAGGAGGTCTCAGTTAAGAAATTTTCAGAGGAAAGACAAGCTGAAAAGCTCAGCAAGTGAGAGTTAGGCCACCCATGGAAGAGGTGATGTGTGTGCAGACATGTATGAATAAAGAAAACTGTTTCCTGTGATAAATATCACTTGAAAAAAGTGCATTTAATGAATAGTTTTCAGCACCTGACCTCTGGCCCATGTAATCGTGTTTGCCATCTGCCAAATGAATCACATCTGCTTTTTCAAATGGAGATGCTACAGGTTACTTGAGAGAGAATTTTTGGCATTCTGTAAAGTCTGGGTCACTGAGCATGAAGCTTGTTAACACCTTCCATGCTTTCCCTTAGATGCTGGTATAACTTGGGCATTCTTCTTAAATGTAATTGTCCAGTCCATGCTTTCAACTCAGTTCTTCCACACAGCATCATCTGGGGGAAGCATATTCCCCAGGTTAGTCTGGTGGATGAGGGAGGGGTATGTGTGTGTGAAAAGACTTGCTTCTATTGATTTTTGAATTTGTCTTTTCTAGTGTAGGGCTGACTTAAGACCATCCTCTGTTGAAATAAAATAGCAATAGCACTGAAAAGAAAAGGTATCCCATAATGTCATATTTTTCATATGTGCTGCAATCCACTGATTGGCTTCTGTAAGGGGAAAAATCTCTCCTGATGGATACTTCAGTTCTCTAATCAGCAGTGTAGAGTTGTTGGAGTGCCCTTGCTCTGTATCCCTCCGGTCTGTGGGCTCCCATCCGGAGCCAGCAGCAGTGCTGTGTAAGGGTGGGTAAATGGAGTGGAGCTGTGTGGCATGTTTTGAAAAGTGCAGTTTGGAGGGGAAGGTTTTGATGGGAAATATCTCATTCTTTCTGTGATAAAACCCTTGTTATTTAGGAAATCAATGTCTGAGACTGTCCTGGGCTGCACACCCTATTCTGAGTCCTGGGAGTGTTTTTACTGTGTTTAAATAGCCTTAAGCAATGTGGCTTTGTAAATCAAACTGAAGCAAGTAATGAACTGTCTGTTGCAGGTTGAATGAATCAGCCCTGGAGAACAACCACCATTTGGAAAATGATGCTTTTTCAGACAAGTCGGAGAGGGACAACATAGAGGAGTCAGAGAATGAAGCACATGAGAACAGCCGGAAGACAAATGAAAGCGAGAGTGATCAGTCAGAAATACAGGGAGAGGTCTCTCCAGGAAGGAAGGGGACCACTTATATTGAGCAGGTCTATGAAGAATTTGGGGAGGTAAGAAAAAAAAATCTTGATTGCTGCCCGTTCCTGTTAAAATGTATCTGTTCGTAGTATTTGTCATTCAGCCTTTTAGCTGTGTGGCAGGTAACAGCCAACTTCATGAGTTCTGGTGTTTTACAGATAAAGCAAAGCACAGTTTTCTGCTAAATTACATTGTGTTATCATGTGCTTTAATAATTCTGCATTATGAACAGCAGCTCTGTTACTGTGCTTTGGTGTGTTTCCAGCATCAGTGATTGCTTTAACCAGTTACTGCATTAAAGATCTGCACAGCACTGGCACATTTGTGGAGCCAGCGGGAGGGGGGATTATTATCCTGAGCATGTGTCCTGGACAATTAGGGTACTCAGCCCTTGTGTGATACAAAATACGACACTTTCCTTTTTTTATTATGCATGGAACATCCTTTTTTTTGTGTCTGAATGGAGCATTTGAGCCACTTGATTGCTAAATGTCGGTTGCTTATCAGAAAGCCATTTCTCATGACATTTAACAGCAGGAGGATGCATTTCTGTTCCACATAAGAGCCTTGTTAGCTGGATGTCACTGTGACACCTCCGAGGAAGGCAGTGATAGAGAGCTGGGGGAACCAAGTGTGCTGTGTGAGAATCAGTCTGAGCAGGCAGCAGAGGAACTCTGCTCTGAGCACTCACTTGCCCATGGCTTTGAACAAGGAAGCTGATGTTTTGTCTTTGCTTCAAAGAAATGCACTGCTAGAAAGCTATTTTTTTTCTTAGAGTCACAGACTCAGAATCATTTAGATTGTAAAAGACCCTTTAGATCAACACGTTCAACTACTAACCCAGCACTGCCAAGTCCACCACTAAACCATGTCCCTCTACATCTACATGGCTTTTAAGTTCCTTCAGTTATGGTGACTCCATCACCATCTGTTCCAGGCCAGTTCCAATGCCTGACGATTCTTTCAGTGGAGAAATTTTTGCTAATATCCAATCTAAACTTCCCCTGGTGTAACTTGAGGCCACTTCCTCTTCTCCTATCACTTGAGAAGACACCAACGCTCACCTCTCTGCAACCTCCTTTGAGGTAGTTCTAGAGTGATAAGGTCTTCCCTCAGCCTCATTTTCTTCAGGCCAAACCACCTAAGTTCCCTCAGCTGCTCCTCACAGGACTCGTGCTCCAGACCCTTCACGAGCCTCTTATGCTCTTCTTTCAATGTTTTCCTAAAAGTGTACTACTAATATTGACCAAAAAAAATATAGTCAAATATATCCTAATTACACCCAACTTCTCTTTTGTGCATTTTTCCTCTCAAATCCCCTTGCAGCCACACAGCAAATTATAAATGGGTTCAAATGGGGGATTTTGAATATAAATGTGCAACTAAGCAGCAGCAAAATGAAAGCAAACTTAATTTTTATCAGCTACTTATTCTGAAATGACCTTTTTCCACATGAAAAGCTTGTCCTAGAAGCATTGGTATGGCAGGCTGATACACAAACCTTACAGGCTACACTGATGTGTGTATGTGGGTGTGTGTGAGAGAAAGAGAGAGATCTCTGCAGTTTTACATTAAAATAAGAAAAAAATGCACTACAAAGCAAGTGGAAAAGACTGCATTTCTGTTATAGAGTGACACTATGTGTAGCATTAAATAAGGCTCTCTGTAGTGTGTCTGCTCAGGCACTGGTAGCATCCAATGGGTTTCCAAAAAGAATTGCCATGTCACCTTGGCCGTTAGGTGTTTTGTAAGATTTCTTCAAGAGATGGGGCTATCATCACCTGGCCATACAGGTAGGACTGGTTTTTGAGTCTGAATTCACTGGTGAAAGGAATGTAGATAAAAAGAGGTTTTGTGCAATGATGTAGCTCCTCTGGGTGGACATGTATCAAGGTAAACACATGCCAATAGTAATGTCAGTCTGTCAGTCGTCCTCTTAAATTGAAACTGCCCGTGGGTGTGCAATTTGGGTGTCACAGGACAACGATCACTAGCTGGCACTGTTAAATTTTCAGCTTGGCTTTGAGGGCTCATCTGAAAGGTATGCACGTGGGTACGTGCACCTCTGTGGTTTTGGAAGGTGTTTGTGCATTTGGCCAGTTGCAGTTTTGCCTTGTTTGTGGTTGGAATGTGAAGGCAGAGAAAGGTGTCAGAAGAACTTTGAGATTGCAAAAGTTGCCTAGAACACAAAATAGACACTTCAGTAGGTAGATTGATAACAGAAGAATCCCCCATTTTTTCCAAGCTTTTAGTTTTAACAAGTTATAAAAAGGGTTATTTGAAATTATTTGAGGTTGTTCACATCTTCCTGCATCTGTTTTTGCTCATCCCTTGTGCAGTGATTCATTCTGAGTAACACTTTGTCTAGCAATTTCAATGTGGCATTAATATATATTGACAATACATGCACACTTGAGAACCTGGATAAATAAAGAGAGTTCTGACAGACCCATGTGCATTGTAAGCCCTAGCTGATGCTGTGGTATTCCATTTCTTCTTGGAGGTTCAAGGCATGTATTGCATCAGACTGTCAAAAGAAGAATGGTACAAAAATGGAAAAGCAATTAAAGTAACAGAGCTTTGTTGTTCCTCAGTTTGAAATTCCGTCAGCCTGAAAGCCCTGTAGGACTGGTAAATTCGCTGTGACTGTAGGGCTGATTGGGAGCCAACATGGTGGCAATGCTCAGGTGGTGAAAATGAATGTTTAGTGATTTACACCACCTGAAAATCCTGTTGTGATATGCTATGCCCTCTCCCAAACTAAAGTCCATTCCAAAAGTGGATCTGTGCCCTTTTTCTCATAGAAATCTCTTGCCTAAAATCAGTAGAATGTCTAAGTATTCTCTTTCCCTGTTAAACTATGAAGCCTAGGATACATTAAAATGGCATTTGTATTTGAAAATTTAGTTTAATTTACCTTCTCTGGTGGCTTGAAAGGCCCATTCCTCCATGTTGCACATCTCGTGGACCCATTGAATGCATAGGAACTACACAGGGCTGAAACTACAGCATGATCCCTGGCTTTTTTTACCTACACTTCTGCTGCAAAGGGCTCTGAGCAGCACCGGCAGGTGCTGGAGTTTTTGTGCCTCTCACCTGGCAGTGGGCCTTTGCCATATTGATACACCAGTTTGTGTTGTCTAGAACTTGGAGGACTGCTTCTATTCTCTGTTGATTACTTGTTTACCTCCTACGTTTTTTTGCATATATCCTAGTGAATCTTACAGTCTCTCATTTGCAGAGAATGGGATTGAGAGGAGCTTCTTCTGTAACGCAGTACTTGTGCTCAAGGCACGAGCTCTGGCGTGCCCCAGGTCAGAGAGAGTCCAGCTGCATTACTTCTGCGCGTCGCTGAAGCAACTTCGGCATCAGGAAAAGAGCTGCTGGCTGAGTTAGCTAGCTGGCATCTTTGCAGAGGGAACACGGCAGGAGCAGATGGTATTGGCTCACATTAGCTCAGAGACAAAGGAAGAGAGAGGCTGTTCTGGTCTGACTCCTAACAGGTTCATTGTTAGAAGTTTCGCAACCTGAACAAGCTCCGAAGGGATGGAATGCGATGGGAGCCTCCCCTGAGTCTTGTCCTCAGTTTATAGGGAATTTGAAAACCATGGTGGAAGGGGAAAACAACCAATGAGTTACACGCCAGGGGGAGGATACAATTTAACAAGAACCACTGGGGTAAACCGAGAGGCGGGAGTTATAACAGAACCAATGAACAACCGAGTAACCGAGAATTTTCCTGAACCGGGGGAGGCGGCTTGGACCCGGGCACCGCCCAGGGGGTGCAGTTTAGGCTTCTGAGCCGCCCCTCGACCCACCCTCTGAGTCTGCCTCTTCGGGAAACTTGATCCAGGGAATGGGCTGGGATTGATTGGCATCACGCTGCCCCAGCCCCACAGTGGGATGGGTCACTGCAACATCTCCTCCTTTTTTATTACCTTGAAATGAGGGGGAAGGCTTAAGGGATTTCAAAACCAAACACTTAAAAATGGGAAGGGCTAATAAAATTACCAACTCCGTAAAGAAACCCCATACAATGTCCTTGATCATGGAAGGAATCCAGCTGCTGGAGCTCCCGGTGCACAGGAGGAGCTGCAGCAGCAGGTGGGACAGCAGCAGGTAGGATGTCATCATGCAGTCAAGGGTGGTAACTTTAGGAAAAGTGTAACACAAATAAAATGAATACAAATACAATTAACTTAAATAACAATTACTCCCTTGGACTCCCCCTTTTTCAAAACAAATCTGAGGGGTCATTTTGGGAAGGCAGACACATTTTAAGGAGACTGGGAGGTGGAGGGTTCGTTTTTCAGGCCTGGAGGAGGAGTCTTTTTTCCAGGTGGCTTGGTTTTTCTTCTTTTCCAGGCTGTGGCAGCTTCTTTTGTTTGCTTGGCATCCACAGGTGGTCTCAAAAAGGGTTTGATCCACTTCCCAGGGATCCATCTTGGACTCTCTGGGGTGGAAACACATCCGTAGCCTCTACCCCGGGTGACTAGGGGGTACAGGCCACGTATTTGTAAAGTATCAGGGTCTTTTATTAGGACCTCAGGTCTCTCAGTGAGTTTATGTTTGGCAGAGTTTGTGAGGTGTCTCAGGATAGGAGGATCAGGTTCCTCATAGGAACAGTTTAAAAAGTTCAAAGTGAACAACTCTTTGGAAAGTCTTATGATGGGGGCAGTGATCTCATTGCCGCCTTTTTGTTGTTCAAGCAGTCTTTTTAGTGTTTGATGCTTTCTTTCTACTATGGCTTGGCCTGTGAGCAAGTGAGGGATGCCAGTGATGTGATCCACACCCCACTGACTCATGAATGTTTTTAACTCTGCAGAGGTGTACGCTGGGCCATTGTCAGTTTTTATTTTATTTGGTGTCCCCAACATAGCGAAAGCCTGTACTAGGTGGTTGATGACATCTTTGGCCCTCTCCCCACGGTGGGCTGAGGCAAAGGTTGCTCCAGAAAAGGTATCCACAGAAACATGAATATATGTCTGGCGGCCAAATTGGGGGAAGTGGGTGACATCTGTTTGCCATACCTCACAACTGCCTAGGCCTTGGGGGTTAACCACTTCACCTAATGATGGAAGCTGATGTTTTTGGCAGTTGGGGCATGTGGCCACAATGGCTTTCGCTTGGTCTCTAGTGAGGTGGAACATTCAAATGAGGGCTGGAGCATTCTGATGGAACATTGCATGGCTCAGCTGGGCTTGCTGGAATCTGTTAGGCAGATTCACTAACTCGATGGGCATAGCTAGGGCATCTGCTCTCCTGTTCCCTTCAGCAATAAATCCTGGCAGGTCAGTGTGTGATCTCATATGCATGTCATAGAATGGGTGCTTTCGGTGGGAGATCAGTTGAATCAATTTCGAAAGCAAATTGTGAATTTTTGGGTTTGCAACCTCCTTTAGTAAGGTTCTCTCTGCACTGGAAGCTACACCTGCTACATAGGCCGAATCAGTTATCAAATTAAATGATTCACTGAGCCGCTCAAATGCTCTGACCATGGCTGCATGTTCTGCCACTCGTGGGGATCCTTCAACTACCTGCACATCAGACTCCCACTTCTGAGTGCAGGGATCCTTCCATGTGATGACAGACTTGCGGGAACGACCGGAGGCATCTGAAAAGATTGTCAAGGCATTTAATAGTTTTCTGCTTTGAATTTCTTTTGGAATCAGTTTGAAGACCAAAGTAAACAGTCTGTGTTTTGGATGGTGTATAGAAATTTGGCCTGTGTAGCTGTCTAGGGCCTACTGGAGGTGCTCGTTGTTTTGAAGGAGGTTATCAAGTGAATCGGTTGTCAGTGGTAGGTAGATGCATGTAAAGTCAGACCCTGCAAGGGTGCGGAGGCGGGATCCAGCTTTCATCCAACTGAGCCATGAGGTCCTGTGATGTTGTGATACTTTTGGACGGCTGGTGTGAGAGGAAAACCCACTCGATGATTAACAGGGGATCACTCTGCACCTCATCCCACTGAAATACCAGCCCTTGAAGGTATGGCATTTCCCCTAACACAATAAATTGAAAAGGCAGACCTGGGGCGCAGCAGTGTGCCTGCCGGGACGACAGTGCTTCCTGTACCTTACAGATGGACTGTCTTGCCTCCTCTGTTAGATGCCTGGGTGATGTGAGGTCATCTTTCCCTTGCAGAAGGTTGAACGGAGGAGTGATATCTTCTGTCGTCAGCCCTAGGAGCGGCCTCGCCCAATTTATGGACCCGCAGAGCTGATGGAGTTCCTGCAAGGTCTTAGGGTTATCATTAATTTTGACTTGTTGGGGAACCACAGTCTGTTCATGGATTTTCAGTCCATAGTATTGAAATGGAGAGGTTTTCTGGACCTTTTCAGCCTGGATTTCAAATTCATTTTCCTCTAAGGCCTCGATTACCTTCCCCAATGTCCAGTCTAAATAGGATTGGTTAGGAGCACACACCAAAACATCGTCCACATAGTGGAGCACTATTGCCTTTGCTGCTAACTTTCTGATAGGGGACAGAATGTGAGTGACATACCACTGGCAGATGGTGGGGGAGTTTTTCATGCCTTGCGGCAAAACTCGCCACTGGTAGCGCTGCATGGGAACCTTTCAGGTGATGGAAGGGACCGAGAAGGCAAACTGGGGTGCATCGTCTGGGTGTAGTGGGATCTGGAAGAAACAGTCTTTAATATCAATGACTGCTACCTTCCACTGCCTGGGGAGCATGGACGGTGAACGCATTCCAGGCTGCAGGGGTTCCATGTCCTCTGTGACTGAATTTATTTTCTGCAAGTCCTGTGGGAGGTGCCACTTGTCTTTCCCTGGCTTTTTGATTACAAATACCGGGGAGTTCCAAGGGCTGTTACATGGTTTGATATTTCCTTTTTTCAAGTGCTCCTCCACAAGTGCGGTGAGCACCTTTAATTTGTCATTTTTCAAAGGCCACTGATCCATCCAGATATGTTTGTCAGAGATCCAATTTAATTTCTGGAGGGGGCCCTCCGCAGTGGCCTTTACTAAAAATTTTGGGGTTGAGATGGAATTTCAACTTGAGCCCCTCACTGGGACATGCGATCTCTGCCCCACAATGTAAATCCAGAGTCAATTACAAAAGGACGGACTGATGCAATCTGTCTCTCTGGATCCTCAATTTGGCCAACTGCCCTGCTTCTCTGGGCAGATATAGATCCCGCCACACTCGTCACGATACCTTCTGCCAGCTGCAGCTCCCAGTGTGACGGCCAATTGTGGGAAGAAATGACTGTCACGTCTGCTCCTGTGTCCATCATTCCTGCCAGGCTGATGTCTGAGCCTTGGCAAGACAGTCTGCAATTAAGCATGGGTTTGTCGTTCCCAGCTACCTCAGCCCAGAAGACAGAGGGGTTGTAGTCCTGTGGTGGACTACTGGGCATGAGAATAGCTTGGGCTACAACTTGGTTAGCAGCAAGAAAATAGGGAGGGTTAACACACTGAATATTGACAGTAAACAACCCTTGTGGCCCCACTTGAACAATTTCTGGTGTAACACAAATGTCAGCTGGTGAATATACAACATCTTTTAACACAAATAATATACAGTCTCTCAGATTCTCGCAACTCATGACCATTCTCTGGGGTGTCACCAAGTCCATTTGGGTTGCAGTGGTCGTGGTAACCATTTTTCTGGTGGCAGTTTTATGATTTGTTCCCCCGCATGGCTCTGCCACTCCATGCAGTCCTGTCAATTTTTTGGCTGCATCCCATCGGTGGCAGGTGATGACATTTGCCCTGGGGAGACAGCTTGGAAACCCTGATTAATTGGAGCCGGGGCTTGGCAGTTTTGGGCCAAGTGCCCTGGTTTGCCACACCTGTGGCACACCCAGTTAGCATCTCTATTGCCCTGAGATGCTGTTGCATCTGCAGCGGCTGCTGTTCCTATTAAGTTTTTCCCTGTTTTTAAATTTGGCTGATGAATTGGCACCAATGTTGTGCAAGCACGAGTCATTTGACTTAAGGTCAGTGGAGGTTTGAATGGAAGACCCAAAATCACTCTTTTACAAGCATCATTGGCATTAGTTTTTGTGATTTTCATTATAATATGCTCTCTTGTTTTCGGAACTTCCACTTGTCTTTCCGCTACAAGCCTCAGGTTATCTACAAAATCAATCAAAATCAACCCACCCTCTGAGTCTGCCTCTTTGGGAAACTTGATCCAGGGGATGGGCTGGGATTGATTGGCATCACGCTGCCCCAGCTCCGCAGTGGGCTGGGTCACCACAACACTTCTGTGCATCCACCAGGCCATGGGGATGCTGTAACAGCCCTGGGCATGTCCACACCTCCTGAGGGCCGGCAGAGCAAAGTCCCCTTGGCTGGTGTTGGTCCATGTTGGCCCATCACAAGGCAGTGGCTCAGGAAGGAGCACAACAGAGCTATGCTCTCTGCCTCATGCCAACTTTCACAGACACGCAGGGCTTCCTGCACCACTCACTTCATTGCTTTGGGGATTCATTCCTACTGAGACATCGCTGATGTCTCTCTGCAGTGGTGTAGGAGAGCATTCGCCCTTGTGCCAGGGCCTGGCGTGCGTGGGTGAGCTCAGACCCCCCAGAGAAATGCACCCACAAGGAATGGTTTTCCTGTTTCTGCCCTGAAGTTCCCTTTGCCTCTGTAGACAGGGGAGTCATCTCAGACAGAAACCGTCTCTGAGGAGAACAAGAGCCTGATGTGGATCCTGCTGAAGCAGCTGCGGCCCGGCATGGACCTGTCACGGGTGGTGCTGCCCACCTTCATCCTGGAGCCACGCTCATTCCTTAACAAACTCTCCGACTACTACTACCATGCCGACCTGCTCTCCCAGTAAGCAGCACTCTGGGTGTGCCTCACCTGGGCACTTTCCTTATATTTGTGAAAATATTTCTTTGTGTGCCAGAAAGGCTGCCAAGTAATACTGAGGTCACTGGCTTCAACACAGATTAAGCCAGGCACCAGCTGCAGTGACTCTTCACAGATAGACTGCTGCCAGTGGGGGCCAAGGAGGAAAAGGTTAAACTCCAGACAAACCCACCTTTGCACATGGACATGTTTGTCACTGTTGGCTGGAACTGATTGGAATTCAGCCAATGCCTTGGAGTTTTGCAGGACAGAGCTGGGCCACTTCCCGGTGTACTCATGTGCACAGGGAAAAGGACAGAGAGCAACCAAAATTGTCAAGCACTTCTGCTCCCCAGAGCAATATAATTATGATGGTTGATAAAGAAATACAAAGCATCTTTTAAAACCGTTGATGAGAGATGCCTGCTGGGAGCAGCAGAGTAGAAAATAGGAGATGTTACGCTTTCAGATAGGACCTGCCTTCTCAATGAGATATGCCTGGTGGATTGTAAAACCAGTGTATTCTAATAGCAGCACTAGTTCCTCATTTTTATTCCATTTTCTCTGGATAATTACAGAATCATGGTATTTTCAAGCCTTGTTTGTCATATTTATACCATCTGAAGTTAAAGAAATAGTTCTTCTCAGTGCTGAGATGTAAGAACACTTCAAGAAGTTTGGAGGTTTTGTGAAAAATTTGTTCAATTTGTGGTTTGGATGATCCTTCTGAATGAATTTTGCAGTAACTTACCAAAGTTGATTTTTAGATCTGAGTAAGTGGTTGGAAATACCAGGAATTGCCTGTGGTTTTGTTTACTTCCTGCTTCATCTTTGAGCATTGTTTGAGGAACTGGCTGAGATGACCTTTTGAAGTCCCTTCCAACCTGAAGTATTGCATGCGATCTCAAAGTACCAATAGAGCTCATGTAGCACATCAGCTTTAAAGACCTTTTATGAAAGAGAAAAACCAAGGAAAAAAAAAAAGTATTTTATTTTGGTGGTATAAGTTTGTTTTTATGACTCACTGTTCTACTAGCTGTGCTACAATGCTAGTGTGAGTGGCAATCCCATATTAACCCACTCAAATGTTCAATCAAACCTGATACACTCCAGTAATTTTATTAGTCTTTTTGCGGAAGTGCGGGACAAGGGGTGCCACTTTTTAACATTTTGTGTTGTGTGACTGGGAGACACCGTTTTCACTGGCAGCAGCACAGAGGTTACTTCCCTTCAGTTGTGGGGAAATACAGTTGAAATTGGTGTTATACTGGTAAGAAATTAATGTGATGTGCGACCAGTATAAAGAACATTTTATGCTCTCTTCTGCAGGGCTGTCCTTGAAGATGATGCCTACACTCGAATGAAGCAAGTTTTGAGGTGGTATCTGTCCGGCTTCTATAAGAAGCCAAAGGTAAAGTGAAGCATGAAGTTGGGATTGTAATGGACATTGAAATCTTCTGCTATGGTTTTGTTTAACTACTCTATTGCCTCTCCTTTGAGACTTTACCTCTTTTATTGCTCAGAAGACTTTGACCATTACTTTTAAAACTGGGGTTGCATTTGGTTTCAGAGCATTTGGTTATTTTTTCCCTATTTAATGAATGCAAAATAGTGGCAATCAACCTCAGAGCCTTTGCAGTGGATAGTTAGAAAGCAAATGATGACTGGTCATCAACAAGTAACATGCCCTGGGATGCAAGATTCTTCCCTTTGCTGAGGGCAGGTCTCCTTTCTCTTTTCAGGCCGATTAGCACCACTGTGCCATGTCCCCACATCAGTGTGCACTGATGTGGAGACATGCTATGTAGAGTAGCAGCAGTAATAAAGTTCAATCATCTTGTTAGGCTTTGACTGGGCAGTGTTAAATATTAAATTGGTGAGAATAGCAGATTAATCCATGGCTCAGATTAAAAATTAGATTAGATTAGATTAGATTAGAAGGATATGTGACTAATTCTTCAGTTTTTATTCTTGTGATTGACTTTGTCTAAAACATTAGAGGAAAAATTATTATATTGTTTTGTGGCCATCTGTAGCATTGGATTGCAAATCTTCATTTGTAGCAGGTTTTGATTACTTGGTTTTTCAGGGAATAAAAAAGCCATACAACCCTATTCTGGGAGAGACATTTCGCTGCTGTTGGTTTCACCCTCAGACGAACAGTCACACATTTTACATAGCAGAACAGGTAAGTTGCTTTGGATGCTCAGGTGTTGCAAACACCAACCTGCTTGCACCTCTATGCATAGAAACACACTACTCGTCTCACCCTAGGAGAGGAACCTGGAGCTCTGTGTAAACAGTCAGAGCAGAACATGGGGTAACTGCACGGCTGCTGATCTTTTTTCTTTTCAGATGCACGGAAATTGTGTGAGGTTTGCTGGGCACTCAAGAGTATAAAAGCAGGTCTCCCATATACAATATCAGCTTCTTCAATAAAGACCTTTTCCATGGGATTCTCCCCTACTGTTTTCTTCTTGTTAATAAATGGGGGTTGTGTTGCCTCTGTCAAAAAGGGCATAAAACATACAACAAATTCCTTCCATCTTTTATTGCTAAACTTTCTATGATGATTTTAATAGGAGTAAATAGAGGGCTTATCTCTATGTCTTTGTGATTAAATGGAGGACAGAGCTCATAAGTTAACTGGCCTGACAAATTATAGTTTGAGTTTTACAGTGTTAATAAAGGGATCTGAGAACTGTGTTGTCTTTTGTAGAGGGACTCCCTGTTTCACATACATTTTGCCCTATTTAATCAGATAATTCTAGCTTTGGTAAAATTTTTATTTCAGCCACTGCATGCATTTCATGGAGGTTATTCAAATGCTGCACTAAAGTTCTGCACTGTTCATGTATTGTCTTGAAAACCTTACACTCTACCTGTTGGCCTAAAAGTGATCTCACACGCACAAGCTCAAGAAAATACAGGGTGGGGAAGAAAGATTAGATGTATAAAGCTCTCATACGTAATGGTGTCATGTATCATGTTCCCCCCCTTTAGTGTGCACCCCCCTCCTCTGCTTGGCCTGTGCAGACTGCTCTAAATGACCTTTGCCTGTTTTTATCCCTAGGTGTCCCATCACCCGCCAGTGTCAGCTTTTCACGTCAGCAATAGGAAGGATGGATTCTGCATTACTGGCAGCATTCTAGCTAGGTCCAAGTTCTATGGTAAGGCATTAAGTCTAGGCCTCTGCCAGGTAATGTTGTGGCATCCATTTTGGTTTGCTTTTCAATCATTTCTGGGTGTATTGAGGGTTAGGAACAAAGAAATGGTTGACAAATCTATCGCCAGGATAGCCTGATTCCTTGTCTTGGCTCTCCTGAGTCTTCCCCATTTCCACCATTTCAGTGTGACACCACTCTGATGTTAAATAAAAAATCAGATAGAAAGATTGAGAGCTTTAAAAATATGTTTTTCATAACGCAGAGGCTCATAAGAATGCGTGGGCTTGTCAGTAAGCACTGGCTCATGGATGAGTCACTTTATAGCTCTGTGAACACCCCAGCCAACAAACGCAAAAGTCTCTGAATACATTTAAGCCTTTATCTGGCTGCCAGACTCTTGAGAGTTGAACCCCAGAGCTTCAAAATGCCCTCCACTCTTTTGATATCAATGGAAACAGCACAACTCCAGGCTCTGAAACAGTGTTGCTATTTGAAATATTTTTTTTGTGTAGACAAACATTTTTAATTACTATCCTCTGCTAAGAGTGTTTGCTGACACACTTTTAGATAGTCTTTGCTGTCCTGCTGGCAATTTCATTTGTTATTTGGGATCATCCACAACTAGAAAAGTTGTGAGAACAGGAGGACCTGAGAAATTGCTTAGCTCCCAACTAATGACCTGTTTAATCTACTGCTATTTCTGCAAGAGGGGCTAAGTGCCAGAGCAAGTAAGAGCAGTACAGAAGAGTTTGTTACAACTGTCTGCCTCCAGCTGTGCATGGTTTGCAGGGTCCTGAATTACGAGCATTTCACATCTCTTCTTTCATTAGCAACCTACATTTAAATGGAAATGCTTTTTCTAAAGTAGGAGGAGGGACCAAGTATAATGTGCATTTTTTAAGGTGTATGTATTTGTTTATTTAAATTCTAGGCAATTCACTTTCTGCGCTGCTGGATGGGAAAGCAAAGCTTATGTTTCTAAACAGAGGGGAAGACTATATAATCACTATGCCATATGCCCACTGTAAAGGTAAGGTAGGACTCTTCAAATAGGAAGCAAACAGAGTAACAAAATGGTGTCTTCCTGTCTAACTTGGCACTGGCTCTCCCCTCTCAAGTAGCTGACACCACAGGGACTGGTAACTCTGGAGAGCTCCACACCAGTCATAGCGCTCAGCAGGAGATGGATAATCCTCGCTGAAGTCTTTCTGGTTTATCTGTGCGTAGCCCAGGAGAGAATTATGTCCATCAATGTTAGTTTTCACGCTATGCAGAAACAGAAAAATACTGGGTACATGCACTGCAGATAAAGTGAAGATGGAAAGAATAAGACTACATTTCTGAGCTTCTGAGGATAACAAGTTTTTCTTGTGTTAACACTGAAATTGTTTGATACATTTTCTGGCTTTTTGAAAATAAAGGAAATTCCTGACTTCTCTTGCCATTTCTTTGTTACTCTAATCATTGTATTTCTCAGTGTATGAGCTGCCTCAGTGAGGCTGACACCTGCTGCTTTGTGGCTTTGCTCTGTGGAGCCAGTGTGTGCTGAGGTTGAGGCATGGCTGCTGATTCACTGCTCCTCAGGAAGCATTGCACCACAGAGATAAAATCAGCAGTTGAATCCAATTTTGGGGTTTAAATATTTTTTAACTTGGCACATTGACTTCTAAGCTTATGTTTAGAAGGGCCTGGGTACCTGAAAACAGTAACCTCATAATATCATGCCCTCTGGGAAGTATTCCTGTGCTTAAATCTTTTTCTTACAAATTTTTCTTTTTCTGCAAATGACCTCTTCAGCAAATGGTAAACATCTCTGAGAAGTCCCCTGCATGACCTCTAGTCTCCCAGATTCTGGTGAATCTATTACAGCTTCTCTCTTCTTCAGTCACCCTGAGAGAGCTGGCTGGGTCTGTTTAAGCACTAGTATGAATGAGGTTGCTAGGCACAACTTTCCTTATTTTTCCTGGCCTGCTTTCAGCTTGCCACGGGTGCACTAACAGCACCTGTCAGTCAAGCTATTTCCTAGCTGGTGTTATAAATGGGGAATATGGGCTGAGGGGGAGATCCTTCATGCTTATAGTAAACAGCCATTTCCTAGAAACCTCCAGTTCTGTCTTTTCAAAACTTTAAGCCAAGTAATGAATTTCACAGTGTGTTGGCAAGACCCAGCTTGACTTGAGACAGCAGGTTGCTTCCATTGGGGCCTCTCTTAAGCCTGTTTTTTCCCTTTCAGGACTTTTATATGGTACCATGACAATGGAGCTTGGAGGGAAAGTTACCATTGACTGTGAGAAAACTAACCACAGGGCAGAACTGGAATTCAAACTAAAGGTAAGAGACATTGTGGCCCCCATTTTGAGTGGGTCTCAGGCTTGACCCTGCATCCCAGGCAGGGTTTGACCATACACACCAGATCAGTTCTATACCAGCAATATATGTCAGCACCAGGGTGGGACCTGCCTGGAGAGAAGGTATCACCCTGTAGTCAGTTCTGCCTTGTGCAATTCAAAATGACCTCAGAAAGCCTTAGTTTTGCATGACTTTTTCACTACCAGTGGCTACTGGCCTAATTTTGTTCCAAAATTTTGGCAACAACTGCATGGCTTCTATTTAGGCAGGGACCATTAGTTTTGCTTGTGAAATACAGTGAGTGTACAAAGTATTTTGAGACAAGTTAGGGCGTGGGTCTTTGGGGTAGCTCTCCAGCAGCCATCACACCTGTACTCTGACCTTGCAGGTGTTATGGTGAGCTGCACCTTGTGTTTCTCAGGGCTACACAAGGTGAGAGCCCATTGTCAGGCAGGTAACTCTAAGTGCCTGTCACACTGTCAAGTCTTGCACTGACTTGTTCATGTAGGTGGTCCCTCCCCTAGAAAGCCTGATGATGCAAGTTTGTGGTCTGCAGACAAAATGGGAGACACCTTTGAGCATTCGTGTTATTAGATGTGTTAAAATTTGGGAGGGAAAGTGGCAACTTGTAACTTTTCTTGGGCAGTTAAGTTGCTTTTTAAGGAGCATCCGTTTCCCTTCTGCTCCAACAAACAGTTTCTTGCCTGAGCATAAAATGAAAGAACGAGAACTAAGAGACTGCAGGACTTCAGAGCTGCAGCCTTAGCCAATAAAAATGTGAGAGATCACTGGAATTAGGGGAATCTTTTGCAAGCTGTGAGTTTTTTGAGGGCAGTTATATTTTTCTGTCTTTATTTGCCCTTACAAAGGGAACTCTTGCTCCGTGTACTTCCCTGATGTTTGCACATGCTTGTCTTTAAAACCTGTTCTTCCCATAGGCCTGGTGTACTGGGTTATGGCCAGTGAGATATTTCCCTGATTTGGGGGAATTGCATCTCAAACCTGCAAACACTTCAGAGCTTAAAGTGCTTCCTTTTTGGCTTGAAAACAGTATACTTCATACAAATGTGTCTCAGCAAGTCCCCATGACTTAATTACATACTCTGCTTGCATCATTTCCTTGCTATTTTTAGTAGAATTGTGGGAAGGTAAACGCCGTAACTTTGTTTTTAATTTGGCTATGTACCAGTACAATTTGGCTATGTACCAATCTGTGCTGGGTTGCACAGATTGATGCTTGAGATAAGTGCAATTATTTTATCCATGGGTGTTGTGTGAAATTTGGGTTTATATTGTTATTTAATACACACATACACATACACACACACACACACAGAGAAAAAAAGTTTCTTTGCACAAATGTTATTGGAAAGTGCCTGCTAAAATGTCTGAAGAGATGTGTTTTTGTGAATAGAAGAGCTGCTCACATTCTCACTGGTGTTTTCTGTGTTTGGCATCCAGGAGATGGGTGGAATTTTCCATTGTTCTGGGATTTTTTCCTTGACTCTGGTTTGTGGGGGGCTTTTTTGCTGCTAACAAGAGCTTCTTCACACACCGCCACACTGCTTTTGCTGTCGTATAAGCAGGAAGAGTCACCACTAGTGCTGCTCCTTTTCTTGGGACAAGGCTGCAAACTGTAATATGATTCTGGACAGTGGGAAGGAGTTGCCCACATACACTTATCCTGATGTCTGGCTGACAATAAATAAGGATATTTCTAATAAAGATGAGGTCTTGCACTCCTGAGCGTTAATACACCTCAAGGCTTATCTCTCTATCTGCAACTACAGTGTTTGTGGTATTACAAGAGGACACAATGTGAAAGTTAAAATCCATGTTCAGTTGTGCTTTAACCACAGAAATAGTGGAAGTCAAGCACTTTCTTCCCTCCTATTGCATCACTGTTTGGCTCCCTTCCAGTCCTCAGTTTGACTAAATTTTCTCTTTCTCTTCTCCCCTGGCAGCCCTTCTTCGGTGGCAGCACGAGCATTAATCAGATCTCGGGGAAGATTAAATGTGGAGAAGAACTGCTAGCGAGTCTCACTGGACACTGGGTAACATTTGTTAATTGAAGTTGCTGACCGGTTATGTGCCCATAGCTGCAGGGTTTGGGGGAGGACTGGCAGCTCAGTCAGTCCTGCCAGCCCCAGGGCATGCAGGTGAGACAGCCTGGGCCACACCTCTCAAGTACTTCCCCACGTCATTTATGCTTCAGCTGTCACAACCATCGTACACTATGAGTAATGATGCACTCCCAGAGCCTGCAGCGAAGCTGGGAATTAGGAACGTCTCCATCAAAGCCAATGGTTCTGTATTTAGGGTCTGAGGCTTAGGACAAGCACTGATGGCAGGAGATAGAGTGTGTATTAGGTGTGATTGCCAAGATCATGAGGCTTACTTTTGTCTGGTGTGTTCAGTATTTCCCCAGTTAGATCAGGATCAGGGAAGAACTTAGAGGGTCTTGAATTCATTATTTTCACAGCAAACCTTTATGGTAGAAGACAGTTGCTACCCTGTTCATCAGTTGAAGGACAGAGACAGAGATTTGGTGAGGGTGCTGTCTGTCTGGGCAGCTCAGAACAGCCAGCAGAGCACCTGGCACCTTTGTGCACCCAGTATACACAAGCGATTCACTCAAAGCCACCCTCAAGCCAAAATCCAGCAAGAATAAAGTTGCACAGTGAATGATGTAGTCTAATTTTGTTTGGAACTCCCGGTACCTGAAACAAAAGCAGTGAGCCCTAGCTTTGGGCTGGACACCTAGGCATTTCCCTCAGCAACATTTGGACGTCTACACCATCATTACAGTTGGCCTGTGCTCCCTTTCCAGTCTATAGAAATTGCCACTTCTGAGACAAGATTTGTCTCATCGTGAAGGAGGTATTTAGAGTAGGCCACGTGAAATGTGCCTGGATAAAGCCCTTTCTATACTGAAGTCCTAACCACAGTGTAGCCTTGGTACTGGACTCATCCTATCAGGCAATCTGTCATTTTACATAAAAAGCTAATGACCATTTTGAAATTGGGAGATTTGCCCTTTCTACATGTACAAGGGATTTGCTCCTTTCTGAGCTCCCTGTCCTGCAGGATGAGCCCTGTCAGTGGTGAGTTGTGCTGGGCTGTGGAGTACCTTGTCTGCAGTGGGTCCTGCCAACACCACTCATGAGAGCCCCTAATCCAGGGGCCCTGCTGAGCCACATGATTTTGTGTGCTCAGCTCCCAGCCTTCTGCTTATACACTTCTCCCTGGTTCTTTGTCGTGGTTGTTTGTGGTGCACAAAACTGTAGTGATGTATAAAAGAAGCTAAATGGCTTTGGAAGGGTGGCTCCCTAAGTCAGTGCTTGCAGCTGTGTGCTGTGAACAGAGGAGCTGCCATGCAGCAGTAAGGATGGTGTTGGTTCTCTTCCGATCCCACTGGGAGTATTGGCCTGCTCTCCTGGCTTTTCTCTGACACCATCCAGTTTCCTGACAGAAATCCTTGCATCTGAAAGGTAAATCCTCTGCCTCAGGACTTGAAAACCCACCTGAATAAAGAAGGGAAGCAAATCACAATGCTTTTCAGTCCTAGGATCACAACAGCAGCTGAGTGCTTGTATACGTGCTTCTTTGAGATGCATGCAGTGGTGCTTGATAATGCCTGCCTGCCTCGTCCTATCCACACTGGGGGTCTCTTGGGGACCTGGGATCAGTCCTAGAACTAGCATACTGGGACATGACAGAGGAAGTCCTGAGGGAGACTTTGAGGAGGAGTGAGAGTTTCTCAGGGTTAAAGGCATTTCACAGCTGAAGATGTGATGACTTTGAGTGACAGTTCAGGGAACAGGGCAGGGGGAGAAATGCAGCCGATGGGATGCAAAGAAGTTAGGCAGCTACAGGCAAAGCCAATAGCCATGACCTGAATAAGACTTACCTGATACTCATACGGTGACCAGGCAGCTGAATGGCACCAATGCACTGCTCAGCAGCTGTGACCATCAGATTCATTCCACTCGCAGTCAGTGTCAGGCTCTTCACTCTGTAAACTTCCTTCTCTGGCTCCATGGCATTGCTGCTCTGTGAGCAAGGCTGGGAAGCAGATTAGCAGAGCAGGGACACAGCAATAATGTCTAGCCAGCCTCAGATCGGCTGGTAGTTGGTTGCCAATTAAATTGGCAAGGAGTAAGGATTGAAGACCGTTGGCATTTTGAAGTGCTAAATGAAATTTGGGAGCAAGAATAGAAAAACCTGAAACATACACACAAAAACAAAAAAAAAAAATTGGAAGAGATCTCAGCTTTAGCTTTCCTTTCTAGGAGATGGAATTTCAGTAGGCTCTGTGTGAAATTTCAGCATTGAGGAACAGAAGAAATATTGAAAAAGGATCTGGGTATCTTGTTTATATATGCTGGGTGGTAGCTGGGAGAAACAGTGGTGGACGAAGAGCATCTTACGGCTTCTGTGGGCACTCAGGTCTGGGGACAAGACTTAACAGAAGGAACCAGGTCCCTTTCTACTCTGATTAATGATCAATTCAGCCACTGTTTCTGGCAATGCCTTGCCTCATTCATTTCAGAAACTTTCAGGCAGTGAGATTTTATTGGATAGAGGAAAGAAGCCTCCTAACCAACGGGTATCCCTTATCAACATCCAGGAGCAGCTTTGATTTGTCAGGACTAATTTCTGCCTTGGGTTTCTGATTGTCATTAACCTTTCCATTTAATTTTCCTTCTCAGGATGGGGAAGTGCATATAAATGAATTGAAAAATGGGAACACAGAAATGTTCTGGAACCCGACCAGCGAAGTGAGAAGGCAGAGACTGAAGCGCCACATTGTGCTGTTTGAGGAGCAGACAGACTTTGAGTCAGAGAGGTAGGGAGCTTGGGGAACATCTCACTGCTGCTTCTCTGCTGGGAGCAAGGTTCTGATCAGCAGGGCTCCTCCAATTCCTCAGCACAGTCCCAGAAAGGCAGTGACCTGCTTTGTCTGCACATATTACCCAGCCATTTACCTGTTTCTTTCCAGGCTATTGACTGGAGTATTGCCATGAAGTACAGCTCTGAAATAGACCTGGGCTGAGAAATAGTGGAGGCTACATTTTATCTGCTTAAAATAACAGTTCCACCTGGACTCCAGAGATCACTGTAACTGCTGGAGTATTTCATGAAAGGGCAGGATGTCATCCTGAGGTTGGATATCTTGTTAAGAAGGGTTATTTCAACCACAAGCTCTTAAAGTAGATGTAGAAATTGTGGGAAGTCCTGGCATCTGCAGAGCAGTACTTTGAACCACATAACAGGATTTTATGAATTAATGTAATTAAAGAGATATTTAACCCCTGCCTCATAATCTCAGCTGAGATCTCCAATGAAGTCTGCACCGGGCTTTGTACAGTGATCTAGGTTACCAGAAATGTAGTTCTGACTCATGATTCAGTGTCCTGATTTGACCCTGGTCAGATACCAGGTACCCTTGGAAGTTGCTCACTCATTCCCCTCTGCAGCTGGACAGAGGAGAGAAAATTTAATGAAAGGTTCGTGAGTTAAGGACTGAGAGAAAATACTCATCAATTACCGTTGATGGCAAACTACCTCCATAGCATCCCTGTTCCAAATAGCAGGTTGTGCAAACCCAATACATTTAGGAAAATAAAGGAATGATTAATGCACACTGAACAACTGTTGACCAAGAGCATTATGTTTTGAGCAAAGTTATGTGGATGTAGCTTTAAACAACCTAGGTGTGCTTCCTCAGCACTGTACTCAGCCAGCCCCAGCTGACATCCTGAGCCAACACATGCAGTTGCTGCCTGGCTCTGCATTACATTGTCCACTTCTCCGTGAACATCTGATTTTGGTGTTGGATCACATCGCACTAAAAAGATTCCCCTTTTTATAAAGGTAAAGAAAGAGATTGCATGATAATAAAAACACATGAAGCTTTAGTTTGTTCTGGACAGCAGTGGGCATTATGGGCAATAAAGTCTGTATTTGTAATTTACAGAGAAGATTTGTTAACTCTGCAGAGCAGGGCAGACCACAGTGCGTTTATCTATTCATCTACAGAAGAAGATTCTTTTAAAGGAGAATCTTGGTCTTGTTGGCAAAGAATCTCCAGTTCTGTGTTTACCAGAGTTAGTCACCAGAGCTGACTCACTTTGCTGACTCACTATTGTCAGAGATAAATAATTCTACATGTATCCAAGGGAAGGAGGTGAAAGGGAGAGTTACAGAGATCCATAACAGACATTCCAAGCTCCTTATTCTGCTGACAGTTGCATGAATAAATTCCCATCTAATCCAGGTTATATTCTGCCTGAATTGCTTAGTCTTTCCTGCAGTGCTGAAAATCACCTATTTTTGCAATTGCTGGAGAATCTCTGAAGCTCATACCATCATGCAGCTCACTGTAGAGGGTCTCATTGTCTGACACATGCAGTGCTTGATGGAGTAATTTGCCCTTGTCAGACAGTTCGGTGCTGTCCCTCTAAGGTTCTGGGAATTAGAGGACTCACTCTCTACACCGCTGCATTCCTTAGGACAGGCTTTACACCACCACGGTGTTTTCTGAGGCTGTGATTTTGCTCCTCCCTCCTGCATCCCCATCAATGAGTTTCCTTCCTTTGTTTCTGGGAGAAAAGGTTCATATTGAGAAATATAGGAGTGACTTGTTAAAAATCAAAGGGAAGAAAGGCATTGCTTTCCATTCAGTGAATTATCTAAGAGGCTGCATTTTTGGAAGTGCTATGTTAATGTACGGTGATAGAAATATGAAAGCTTCAGGATCACTTTTAAATTAAGAGCTTCACCGCAAGCTCCAAATTAAATGCAGTAATTAATTCATCTTTTAAATCGCGGATGGGTGTTTTGAGGAGCTGGGAATACTGGAACAGCCTGGATCTCCTGTGCACATTCTAAGCACTAAAGCATACAGTAATGTTTTAGGAGGGCTAGCTGCTAGTCTCAGAAGTATTTCCAATCTGAAATGATGATTAAAGTGCTCTGATTAGAGGAACTATGGAGAGGCTGATCACAGCTTGCTACAGTAAAAAAAAAGGTATTGATTTTTCTCTGGATAAAGGCAGATCCTGTCCCCAGGGCAGATAGAGTAGATTACATGACAGATCAGGTAGCCTTTGGCAGCTGCAAACACATACAAGTGAAAACCTGTGTTGGTGCTTGCAGCTTGTGAGCATGAGGACATGCTTGTTGCTTGTGGATTGAATTCGCTTCCTACAGACCTGGTTGCTAATCCTGCATAGGAGTACAACATTGTATGTGAAATTGCAAGATGTGCACATGAATTCATTTTCCAGAGCTTCTGAACTTTAAATATAAAGCCTTTGTTTTGGGGATAGACATTGACACAAAGGCTTCTAAACAGAAATGCCTGAAAAGATGAGAAACAGAACAGATTCTCCATCAATCACCTCTAAAGCGGCCACAGATCTCAATGAGTTGAACACAACTTCCTTATGACACACAGAGACGGCACCGAGGAATGATTACTGTGGGTGATGTTATCTAAGAGAAGATTACTTCAGCAGGTCACTAATACAGCATTCACTGTTGCCATTCTCAGTTCGTTTAACTTACAAGCTAAAACAGAGACTGAGCAATCCTGATACAGTTCCACAGACCCAACAAGTTTCTGCTCTAAAGTTCCATCTGGCAAAATACTGTCGGTTCTAATGTAGTTCAACTTCCTTCCCGGTTTATTCCTAGGCTTTGGCAGCACGTTACCAGTGCAATAAACAAAGGTGACCAACACAAGGCGACGCAGGAAAAGTTTGTGCTGGAAGAGGAGCAGAGGAATGCTGCCCGGGAGCGGAGGGAAAGCGGCACGGAATGGAAACCGCTGCTGTTCCAGCACGATGCTGGGACCAACGAATGGCGCTACAAATACGAGGAGTGAGTGCTGGGCTTGGGGTTCCCAACAGACCTCGCTGCCCGAGTCCCCAGGGATGCATGCAGGGCTACAGATGTGTAACTGGAGCCCTGCTGTTCCCCAAAACTATGTCTGGAGCTTGCCCTCTTTCCAGCTCCATGTCATCTCTAGAATACATATTCATGATACTAGTTGGAAACAGCTGGAAACGATGGCTTGGCAATGGAAAATCCACTGTGCTGTTGATGTAAATCCCTATTGCTGCAATTAAGTGTGGAGTCATTTAGAAGTGATTTTCTGCACTGTTCAGAGTTAACAACTGTGCTCTCCTCCCCCGGGCAAGAAGGGTGAAGCCTCTGGAGACTGAACCCCCTTACTTATTGCAAGGAACTGTGAATGTGCAGGGAAGTATCTGTTAGTCCTGTCACTGCATCTGGAAACTCTGGTTACCCTCAGGGACAATTGCCTACCCTGATGTATTACCGAAGGCCTGGGCCCTAGGGTATATCACTGTGCCCCGCAGCCATAGGGAGAAGGAGGAGAGAAGATCCAGCAGGCAGGAATTGTGCAGCAAGATTGATTTATTTAATTATTTTACAAACTCTTTTATAGACTTTTTTCTTCATAGTCTAATTGGACAAAGGATCAGCCACCCCTTGGGGTGATTGGCTAAAATCCTAAAACATCCATTGTCAAAATATTTTCTACTATACCATAAACAAGACTTTTCAAGGTTGCAGGTGGCTTGGTTGTTTACATAACTCTGCTACCTCTTCTGTGAGAGAGAAAAGTCTCTCACGGACTTAGAAAATAGCAAGAAAATCCTCGCTAGCAGCATTTTTGCATCTACAATTCCCCCTTTTTGTTTGATAAGATAACAACTCTACTATTAATCCTAAATAGAAATTTACATCAGTTATTAATTCTAAATATGTCTTTAGGGCTTTAACTATCTGATTCCATAACAAGAAATTTAAAGTTCAGTCTCTGCTTGTGGAAGGACCATCCCAGTCTCTGCTTGTAGAAGGACCATCTGCCTGATGGTCGACATCCTGGTCATCATCAGAAGAGTCATTAGGCTGATGATCTACATTCTGGTCACCATTTGGATGGTTGGCGTTCTGGTCATCATTTGGAGGTTGCCTGTTCTGCCTCTGGTGCCGCAGGTCAGGGCGAACGCATTTTGAAGGCAGCCACCGTACCCCAGTATCTGTGGAAACGCAAGCATACTCACGACCCCAAACAATAAGCTCATGCGGGCCTTCCCACTGGTTAGTGAGTAAATTCCGTACCCAGACTTTTACCCGGGGCAGTTGTCTCTCGCCTGCAGACTGCAATGAGAGAAAATTATTCAGAATAACAGGATTATTTGAATTTTGTGGTACTGTAAGGTGATTAATTGTATACAAAGCTTTTGCTAGTCGGCTTCAGTAACCAAATTCAAAGGTTCCTGTGAGAATCATTGAGAAGCCAAGATAACAGCCCTTAATTCAACTAACTCAGCAGAGTCTGACTCAGATTGGTGTGTTAATCAACCACCTCAAAGGCAGTGTAAGATGCTGTGCGCCCCTACGCACAGTGACTCCTGCTAAAAATTTGTCCCAATCCGTATGCCCCAAGCTGCCAACACATCCCGTCCCCAAAGGTTAAGGGAAGTGGTAGCAACATAAGGCCTAATCATAGCTGTGTGCCCCTCTGAATCCTTCACCACCACAGGCCGTTCACTTAAATAGCTCTGTGTGGTTCCTCCTACTCCTGTGATGGCCGATCCCACCGGGGCTAAAGGCCATGAGGGAGGCCACGCAGAGAAGGAGATGATAGTTACATCAGCACCCGTATGAATCAAACCTCGAAGCTGAGTCCGGGATGGACGGGCGTTCGGCAGGACCAGGGTACATGTCATCTGTGGCCTTTGGTCAGAGATGTCTGCAGTCCAGAAGGCCTGCGGAAGTCCCGTAGATCCACTGCCGTTATCTTCGTGAGTTTGTTGCTCTATCCTGGGGACACAAGACTTAAAAGGCACCAATTTAGCAAGGCAGATCTTTTCAGGAATAGTTACAGGGGGTTTTTGCGTGGAGACCATAGCGCAAATCTGACCTTTAAAGTCAGCGTCAATAACTCCTGGGTGCACTAAGATTCCTTGATGGGCAACATCAGGTTTTCCCACCAGCATTGCACTGGATCCCTGGGCTAAGGGTCCATATGCATCCAAGGGAACCTTATAAATACCGCTAGAGTCTAAGACGACTGCGGCTGCGGTGTGGACGTCAAACCCGTCTGATTCGTGGGTGCCGTCTGATCCCTGGGTGCTGTCTCTAGGGTGGCTGGGTAGGCCTGTGCCTGTACCTGTGCCACTCTCTGGGGGAGCGACTGCATCGGAGAGCAATTCCCCCTCCTTGCACCCCAGCGGAAGTTTCCCGGCAACGGCCGACCATCGGCATGAGTCCGGGATCTACAGTAGCCCGTGCAATGCCCTGGCCTGCCACACCTCTTGCACTGGGGGATTGGTGTGTTCTCTTTCTGGTTTGGCTTAGGCCGCTTCCGTTTTTTCGCCTGTTTTGGTTGCTTTGGTTCACGACCAGAAGATGCGTGAACAGGCTGCAGGAACGCAGCCAAAGCAGGCCTTTTCTGGTTCCCAGATCCCACCTTAGCGCAGGCTTCGACCATGTCTGTTACCTCAGGATCCCCTGGTAAGGCATCTATGATTTTTCTGCACTCCTCATTTGCTTTGTCTCTCACTAACTGCCTTAACAACATCTGTCTTAATTCGTCATCCTCAACCTGCTTCTCGAGAGAAGCAGCGACTTTCTCTACAAAAGGGAGGAATGACTCTGATTTCCCTTGAACTATTTCAGTGTATCGCTTTCTGGGTGCAGACAACTCTATGGTTTTCAACAGGGCAGCCATGCCGACCTGTTGTGCTTGCTGCAGGATGCTAGAGGGCAAGTTACCCTGTAGGCTGGGATCAGAGAAGGGACCAGTCCCCATCAAAGCATCCACTCCTGCTGTCTGTCTAGGATCAGCAGCAGGGAGCTGCATATTCCCTAATGCAGCCTTGTCGGCCAGTTTTCTCCAGGTTTTCTCAAAAACTGTAAATTGTACAGGTTGAAATAGAATTTGACCGAAGTGTCTGATATCAAATGGAGAAAGCAAATCAGTATTTATCACCCTTCTTATCTGTATAACCTCAGCAGAGCCTAGCCCACATGGTGCGACCTTGGATTGCAGGTCCTGGGCAACTTTCCAAGCAATTACCTCATGCTTATCACGCTCGCCTGAATTTGGCAGAGCCTTATACACTGGGAAAGCATGGATCTCCCCTTGTGGGGAATCACTACCATCCTGAACTTCTGGCACAGCCTGTGGATGAAGTTTAACAGCTTCCCGGTTATGCCCAGAATCCTCAGATCTATTTGGTATTCCAAGTGTTTCCAATAACCTCCAGTCACCCTCCTCCAATACTCGCATCTTAACTGACTCTAAGAAGCGACTGTCGTGGGTCGGACGCACTGTTACTGTGCACTCCTGAAAGGTCCAAGGGCGAGCCCGGCGCAGCATTTTTTCTTCGCTGCGCGGTTACAGCCGCCTGACGACCTGGGGCCAGAACGTCATCTGCCTCGCTTCCCGATGATGAGTCATCAGGCAAAGGCAACTCTGAGGTGCTGGGAGTGAACAGAGATGGACGGAGAGGGGCCGAACTTTGGCCAAGTTTGCTAGAACCAGAACAGACAGCACCGACTGCAGTTGGCTGCACTGCACTTTGAACAGCAGCCTCTTTACGGGAGGCTGTCTCGGCCAGTCCTGACCGAACCGGTGCTGGAGCTGCTGCCGCCGTCTCTGGGGCAACAGCTGCGCCCGGCGCTGCGCTTGTCTCTTGCTCTGTGGCAGCGTTCGGCGCCATCTCTGGCCCATGCGCTGCAGCCGCGTCCAGCGCCGCCGCTGGTCCTTGCTCCGCGGCCACGCTCGGCGCTGCTTCCGAAACCGCTGCTGTTTCTCGCTCCCCGGCCACGTTCGGCGCCGCCACCGCTTCCAGGTTTTCCCGCGGTAGTGCTACTTCTGGGTTCGCCGCTGGCCGCGCCGCTTCCTGGTTTGGAGCTGTGTCTCCTGCGGGCGGCGCGAGCGGTGCGGGCAGCGCGGGTCCAGCGCACCCTGAGCTGCAGGGTGCCTCTGGCATCCGCAGCAGCTGCTCTAGCAAGCTGAGCAGGTCCTCCAGCTTTCAGGATATGTTCGGTAACTGTCAGCAAAGGCAGGTGCTGTATTAAAAGGTCGATGGCTCAGTTCTGCAGCGATGCAGAACAGTCCAGCGCCAAGGAGGGCAGCGGACCACACCCAGGCAGTCTCGGCGCACTCGCGCCTGGCGCTACGCCGGCTAAGAAGTTAGATCCAGGTGCATACGCAACTGGGCTAGGAGCCGCTCTGGGGGTCCAATTCACTAAGCCACTAATTCGCGGCCCTGGAAAAGCCGTGGCCGCCGCCGAGCTGAGCAGCAAGGCATACTGCATGCCCTCCTGCTGCCCCGACACCCCTGCCTCTGCCGGCAGGGGATCCCTGGGGGCCGCGGAGTCCTGCGATTGTGCAGGGTGAGCCGGCGCAAGCTCTGCCTGTGGAGCCGGGGGCGTTTTTCCGAATCCACCATCATTTGCCCCAGAAGCCCGGTCAGCAGGGTCCTCCTCAGACATTCCTCCGTCACTTATCACCAAAATAGGTGAGCCAGCTCTGCTGCTACAGTCAAGGTCGGTCAGCAGAATAAATAACGAACGCCAGGTTTGGTATAATTCTAACACTGATGGGTCCCCAGACGGGAGCTCATGTCGGACAGCACAGCCAACTTCCTGCCATAAGGCAAAGTCCAGGGCAGTATTTCTGTCCATGGAAATCCCTTTTAAAGTAGCCCAGTCTAATAATTCCCGAACTGAGTTTTCAGGAATGGAGGTGTGCAATATGCTAAACACACCTTTCCAGACCAGTACGACAGCGTTGTTCTGTGAGCCGCTGTTTGCCATTTCTCAGTCCTGTTGGACCTCCCGGTCCCGGGGGGGTAAAGGAACAGCGTACCTCTACAGGAATTCGGCTTGGCTCGCAGCAGCAGGACACGTCAGAGAGTGCAGATCACGTCAGGCAGCACCAAATATTACCGCAGGCCTGGTTCCTACGGTATAGCACCGTGTCCCGCAGCCATAGGGAGAAGGAGGAGAGAAGATCCAGCAGGCAGGAATTGTGCAGCAAGATTGATTTATTTAATTATTTTACAAACTCTTTTATAGACTTTTTTCTCCATAGTCTAATTGGACAAAGGATCAGCCACCCCTTGGGGTGATTGGCTAAAATCCTAAAACATCCATTGTCAAAATATTTTCTACTATACCACAAACAAGACTTTTCAAGGTTGCAGGTGTTTGGTTGTTTACATACTCTGCTACCTCTTCTGTGAGAGGGAAAAGTCTCTCACGGACTTAGAAAATAGCAAGAAAATCCTCGCTAGCAGCATTTTTGTATCTACACTGATGCATGTGGAATTATTGTATTGGTCTTAACACACCTAATGTGGGATTCTTGCTTTTCTGATGATTTTTTTCCTTTGGTCTCAAAAGTCTAAGACCTTGGGATCCTTTGAACGACATTGCCCAGTTTGAGAAGGATGGAATACTTCAGACAATGGAAAGACACTTATCCACGAGGATGTCAAACCACAAAGCAACATGCATAAACAATCAAATTACACGGCACAAGGTAAAAAGCATGTTTTGGGGAATATAGTATTCTTCATGATTGTTTGTTTGCAGCCCTTTTCTACAGCATTTTCCTGTAAGCACAGCTGAAAGGTTTGTTTTAGGCAAATACAGCTTGTGACCATAGACCTGCAGTATTATACCATCATTAAATCCAATTAATTATAATTATCGATTGATGTATTCTATCCATTTTGGCATTTTTCTTCCACCTAATGTTAGTGGCAGACTCTTACACTGAGTTTTGCACATGACGGAGCTGAACTTCACTGTTCAGTGTTTCCAAAGCAGAAAACTTCCCATGGGTTTTGGAGTACTCAACTGAGATCCCATGACTTCAGTTTCAGTCTTGCCATCAACCTTTATCACTCACTCAGACAAGAAATGTCTTTCCATCCTTTCTCTTAAACAGAGGTACTTCCCTATTTCACTACTTTCATCTTTAGAGTGATACATAGCATTCATAATACATTTTGCAAATACAGAGCTCCTAAACTAGCTAAGAATAACCTATATTATGCTGAAAAACTTGCATCTTATTATGTACATAGAGTTTTCTTTTATAATACCCCATATCTGATCATCTCTGATTCAGTGGGGCAGTTGAGGTTGGTAACTGCTTTTCAGACCCTCTAGTGAGAAGTTTGAATCATTGTGTTTTGTTTACTCAGCTGAGAAGGAGGGAGAAACTTTCCAAAGTGCATCAAGAAATTAGGCATAAAAGTTCTGTGATGTTTAGATCCTTCATTCACCTACTGAAAAATCTTCGCTGAGGAATTTGATTCTAATTCTTTCTTCTTTTCAACCTTTCTCTTACATACCTGGTTGAGCTGGGTATGCAACCCAGCAAAGGAACTATAAGGTTCATCCACAGTATGTGTCAGTTAAAGCTAGAAGAAGAATAATTTGGATAGGTGTCTTAAGAATGTTTTCATTTGAGGAAATGCTTCTGTATGAGGAGTATGTGTAATATCTTTAAGTAGCTGCCAGAGTCCAGCTACTAGGAGTCGCTGAGAAAGCAATCAAACTTCACAATCTTGCACATATTTCCCTGAATTGTTTTGTTTCAAGCAAACACACGAGTCTTCAATTTGATGGAGACTGAGTCTCTTTTAATCCCTCTTTTATACAGAGATCTGCCAAAGACTGCAGGCGCCGCAAAACCAGTGACCAGCCGTCCAACCACAGCCAGAACACTGAGAGCAGCTGTTCAACGCCAGAGTCAGTGCAGGAGCTCTCAGATGATGATGGCAAGTATTTGGGTATCACTGGGTCAGGCTTTAATGTTCTTCCCTTGGTACTTTATTCCTTGAACCAGCCCTGGGACGTTTCCCGGCCTAATTAATAGCATGGGCCAACAGCCCACAGGCAGCACAGAGAATGTTCTGCTTTTCTATTCTCTGTATGTGCTGCTTCTGGTTCTGCCTTAGACAAGGACTTCCCAGCTTCTGGCAAAATTGGAAAAATACACTGACATTCCAGTCAACAGATAGGAAACAGGCTTTGTTTCTTTCTCTTTTTTCTGGCTTTGTTCGAGGTGACCTTGAATGTTTGAGAGAGTGGGGCAAGTGTGAGTACTCTTCTCTCCTCCCCTCAGCTGGGAAGCATTGTTTCCTTAGAGCTGACTGAGAAGCACCCTGAGCCAAAGAACCTGTTACAGTGGTCTGAGTCTTCTGAATGGAAGATTTTGTTCCCTGTCTCCTCCTCCCCATGTTTCCTTCTGAAAGTGTCCCCCCGGCAGTGACAATTAGATCACAGCTACCCACTTGCTGTGTTGTGTTTCATCACACCGTCGGAATGGTGTTGCAAAACATAATTGTTCTTCAATACTTTTCCACAGGGTTTGAAAGCCTGTGCGCTCAATGTGGGAAAGAAATGAATCACCTGAAAGAAATTCACTCAGCTGTCTTATCACTACAGAAAGCCCAGCAGGACATACACAGGTAACCATTTTCTGTCGTGAAATCAGTGACTTTAATGGGCTAAAGATAACTTGTGGCATTTAACTCCTCACTGTGCCCTTTGGAGTGTCTCTATGAGCTCAGGAGTTGTTGCAGTTCAAGTTGTTGCAGTTAAAATAACCACTTAACACACCAGAAAGACAAACCCATGCTCTACTTGAAACAGTGAGGAGGAAATCTCTTCCTCTTAAGACTCTCTTTGTGGGCAAAAAGCATCACCTCAGGATGTTACACAATTCAAGGTACTCCTGACTGAAAAACAGCTGTAGAAGTTGAGAGGAGCTGGGCCAGGTCCTGGCTAAGAATAAATCTCTGCCAGGCAAGAACGTTTGAGGTCTCTCTTCTGGTAGAGCATATCAGGAACTTCCTCAGTTTGCTGTAGAGATGCAGGGGTATGGTCTGAAAAACTGGGCTCCATGGTGAAAAGCACTAAACTCCATTGTTTTGTATAAATTGCTTGTTGCCATCTGAGGGAAGCAGCAACCACACCTGCTGCTGACAGAGGGCTTTGCTCTGCAGACTCCTGTGGGTAGGTATTAACTGCTACACCTGCTCCAGGGAGCCCAGCTGATTCCTCTCTGTGTAAGGAGTATTATCCAACCGTCCTAAGTCTTCAGTGAGGTGGGATCACATATGAGGCCCACCGTTTCTGGATGCCAGAGTCACTGGTTTTAGCTTCACTGCAGCTCCTGGGGGTGTCCAGGGCAGGCCCTTGTATTTGGGAAGGTTAGGGCATAGGTTAAACTCATAGGTTTATGAGTGAGTGCTGGATGAAGAGATTTCTTGGAGTTTGTGCCCTTCCCATGCCAACCAGCTGCAGCCAGAAGCACTAGCCTTCCTGTTAGAAAGAGGGAGGTAGAGTCTGTGGGGGCACACTGCTCTACCCATGAGGATGTCACTGAAGTACAGGGATCCCTCCTGGTGTGGAAGTTCTGGATATGCGCACACATGTGAATGCACACCTCTCTCCAACACACAAGTAATCACATTGCTTTCTTTTGCAGAAACCTCAGTGCTCTGAACAAAAAGTCTTTCCACATGAAGGCCTCTTCTGAAAGCTTCCTCCTGGACTCTCGCTTTTGGTTTCTCCTCTGCATCTTTCTTACATGTCAACTCTTCATTAATTATGTCTTCAAATAAAAACAATACGTTTGGCAGCAATAATGATCGCTGGCTGCAGGAGGGGGCCACTCGCGCAAGGAGCCCAGCGAGGCACCAAAGCACTTTAGAACCAACATGGCAGAGGTGGAAGGAAGTGGAAAAACGAGGTTAAAAAGGGACCTAGGAACCTGCAAAACTTCGTTCCTGCAGATTATGTCATTTTTGCCTTTTACATGTACATCTTCAAGGACCTCTTAACCTGTATGGGCCTTAATGCTGAAGCCAAATGTAGCTTTAATTGTGCAATTTGTTTCCTATGTTTTGTCATTTTCTGATGCAATTAATAATTACCCAGCAGTATTGGTAACCCCAAAATGGTAATCACCTCAACATTTTGGAAAAGTCATGGTGGCCTGGGTCATAACTCCAGGAGTAAGGGAGAGCAGTTGGGGAGGAACTGATGTTCACGGTTGCCTGTCCGGCTGCCTTTAATTACATGAGGGAGAGCAGCTGGTCCAAAAAATCTAGCTCTGGGATATTAAGTCATGATCTGTTTTGTCAGAATGGGACCTCAGGATGTGTTTTATTTTCCATTCCACGGAAACTGTAAATATGCACAACTTCCTATAGCCATTCTTCTTTAGGAAATGGGAAGCATTCAGTGAAAGCTCATCATTTGGTTATGGAGCTGACTGGTGTCCTGGGTCTGGCCCATCGAGTGTGATGTCAGACATGCCTGTTTGTAAAACCTGGTCACTTACTATTACTGTTATTATTTGCTATATGGCTGTTTTATAATATCACACACTAGCATTGTAGAGAGAAATCCACTGCCCCAGCATAGGTGAGAAGGATGGGAGCGATGTGGGTCTATGTGTGTTCGGTCTTAGGCACGTTTATTGTCAAAGGTCAGGAAAGAGGGAGGGTTTTGCCACTGCGTTGTTCAACCCTGTTAATAGTCTTCCTATTTTACACCATTTTTTAAAGATTTGCAATATTTTCTGTAGACTGCAGATAATACTAAGCCTTTCTTTTCTGGCCTGAAGTAGTTCCAAGTGGTAAGTACTGCTATATATACAGCCTTAAAATACTTAGTGGTGGTGCCAGTCTGGGCTATCTTTCAATATAAATGTTTCCAAATTTTTAAGTACATTCCTTGTCATATTCCCCAGTTAGGGGAAACCTGTTTGTGCTTGATATGTTGAAATAAAACTACACACAACTTTCAGTGGCAGTCTATCTGAAAAATTATTTTTGGGTTTGTGTCTGACAGTATTTTACAAGTAAATCACTCTATAGGGGAAAAGCTACAGGAAATGACCTCCAAGAATCTCAGACACAGGCGATAAGATAGAACAGCAATAGCAGTTTTGAAACCCCTCTGGCTGAAATTGTGTCTTCTAATTACAGTAACTTCTTCAGAAGGAGAAATGGTTCCCTTGATTTTCACTGTTGTACATGCAAACGTACAAACTTGTCTTGGACTTAGGAAACCTTTATATCAAGGAGGTGACTTGATGATAGTGAATAGATTGTTCCATGGAGAGAACCGCAGCTCTCTGATGTGAACAGGCAGGGCAAGAGCTGGCATCTGGAAGCCAGCATTCAGGAAACTGATCACAAACAGCTGTTTTATTAGCAAAAGTCTCCAGAAAAACAAAGTATTCTTCACCCTTGAGGAAACGTCCTTGAAGAATATGAACATTATTGATCCAGATTGGGTGCCTTTTTAAGGGACAACACCCTAGTCACTCTGTCTGAGGAAGTCTGACCTGTGCCACATGTGGTGTAAAACTTAGTGAGAGGGGAGGTCACCTGTGCCTGCCAGGCTGTGCCAAGTCCCGTGTGCACCCTCAAAGTGTTTGCTCCTAAAGTAGTGCAAACACATCCACCAATCTCCTTTGAATGCTTCAGCAAGTCAGCACATCTCTGGCCTGTCAGCACAGCCTTCCTCATCACACTTACCCTGCTTTGGGACCATGTGTTTGAGTTATGGATAGGAGCCTCTCCACTTCTGTAGGGCTATTTACATCCCTTGTGTGCAACTGTATCCCGGCTTTGGGAAATGGTTACCAAACAACAGATAAAAACCCAAACAACCCAAGCCCATCTGAACCAAAGAGGAGCAGCGCTGAGCAGGAAGACTTCAGTAGGTGTGAATGTGAGTGCTTGAAATTGTTTGGATTGTTTCTGTTTTACCGAACTATGCATCCACAAGTATTTCACTGGGACTTGTTACTGCAGGTAAGTAAAATAAACAGTTACCACAAGAGCAGCTGTTCAGTGAAAGAAACTGTGTCAGCTACACAAAATGATGAAGCATCAGCAGAGAAGAGTTTCAACATTTAGGGCTGCTGCCACAGGGCATGAAAAAGTAATCCAAAAAGGAACAGCCTTGTATTAATTCTAATCCAATTTCAACATCTGGAGGTGAATATTCCTACATGCCAGTTACATGCGCATGGGAAATGAAAAGTATTCTTGAGGAAAATCATGGCCAGAAATGTTATTTCTCTGGGAGGAATAACTGCTGAGGAGAAAGCTGAGGACCCTTTTAGGGCTTTAGAAAACCCAGTTATGCACTTCGTTTGCACAATGTCAGAAAAATTCTCCTTCTACCCTTTCCCTCTGCTTTTTGTGATCGGGCAGCCCTTCAGCATACGACGTTTGACTGAAGATGAGAATCGGGGGATTGATTTATTAACGCGGTTTCTGATAGGGTTGGTAAAAAATTCCGGAAACCGCCAGTGCCCCGCCCTCCCACGAGATTATAAAAAGCTGCGGGACGGGAGTGCTGGGTAGAACGAGTGGTGCGGAGCTGGGCGCCGTCATGGGACTCGGGCGAGTGGCGGAGCTGCTGCTGCTGCTGGTGAGTGCCGGGGGGGACTGGCCGGGGCTGCTGCTGGTGAGTGCTGGGTGGGACCCTGGCCGGGGCTGCCATCTGCAGGTACGGGCTTGCCCACCGCGAGTGGCAGCCGGCAGCTGTCCGCAGCCAGAGCTCAAACCTCACCTTTTGAGGGGGGGAAAAAGTCTCCCTCCGTCTCTAGTGTGAAAGAGCCCTTTGAGTTTTTCTACCCTTCTCTTCTTCCAGAGTCTTTAGTAACTTGTCCGAACTTTTTGTTCGTGTTTGATATTTCGAGGGACTTGGTGCCGTGGGCGTGAGCGCAGCGACCTGACAAGATGAGAGCAAGTAGCGTGTTCCCGAATCACTTCCTAGCGCACTCGCTGCCACCCTTCTTTCTCTCCCCTAAAAGGAAAAAAAAAAAAAAAATTACAAGTCAGAAGTGAGTTCTTTAATAGTCCTCATGCCATTTAACTGTGAAGCTGGGAGTTTTCTCAACTCCTCGTAGTTACGGGGAAGACTTCCAGTCCACCGGGGAGAGAGTTGAAAGAGCAGGACCCTCTTGGTTTTAGCTTAGAAGTTGCCCGCTGGTGGCAATTAGTGACGGGGAGCTCGGCGGCCGTCCCTTCCACTCCTCCCGCTTTTGTTCTCCCGTGTGAGTCTTGTGAGGGATGGACTTGGGTGTCCCGGGACTGAGCCTGCGCTCGGCTCTGTGGAAACACCTGAGCTACCGGTGCTGGCTACGCGGGAGCCCTGCCCGGAGTGCGCGGCCCGCACGTTTCTTCCTGTTTAAAAAAAAAAACCAAACAAACAAAAAAAACCTATTCCCAATGCTTCTGTAGCATTGCTGATGACTCAGCTTGTCTTCTGCTTAAGATTAGAGCCAGTGAAAAATGCTGGATGAATCTGTGGGGCACTTCCTCAATTTTGCAGGGGCAAGACTAGCACTGATTCCAATGAATTAAAAAGATGGGAGAAGGGAGAAACGAATCCCTTGCACACCGCAGAAACTTTGTCGTCTGCAGTTCAACTGCAGTGAACTAGCAGAAAGAAAACAGAAGTTTATACGGAGGCAAGGATGTGCGGCAATAGTTGCCCAAAACCCATCAGCAGCTGCATGGTGCTGCCTTAACCCCAGCTTTGTGATGGCAATTACTGCTGTGAGCAGCACTTAGCAGAAATTAGTTTGGATTTCCTCTGTGGCTTCCTGTAAACTTCAGAATGTGTTTCCAAGTCTTCACAAGTTAATCTCCCCTAGATAATTATCGTGTCCTAGGAGGATGAATCCCTCAAATGCCTGCTTGCCTCTGCTGTAGGTGGCGCTACTGACAATGCTTAGAGCCCGAGCAGAGAACTGTGGGGAAACAGAGTACTTGCATGAGGATCGCTGCTGTGTATTTTGTCCAGCAGGTAAGACTTTGAGCAGTTACAGCTCATAGCTATTGTTTTTTTACATTGCATCCATGAAAGTGTAAGCCTGGTTGGAGCTGTAAAGACTTGGTTCCATTTTGAAGTGAGAACCCCTTAATGCTTAAGTGATGACTGAGATTTGGCATCAAGCCAAGAAGACTCTGCTTGTGGTTTAGGAGAAAAACCTTCGAAGTCAAGTGATTTAATTAACATAAAGAATGGGCTTAGGGGAATTCTGATATTTCTGTGTCCATTGGCAAAACTTCAGTTTGGTTTTGCTCTCTCCTCCGTGCTCAGTGTGTGCAGTTAACAGGTTTTGCACCAAGAAGAAACCTGTCCTTAGTATCAGAAGCTTATTGGTGCATTTAGGTGGAATTCAAAGGAGAAAAGAGTTTATTGAAAGCAATCCTCCCTGTGCTTGCCAGGGAGAATTGAAGTAATTTCTTCAGCAATGGTGCTATCCATGTGGCTCCCTCCCTGAGTGACTGCAATGGGTGATCCTCATGCCTGTGTGTCCCAGCAGAGGCCTTGCTGGATGCCTTGTTTTGCACCACTCCTTGTCTGAGTGGCAAATTATGAATGTGCATCCTGACTCTCCTGTGCTGTTTGGTTCATGTGGCATGGGATTGATTTGCAAGGAAGGGTTGAACTCTTCCCAGAAATTTTTGTTGTAATATCCTATTTTAGACCTTTTGATGTGCGGTGCTGGCTTGCCAAAATGGGATGCAGAAAAGACCCCATTACTGGAATAAGTAGTAAAGTATGTATGTTTATTCCGGCACTAGGATGCACAGCTGCTCCAAAATCATGCATACCAACAGCTGCTTTCAATTTAGTACATATCAGGTTACAAACCCCATATTCACTGGGTTTCCCAATATGCCTATGCATATTCATTACCCAGCCTTGCCTAGTATTACAATGAGCCCAAAAGTTATGTAACATCCACATTGCAGGGGTCTCCCAGATAAAGTAAGAGTCTTCCTCCTGAACTTTTCACCTTGCTTCCCTGTACATGCTCTTTATATCTCTGGCCCAAGTCCAAACTTCAAGGCTGGTTTAAGTTAGTTTTAGGTTTGAAAACAGGATCTTTGGTCAAGATTCCTTCCCTTTATCAATAGTTTTCTATCTTCTCATCCTGCTTTGGTAGGCATAATAAGTGTTGAGCAAACTGTATATGTCGTTTTTAACAAACAGCTTCTTAGTAAGTCATTTAACCTCTGCTTTCCCCCCTCCCCTGATTCACTTTGTCTGTTAAAAATTCCCCTGAGATTGCTGCTGCTGACAGTTCTCTTCTTCCACAGGTACTTTTGTCGCTAATCACTGCAGTGCTTCGCATTCGAGAGGAAAATGTGACTCTTGCAAGGAAGGAGAAGGTTTTACTGCCCATGAGAATGGCTTGGAGGAATGCTTGCATTGCAGACACTGCAAAGAGGGTACCAAGCACAACTCTGATGAAACCGTAACCATTTCCCCCTTTTTAATGTGGAAAATCTGGTCCACACTGGGCATATTGAACTTAAAAATAAATTGCCTTTATGGCCTGAGTATAACTTTTGCACTTGCTAACTTTTATTTTTAGGTCAGATGATTGTGAGACCCTGTACTCTGACACAGAATGCTGAATGCCGGTGCAAGCGAGGGTATTTCTGTGCTGATGAGGGCTGTGAAATATGTTGGAGACACAGTCAAATGTAAGTTTGAGAATAAGTGACTGTTTTCCTTCTAGGGAATGTTAGAGCTGTGGCCCAATCTGTGCCAATAGCTCATGCATGCCATCAGGCTGTAAATAATTGCTCTGAAGCCAAATGGCATTATTCATGCATTTAAATTTCAGGTATCGAGATCTGTAAAGTTGAGACCTAGAAAGATGTGGACTTGGGTATCATTTGGCTTGTTGCTTATGGCTGTAAACTTGCATATTTTGTGTCTTCAGGTTGGTATTTCCCCAGATACACACTTGAATGAGCTTTCTAGCACCCAGCTCAAAATTTTAGGATGTAGAACTGCCTGTTGAAGGAACTAACTGTGCATGAATAATGCTTCTACTCTGTGGGTTTTTTTTTTCCTCCCCCCACTTAGAAGCTAGCATACATAAATTTTATCTGCTTTGCTTTTATCTTGTAGTATTATCTTGGATGGCTTAAAGGTGCACTTCTATCCAAGTTTATGCATGTTCCATTTATGACTCTAAGCTCTGTCTGAAAAAGAATCAGCCCTGGACAGAGCTACATGTTGCTCTGGAAATCTAGATACAACCTTGTGTTACCATCTACTTCAGGCATCCGGACAGGGAAGAAATCACACCGAATTGCAGCGATACTACAGACCCAGGATGTGGATTACCCAGCCAAGGTCTGGTACGCAAATCCCACTCATCTTGGTTTGTTGGATCTGTGGCTTCGGGCTAATAATACCAGAGCACTTTGTAAAACACTGGTTTCAACTGCTGTAACATATTTAACAGCAGCTGCATTTTAATCTGGGAGTTACTTGCTAAAGACAAGCTCTGAAGGGACAAACCACCTTAACTTTCACTTGGTGAAAAGATACGTGTGTTGCCAGGGTTCTTAAAGTTGCAACGGTGACACGGGTGAAAGTTATGGATAGTGCAAAGATGTTTTCTATGCATGAGAAGCTGTGCCTGGAGTAGCTTCCTCTTCTGCCAGGCCAGAGGAAGAGGGAACTCACACTTTCCATGCTACAGCACCCAAAGCTTGCTACCATCTTTTGCATGCTTGTTTCCCCTTAAGTGTCTCTCCAGAAAACCTTGTAGAAGTTGTATTGCAGCTCTATGCAGAATTCCCTGCTGCCTTTGGGATAACGATATGCAGTGCAAACAAGTTACTCCTATGTTCAGGGCAGCTGAGAGTCCCAGTGCCTTTTCCAGGACAAGCTATCTGGGTTGTCATATTAGTTCTGGGCTTAGGTGTTTCCCTAGGACAGCAAGGAATATCTTTTTGGGGGACTGTTTCAGTACTAATTTTATTTTTTTTTTCCTCCCTTTGCAGGGAAGGGAGCTCTTGTTTTGGTTATTCTCATGGTATTTGGTTTGGTTTTGCTACTGGTTTTCATTCTGAAAAAGCTGAAGTGTGATAAAGGTAACTGCTTGATTATTCTTCATGAAATTTGCTTTCCAGAACTAGGCAAAGCATGCACTAGGGCTATCCCTGGGTTTTGTGCTGCCTTACAGGGGAACCTGTTTAAGTTCTAGTTCATTTAGCATGGAATTGAATTTAACAAGTCCAGTAAAATGAAGAGTAGTTTGTTTGGTAAATAAAATGCGTAAACCTTAACTTTGAGCTTTCTTATCTTGCTGACAGATGCTTTTGCTTCAAAGCAAGATTATAATGAGGTCCTTTAAAATTACTTTTCCAATCTGCTTGCCTTGTATTGGCAAAGAGGAAAAACCTGTGTGTGGGTTCAGATGCATGGGGCAAAAAGTAGCAACTAATTAGATCACTAATTACTTTCACTGTGTTTGGCTGTGGAGATTTTTTTCCCTACAAATTGTTGCACTTCAGTAATTTGAACCTCTTAATGTGAATGTTAGGTTGGTAAGTCCTGTGTGAATTTATTATTAAGTGGAAACTGAGCTGTTTTCCTTGGAAACCTCTATTTTCACTACTGTGTATCAAAGTATTTTTGTTACTAGTGTAGTTAAAATAATACTGAAAAGTATTCTGCATTTTAAATGCTAAGTTTGTTTAAATCATGTCTTACTGATTGTAGTGCAGTAAAGACAACTTCTGCCTTTTTTCTGTATTGCGATAGCCCACAAAAATGCTGAGAATCATAAAAGCTGGAGTGGAGGAGGTTGCAAGAGTGACTTAAACCAAACTGCATCCTATGGTCTGCATTTTACTAAGCAGCACTCTCCTCTCTATGAAGGCACAGCATTTTTTGTTGATGGTGAAAGAGGGTAGTATTGTGGTGAAATGTATGACAGGTCAAAGAAACTAAATGGCTTGTAAAAGCTTTGACTTCTGCTCCAAAGGTTTCTATTGCATATAAGTCTTGTGTGAATTCAGCCATGTTTAAGTTGCTGCAATTCCTTTAAGTTTCTTAGACACTTATTTTGGTTTTCAGCTGCCTCAACTGATAAAGATGCAGAGGGAGGTCTAGTAAGTATGTGATAGATCAAGTGTTTCATCTCAGTCTAATTGCTCACAGCCTAATTGTACCTGATACACAGCCCTCAATGCTTGTCTCACTGTAGACCACTGCTAGGATGTGTTCCTGTGATGCAACAAGTTGTGATTCATACAAGGTCAGATATTGATTAGCAAGTGCCTGATGCATTCAATAGCTGCATGTGTCTGCTGCAGTTGGCCTTTTCAATACTTGGAAACATTTCAGAGCCCGTGACCAGGATGCTTTGGAAGTGGGGAAAAAACTTGGACTAGTGGCAAGCTTTCACTTCAGACTGTCTCCAAGTGGTACCTTGATCCAATTAATATCTTTTTTGCTGCTTCACATGTGTATTCCCCAACTGATGTCAGCTATGGTTTACCTCCATAGTGGTGTTTGAGCTCCCATTGCATTTTGATTACAAATTATTTGTTCATAAGACTACTCCTGTGATTGAATCTTCCTGGCCTTGGGCTCATGTCACAAGCTACAGACCAGGACCTGACAGTCTAAATTCTTGGTCCTAAGCAGTCCTGTAAGATGGGGATTTGAGGCTCAGACTGTGCCAGTTCCAAAGTATATCCCTAAAAAAGGGCTTATCCAGCTGAGACTGGCTGCTGGCACATGTTGCACCTTAAAGCTGGGCATACCCTGGCATCCTGTAGTCAAACACTATTTCAGAACCTTTCTGTTTGAGTCTGACAAAAACCTATTGCTAGTCTAGCATTTTGCAAGAGAAATATAAAACTGGATGAGGTAAATACAAGCTGGCTTTAGCTTCTCTAATTAGAAGCTACACTCCTACCAGCACTGCGAGGCAAAAATGAGCTCAGTCTTAGTTTTACAGTTAATGACACAACAAATGTTTGTCTTGATGAGGGTCTAGGAGAAACATCCAGACTGTTCTTACAATGTGTGTACAGCACTTTTTTTCTCCCTGGAGCTTCTCTTGCCCCTCACCAATGCACTTCCCACCCAGTGTGTGAGCTCTTGTCAAATGTTACTAATTAAACATTTTGAGTAATTAAATGCATTTTAATTATGTCAAAAATACTTGAAGACCGAAGAAACATAATTGAAAGATATGTTCAAAGTATCACCCTAACTCTGCTCTTATCTTTTTTAAGGTCTATAAGTGGCTCAAATATGTGAAACACCCCAGTTTTTTTGTTGGGTTGTGTCTCCCTTCACGCCCTGGCCAGCTTTGCAGCACTTCATCTATTTGTAGAAGCTGATGAAGAAAAATGACAAAAAAACTGGTCAAAATGCTGTAGCATAGGAATAGGCAAATATAACATCTCTTTAATTTGAATAAAATGGTTGTAGAATGATGCAGTTACAAATTGGTGCACAGACCACTTGTCTCTCATGTAAGAGCTGTCACAGGCAGGTGCAAAGTCTGCGCTTGCAGTGCTCAGGCTGCTGTGAGAGCTTAATTGCTAAGGAGAGTTACCCTGATGCAGTCCTGAGCCTGGACAGTTTGGCACCAACACACTTTCCTTTCCAAAGAACCTATGATTCATACTCTTCTAAGAAAAACCCACTTGAATAGCTGATGCTGGATTTTGAAAAAACGTGTCAGCCATGCTCTGCTCTTTCAGTCATTTGGTTTCCTGTTTAAGAATTATCCTGCATAAATAAGATCAACTTCTTTAATGTGTTTATACCCTTAAACAGAAAGTGTTCTCAGTGAGAACGATGTACAACTACATGTGTGATATGTGGGGTGGCTCTCCCTCACATCCCTGCTTATGCATGTTAGTCACATGGTGGTGTCACCTGTGGGTCCCTGACCCTGTGCAAGCAGAAAGTATGCTGGCTTATGCTTACAAAGGGACTGTACCTTAAACGACACAAGTCTCAGGGGCAGAACAGTAGCTCCTCATCCTCATTTTCCACATGTAAAAAAATATTCCTAAAGCTTGCCAGCTGTAGCACTAGCTGTTAAGCTAGACATGCTACTCTGCTTTGTGTTTGTGCTGTTCATGCTGAGGTCGTGCTGTACTCCCTGGCTATGCCTGTATAATGAATTGACAGTGTTAAAAATGAAGCAGCCTTCCTCAGTGGTTTCCCTCTTTGTCCCCTCACAAAAGCTATACAATGTACATGGGTACTCTTGGGCTTCTTTCAACTGATTATAGCTTGTGAATCTGCCAGGAAAGTCAATCCAGCCAAAGCAAGCCCAGGGTAGTGCATTTACATGGAGCTGACATGCAATAGTTCTGAGAGCATCAGCCTTGATACAGCGATAGGCTTGGGGCCCCTGGTGCTGTTAAGTCAGCTCAGGTGCAGCAAGGCAATTTAATCCCCTGCTGTCTTAGGAGGGGTGCATATCTTCTGTACCTAGAGAGGAGCAAGCAGTAATCTGTATCAGTGAGAACAGAAGGAAAAGATTCCTGCAGTTGTTGTGGAGGTAACTTGTGAGCCTTGCCCTGCAGTCCAGGGGGAGCAGAACAGCCAGCGAGGTGGAGAGCCAGGCTCTGAAACCATTTCAAGTCTAATTCTGTAAAGGCTGTAACTTTGCCAAATTATCAGCTCTCCTTTTATTTTTCTGACATCTGGTGACTTCAAGTATTTCCTTTTCTTCCTCCAGAAGAAAATAGTGGAAAATAGTGTGGTTTCTGAGCAGGGCACCATCCTGTGCAGGGGCTGGAAGTGCTGTTATGACAGTGTGGTTGAGGAGGATTTTGTCCTCATTGCCAGCAAAACCTGTTCAGAATTCTGCTTTTCAGCAGAATGCCCCACCTACTGTTCTGAGTGGAACTCCAGCAAATTGTAAGATAAGTGTTAATGTGTGAAATTATAATAGTATTTTCCCTAATATACTTATCTCTTTAGTTGAGTTCTTAGCTATTCCTAGAGCTTTCAGGCAAAACAATAGAGGAAACTTTGCCTTAAAGATGTAATAGAAAGTATGGGAATTGAGAGCTTGGGGGGGAAAAAAACTTCAATTCTTCATTTAATTTACTCTGCCACTTTCATCTGACAGAAGCTACTCTTTCATGATAGCAGCAAATGTTGCCTTGGAGCCAGTAGTGTGTTTGTCTTACCATGCAATTTTCTTTACTCAAATACTTTGAGATCTGCTCTGAAATTTGCCCCCCTCCCCATTCTGGTGTGTGTGCTGTAAAAGCAAGCTGTCAAATAGGTAAAAAATAGTTGTGAGTGAAGCACCCTGATTTGTTGGAGTAATGGTCCAACTTTTTATTACAGCTACAAGAACCAAAGTGTCAGATAATTGTTAAAGATCTCTCTCAAAAGGGTAAGTGTTGCATAAATTGGCAGTACTTGGAATGTGGCTTTTTTTCCTGTTGACTTTAGTCTACTCAAGGAACAGTAAAAAGAGGCTAAGGAATACTGCTTAGAGCTAGAAGGCTTTCAGTTTATTGTAAAATCAGGATTATTGCTGCATTTGAGAGAAGCTGTAATCCCTGTGGTGAACTGTTCTACTTTGGAGCATAACTTTTCTGCATGGGGAGTATAGTGCAGTCATGATTTCAAGAGTAAGAATGGTACAATTTTTTTTAAAAATGTTTTAAAACAAGTCTGCATTGCAGCAGTGTACTCTGCTTTACTGAGTGAGCTGTAGGTCAGAGCGGGAGATCTCTCTGTCAAGTGTCCCCTCACGTGGAAGATCACATCAAACATCCATACATGCACCTGTACTCAGCAAATTGTTGTGCTGGATGTTCAAGTGATGGGTTTTGCTCGTGGTGGTCTTGGTGTGGCAAACCTATGCCAGCAGCATAGTGAAGTGGTTAAAACTTCCTCTTCAGTAGCCCTGCCAAGGGAATGTGCCAGCCAATGAAGCCTTCCTCAAAACCACCTTTACTGGATGGTGTCTTGCCTTAGGAGACCACTTCTGAGACATGTGCACCAATACCTTTAGCTGCTTCCAAGACCTCTTAGTAGAAAACTTGTTTGTCCTGCTGCTTCTTAGGTGCCAAACCCTGCCTTGCTGCTGCTGTTTGGTCTGTGCAGGTATTGGCTGAAAATTAAGGAGAAAGCACGTATGTGAGCTATGGAAACCCATCCAAGCTAATGTGTGTCGTGTGTTTCTTCTTGCAGAACTGAGAGATACCTTTGATGTCTTCATAAAGGAAGTACCTCCACATCAGTGGAAGCGGCTTATGAAAACTTGTCTACAGAAAAATGATATTGATACAATTATTTCTAGATTTCCTGATAACAGAGAAGAACAATCCTATCAGATGCTTCTCATCTGGAAAAACACACTGGGAAAGAAACAATGTATTATTAATTTACTGGATGCGTTGAGGCATATAGATGCCAAGGCTTATTACAATGTACAAGAGACTTTAAAAAGTAATAACATAATAAGTTAAGTAGAAGTTAAAGATTAATATTTATGGGGTTTATGGGGTTTTGTAAAAATATTCCTGTTTACATACATGTGTCTTCAAATTTCCTTTAAATGAATGTATGGAGTTGACACCCTCCTCACTTCATGCAAAGAGCCAGAAGGGCTGTAATGCCTGGGTTGTTTACAGGTTCTCATGACCTTCCTCCCTTTCAGTTGTGAAGTACTAACCTCTGGTGCTATATGCCCACTTGGGAGCCAGGAGCTCGTGCATCCCTTAGTGTGGCGGTGCTATGCTGTCCTAACCTGGGTGGTGGAGACCAAGAGTCCACTGGTGTTTTTGAGAGTACTGTTATGCTTTGGTTTATGAAACGATTTTGTTTTGTATCCGACTGCTCAGCACCGTTATGTTTGGAGCACAGCAATAAAAGCGTGATTGAGACGGAAGCTGGCTCTGGGACTTTGTTCTGGCGGCGGCGGCGTCTCCGTCCTTGGAGCTGCGTAAGGGAAGGCGGGCGAGCGGCGGCCCCGGGAGCCGGGCCTGCTTGGCACGGTGCTGCTGTCCCGGGCCGGCCGCGGCGCTCCGGGCGCTCAGCCCCGGCCGGGCCGGGCCGTGAGGCGCTGCCCGTTGCCCGGGTGACGCGGCCCGTCGGAAGTAGCGTAGAGCGGGCGGGGCGAGGCTTCCGGACGCGCTGTTGCATCAGCTCGGGAGCGAGGGCAGGCAGAGGCAGCAGCAGCACCGGGATGGCAGCAGCCGCCAGCGCCGAGCACGGTAGGTCGGCGAGCGGCGCCGCGGGCCCCCCACGGGGCCGGGCCGGGGGACGGCCGGGGTTGTCACGGCTCGGCGGGGGCCGGGGTCGCGGCCCCGCCGCTGTCACGGCGGTAGCGGGGCGGGGGCGGCCCGGCTCGCCTCCTCTGAGCGTCCCCTGGGATCCTTCGGGCGCGCCCGGGGGACCCCGGCGCCGCAGAGCCCCGGTGGGTGCGCGTCCCGCGGGATGCGGCTCGCGGTGTGCCGCGCGTGGAAAGGCTGATGTTGGCATTCGGCGATTTGTGGAAAAAATTCGGAGCTGCTCGTTACCAAGTCTGGGAACAGCTGTTCTCCGGCTCGCTGGGTGCCGGGAGAGGCTGGGTGCGCTCGGTCCGTGCTCTGCCCAGCGCGCTGTCCGTGCTTTTCACCTGTCTCTGTGTCTCCCGTGCTGCCTTTCCCAAGCCATCAGTGTTCTCCCCTGAACTCATGCCTGAACTTTTGGACTTCTACGGACATTTTCTGTGGTCGTGTTTTAATGATGGGTTGTACTGCTCGCTTCCATATGGAAGGAGGGCTGGGGTAGCACTATAATTTTTGGCACTACTGTAGGAAATGGAAACTTGGAATACCAGTCATGCAAGTATGAAATACCATTATGGTATGTAAAGGGTTGGAAATTTCTGTCATTCCAGTTAAGGATCTGTAAATACAAATATTTTTGCTCCCCTCTTTTTTTGTTACCGAATGTTACTTTGCTCTTTATTCATCACAAGTAGTATTCCCGCTAAAGTGAAACATTTCTTGTTGTCAAGGGATTGGCTTTTTCAGAAGTCTTTTCAGTATCTTGGGGGGAAAAAACCCAACAAAGGCTCAGTTCAGGTGCACTTTAAGAAACTCTTTAGTTACTCTTTGTTAAGGTGGGGCTTTTTTTACTGAAATTGCAGTTGTTACATTTAGTTTCGATTCAGGAAAAGTGGAAGTGAGACTTTCAGGACTCAAGTCACTAGGATTGACAAGCTCTTCCTTGGTGTGGGATACTCTAGTCTTAAAAATCCCAGCTCATCTAAATAAGCTTCTTGCTCCTCATGTGTGAGTCTTGATAAGTCCTTTGTTTTTCTCTTTCTCTGATGCAGTGTTTGGCATTAGCTGGAGTCACAGCATTGGTTTGGTTCTTGTGAAGTGTTTATGGAAAAGGGGAATTCATCTTGGCTGAGCAGATAGTTGGGATTCCTTTCAAAGGTACCAGAGTGGCCAACCAGGATGATAAATGGCCAGTTTGGAGCTGTATTAATAATGTTACATTTGTGTTTTCTGGGTTACCTTAAATTTGTGAGAACAAAGTTGGAAGAGAAATTACATTTCAAAATGTTCAGAAATGGGTAAGATTTCTTTTTGGAGAATGCCTCTGCAGAATTCCCAGAACATTTACATTGTCATCTAATTATGACTGACAAGGTTAGCAGGTTCAGGGAAGCCCAGGAAATATAATTTTTCCCTGAAGCAAAGTAACTCCCTGGTTTTGTGTCAGCTAGCTTACTGCCTACTTTATGGCTTTTCTGTGCTTACTTTGCTGTCAACATCTTCAAGGAACAGAGGTTTTCATTTTCAAGTTAATAAAAGTGAAAATTTTCCATGAAATTTGATATTGTGGGGTTATGTGTCTTGATTAAACTTCAAAAGTTATTTTATGTGCAAATAAAAAGGTAGAAGCAGTCCTGTGCCTTTGAGTCTGTGTGTTGCTGCAGTCTCTCAGACAAGTTCCCAGTGTCCTTTAGTAGTCTCTGAAGCACTCTGTGCATGGAAAGAAGAATGTATGGCAATTATATCACCCAGAGAGATTGTACACCAGCAGTTATTGTAAGAGAACTGGATTAATTAATGTCTACAGTGGAATTTTTTTGAAACAACTTTTTAATGTTACGTTGTTAACTTTAATTCTTCTGGTTTTCCAAGGTTACTTTGCTACCTCTCCAATACTCGTGCTCAGTGCGTGTTTCCTCTTGTGTGATACGATATCTATGGATCATTCTGTTCACATGAGTTAAAATTCAGTGTTATGCAACAGCTCTGTAGTACTCCCATGTTTCTGCTGCCAAGGAGACACTTCCTAATGCAATTGATTAGGAACAACTGGAGTCTTTCTGGTTTGGGAGTGGAAAAAAATTGCAGTCAGAGAGAAGGGCAATTCCTTAGCCTGTTTTCCTAAAGCAACAAGGGAAACAGGTCAGATGTACATATATCCATTGGCCCTTTTCCCTTAATACTTTCTGAATCCATTGACTGGTATTAATTAATCAATTAATTTGACAGTGGGCAGCTGTGTCTTGCAGACCATTGGCAGGCTGAGCAAAGACGGGCTGGAGCTGTGCAGGAAAATGGGGATACTGAAGTGTATGGAAGATGGGATGCAGCACTTAGGAGGTACCAGGAAATATTTCAGTGGGAGTGTTTAATAAATTGAAGGCATTTCAAGAAGGGGGGGGAACTGAGGATGCAGAATGGAAATCACAGAAAGCTAGATTCTGTAGATTAACTATTCTTCTTTTAGTCGTGATATCCATTAAATTGGAGAAGACTTTTATGTAGATAGCTGTCACTGATTCTTTTTGCTTGAAAAAAAGTGGTACATTGCTGCACTGCCTTCCAAAAGACAGTGTTATCATAGTCATTTGCTCAGCACAGGCTGAGTCCCCATGTGGGACACTGGGAATGGGGCCTGCCAAACATTACAACTTCAGATATTAATGTCCGTGCCAAGATTGCTCAAAAAGTTTTTGGTTGTTAAGCTAATCAGCACTGACATTCACAGGCGGTGTTTGCCATCTCTCCTTGCCAAAATTAGCTGGTATGAGTGCTGTCATATTTATTGTATTTGTGTGTAAGTTTGGCCAACTTCCCTTTTAGATTGGTTTGCAGATGTGGTTGGAAAGCACTTATATTGTTTCAGATACACTGACTTACTTCCCATTAGCAGCCTGATGTGTGAATAATGGTCATAATAACCATAATAATACTCTGCAAATTGAGGGTTGCTTTTCCTTGCAAAAGATCTTTTCTTTGAGATACAGTTTCATTTCTGCCCAGATCATTCTGGTAATACCTTTTTTTTTTTTTTCCTTCTCCCTCATATGATTCATGTATACAAAATTCATATTCAAGGAAGACTTATGTCTTAGGTTTCCACAGTTAATGAACATAACTATTTCAAACTATTTTGTGTGTATAAACATGTGAAGTTCTGTGATGATAAACATCGGTAAATATTTAGAAGCCTGAAAAGATTATAGTAAAATGAACTGTGTGGGCTGAAGCTGAATCCCATTCAGCTGTATAAGGCAAGCCCGTAAGGTCAAGTTATGAACCATTATTTCCTTGGTATCCCTTATTTGTATTGAGCAATTACATGGATAGGCCTTGAGAAGGATTTATACTTTACATGAATCTGTCTTTGCTTTTGTGTATAAAATTTAAATATCTTTTGTGAACTTTGATTTTTTAAATTTTTTTTAAATCATTGACTTTTTTTATTAGTTCTCCTGATGTGCCACTCTATCTCATTTATACCCCAAAGAGTTGAATACAAACATGCTTGATATCTAGCTGCCACTTCCCTGTCATCCTCAGTTGCTGTTGGATATTTTAATAATTGATTTACATATAGAAAGTGGCTCATAAAGTTTTAACTGATGATGTTTGGAAAACCTTTTCAATTGTGCAGTCCCTCACATCCTCTCCTAGCCTTTACTCCCTCATCTCCTTTCATTCCTGCCTTTCCAAAAGCAGTGTTCTGTGAGCACCTCCATGCTTTGGGAACTCCTTGTGCAGGAGATATTCATGCCAGTGTGAGAAGTGACTCTTCTGGCTGTGGTCTCTGTTGGGGTTTGGGAGCAGGGACAGGTGCTCTCCTGCTGCCTCTCTTACTTTACTGACCTTGGCTCAAATTACCTTGCTGGCTGACTACCTAAGCAGGATGTCATGTTCATGTTTATTACAGTACTTTGAACATGAATGGAACTACAAACATTGAATCATTGTAGGAAAATGTGAATGCTGGCTTTGCCTAATGCAGTGCTAGCCCAGTGCCATAACCTCATAGTGCTTTGTACCCACTGGCTTGCACAGGGTGTGCTCTTACTGTGAGCATCCCCACCAACTCCCAGAGCCTTGTTGGTGCTTCCTCTGTGTCCCCATGTTTGTCAAGATGAGACGTAACTGAACCTGCCTTGCCTATATACCAAAGAAATCATGGAATTAAAAAGTTGTGAGAGAGGAGCATGATCTGATATCCTTTCTGTTCATGTTTGTAGATCTTACTAATTTTAAATATTATTTGTGTGCCTGAGGAGAGAAAGGGGCATGGGAGAAGTATGGGAATATACAGCAGCAGCTGAAGTTTTGAGTTTCTAGAGCAAGTAGGAGGAACTAAGCATGGTGCTGGGAGCCTGCTTGCAGGCAACAGCCCTGCAAAGATGTAACTACGTGCTCAAGTTCAGTAGACAAATTCACAGCCTTTCCACGGTGTATAAAATGAATCATAGTTAAATATTGGCGGGATGAGTGTTTTAGCAGCATGGAAAACAGTGACGGATTAGGTTTGCTCTATGTGAAGGGCTTTCTCCGATTATAGTAGATTATATTTCCTCATGAAAAAGACCTGTGTTCTTGTCCTTATTATTCTTTGAAAGATGTCTTCAAAAACTTATGGCAGCATGAACATAATCCTGTCAATAGGAAATACATAGCTATGTGGTAGGTTGTATTAAATACAATTTTCTCAAATTTCTTACCAGTTGCCAGATCTAATTTACAGGGGGAGATGTATATTATAAAGATATATTTTGGTCATGGGATCTCCTTCTTTTAATGCTGACCAAATGTCCTGTGCCTCTCTTTACAGCTTCCAGCTACAGTTTTATTCTGAGCATTAGTGAAGAGGAAGCCAGGGTGAAGGCTCTGAACGAGTACCTGAGCACTCGTAGTTATATCCAGGGGTTCACATTTTCACATGCAGATGTGGAGGTGTTCAGAAAGTTTTCGGGGCCACCTGTGGACCAGTATATCCATGTTGTCCGGTGGTACAGACACATAGAAGCAATCTATGATGGCAGCAGTGAAAAAAATGAGCCTTGTAAACTTCAAACAAGTGAGTAATATGAAACTGGCGGGCAGGTTATAGACTAGCTGACATTGTATTGGTTTTTATTGCTGAGAATTCCCAGAAGTTCCCTTTCATACTCTCTTGCACGCCTTAAAATTTACGGTATCAATTTGTATTCAAAGTCATAACATTATTCTTGCATACAGTTATTGTGTAATTGATAGATCCTGACCTATTTGGATGTAAAAGCTGTTATCAATTTTTTTTTAATGTTAAAATTCCTCAGTGTACAGAATTCAATTATGTGTATTTTCTTTAAAAAGCTGGCTCTCTTCTGGTTTGTAAAAAAAAGTGTGGGTTTGGGCTTTTTCCTGGAAACACCAAGATTTGCTCAGTCCACTTTTTGCCTTTCAAGGTTAACAAAATAGTTGTTGTATAATATACAAATTCACCATAAAATAAACTGAATACTTCCTCTTACGATTGTTATTAACCCTGAACTTCACAAAGAATATTTGAGGTTCTTTTTTAACCCTCATAAATTTGGCGTGCTGATGATTTGAGGAAGTATTAACTGGTTAATCTAGGTCATTGTGTAAGCATGGGCAGGCATTTTTGAGAGCTGTGTCACTCTCCTGAGGTGTTTCCCAATGAGCTAGTCTAATTTTACAGTGAGATCCTTGCTCAGGGAGTCATGAAATAATGAATAATAACAACACAGAGCTGTTGTATAGTGCTTGCAATACTTACAAATGTATGCATGTCTGTCATTCTTGCTGATGGTTGTTGACTAGTATTACTCCAATGCCATCTTCTCACAACTTCTTACCATTTGTGTTCTCAGTTCCTAACAGACCAGCAGTTAAAATCAGACTGCTGTAGGTCCTGTGTGTGTTGCGTGTGCCTGCAAGTGTTAGTGCTGGTTATTATTTCCTTCCAGCAGAGAAGGGATCTCAGCTGCACCCCTGGCTCTGTAGTAGATTTATCCACTAACTACAGATTGTCTGTAGATTTCCATGGATCAGGGTGGAGCCGTAAGAGAAAAGGTTTCCATTTTCCTGACCATGAAATCTTTACTGTTAAGTCTCTCTTTCTGAAGGGTTATATCTGCATGATTGGTGCCTGTGTTTCAGGAGTCCTGGAATGGTGTTCTGCAGTGTTCACTATGAAAGTAACACACGAATCTGCCATACTTCTTAGACCTTGAATACTTAATTGTTGTTCTTTTTGGTGTACCAGAAAACTCCATGGTGGATTAGAGCAAATGAACTTCAGTTCAACCAGGGAAAAGGCTGTAGGCTGGCAGAGGTGTATTTGAACAGACTAACCAATATTTTACCAGCCTTTTACTATGCCCTTGGCATCTGTATAGTGGATAAAAAGTGACACCTAACTTGGAAGCTGAGAAATATGGGATGCAGTATCTGGGTTTTTCCTTATGTTCGTGTGGTTGTAACTGAAGAAAGCTTTACAGATTTATCTTTTATTAGACTAACCCACACAGGCTTCTTTCCCCGAGGGAAGCGTTGGCCACAATTAAGCATGCCAGAGTAATCTTTGTAAATCAAAGAGTAAACAAATCCATACCTTGGTGTATGACCTGTTATGGAGAGACTGCTCTTGAACTTGAGGTGTTCTGTTTAGGAGTACCTCATGCAATGAAATGTTTAGAATGGACACATATTTCCATGGCTTCATAGCATGGAGATTAAATGCAGTCCCTTTGTGAGGCAGAGTACTACAGTTAATATATTTTTTTCTTATTTAGGCAGTTACTTAAAAAAGCAAGATGAAGAGATTAATTTTTTTATACCGTGAATGTTTACGTTACTTGAAGGTTTTCAGCCAAAATATGCATATAAAGATATTGAGAGAAACAGAGTTAATGAAGAGCACCCTGAGACGCAGGATCAGAAAGGCAATTTTTTTGTCAAAGCAAATAGTTTGTATAGTTTTTAATTGCAGTTAAAATGCATACCATGAGAATTCCTAAAGACAGTGCTGTGTGTATTAAGCTGGCAAACTTGCTGTATTTTTGAATGTCCTGGTTTGCTTTCATTCCTAGTTAATGTGATAATTGGTTTAACATCATTACAGCTGTAAGCAGCCCAGTGCACAGCAAACTACAACTCATGCCCATACTTCTCTTTGAAAAAACCCCACGAGTTTAACAACTGTGTTGCTTCTTAAAAATTTAGGAGAAAACAAATGCAATAATGTTGTCACTAATATTACCCTGGGCTTTATCTACTTTCCTTAATGGCAAAATGTAGGTTCTTGCTGAAGTGGAGCATATTTGTGGTAAACTAGTGTGTTCAGAAATGCCTTGTGTACGTAGTAAAAATGCATGATAAAAAGCTGAGGTTGTTTCTAAGCCTTTCTGTCTCCTCTCCCTCTCACCCTGAGTGCACATACTCTGTCAATATTGGCTGTAGACACCACCTCTGGACTCTGGAGATATTTTGCAAATTCTGTGTGAGATCTGTGATGTGCCATCACAGTAAAATCAGTGGCATTGCAGAAAGCCCAGGACTGCCATAACACTTCATTAATGATTCATTGAATTTCAAAACTCTTGGTAATACTTTGCCTGAATTGCATGCTCTTACTTTTGTACCCTCTTCCTCACTGCTACTTGGATCAAAAGCTAATTGGAATGGCAAGTTAGAGAGTAGAAAATAAGCTAGATTGAAATAATTTACTTTGGTTTTGGTGGCTTTGTAGGAGGCTCTAACAGGAGTAGCTGGATTACTAGGATTGAAGCTGCTTTCTCCATTTAGATGTGGGGTTTTTTTCTTCTGAAATAATGATGTGATGAGGAGAAAATGCTGTATTGCAAATATGTTTGTGGAAAGTGTCTTTTCAGTTTTCTTTAAACTACTTTTTCTCCTAGGTAAAGGCAAACGTGTGCAGCCCCCCTGGTCTCCCCCTGAGGGGACAAAACATTCTAGGCTCTGCCTCTACAACAGCCTGACTCGCAGTAAGGTGAGTAAATGAAAGTGGAGATTTCCCTAGAAACATAAATAGAGCAGTCATCAAATGCTTGTTTCTGAAGTGTTTGCCCTGTCAATAGTCAGGTCTCTGGGTTGTATTCTGTGGAATGTTAACAAGCAGGGGCGGAAACTCTGTGCCAGTCAAGTGCATTTGCTGGGCAGGTGTAATACTGCGTAAACTAAGTACATGTACGCTACACATGTGTGACTCTTTGTGCATATTGCATAATATTCAGTTCCCAGTTTCAAGTTGTCATGCAAAATAGCCAGACATTCAACTGTAATACACATAAGTGTTGGCAGTGTGAGCAGAATAAAATCACAGTTTCTTTATTCAGATATTGCCTGTGTAAAAAAAGTCTCACCAATTATAGTTGAAATATAAAAAGTGTAAAACTTCTTGTGGTCTTGTTTGAAAGTCCTTTGGGAAAGAGGAAATATTAAGAATATCAATGTATCATGGGATGTAGTATTCAAGTATCTGTGAACTGATTATAGTGTGTAATCCTTTTCAGTGCAAAAGAAAGCTTTTACTAACAGTTTGAATAGTGCCCTGCCTAGTCCAAATCCTTGTAACCTGATACCTTGATTGATAAGAATGCATAGAACATAAGCAGCCACACCCCATTATCTCTCTTACAGGATAAAGCTAGTGGTGGTCTTTACTTACAGTAAAATTGAGAATGGAATAACTATTTGTTTTTTGTAATTATAATCCAGGTTTTCATGTTTTAATCTCCAAATGGGGTGTTACTGGCCCAAAGTCATGTCTTTAATTTCTTCTGACCACTGTACCTTCCCTTTCAATTTAGGAAATATTTCAGCCTCAGAATGGAAGAAAGGTCTTGTGGTATTGCTGTGGTCCAACAGTTTATGATGCTTCTCACATGGGACATGCCAGGTACTGCATTCCTTACTTTGACATAGGTGATAACAATGCCTAGTGGAAGCAAAAGACTATTAGTAAAAGGTATTCTTTAGAGGAGTGTTTTACTAGAAAATGGTCTCTTTCAACTCAATGCTTGCAATTTAAGATTAAAAGCATGTTATAATATTTTATCATTGTGGGATTAAAAACTAGTAGATGGGGGCAAAGTAAAACTGCTGCACAGTTACTGACTGAGGTTAAAATTATTTGATACAGATATATGATACAAGTGTTCACTAAAAACACCCCTGTATCTTTTTGGTTTTAGGTCCTACATCTCATTTGATATCCTGAGAAGAATCTTGAGGGATTATTTTAAATACGACGTTTTCTATTGTATGAATATTACAGATATTGATGATAAGGTAAGAGGTTTTTTTAAATTGCCATCTAAAATACTCTACTTTTAGAATGGAAGTCAGAGAGTCACATGTAATTGCCACTTGATAAGCCAAGATAAATCTTACACTTATTAACTGAGATGTACATTTTGTACACAAAGGCATTGTTTTTCTCAATTTTTTGGCACTCCTATGGTAGCAAACCCTATATTGTTGTATATTAATGTATATTGTCACAAATAATGAAGTCTAAGTATTTACAAAGATAATTTATTTTATTTGCCCATTGAGATAATTAATTGACTCTGTTGAGGCAGTCGATCAACTGTGTATGGTGTGTTTAATTTGTCTTCTTATATGTAATTCTTGTAGCTTGTTGAATTTATAGAGATTCTGAAATGCCTTTTGTACATAATAGATTTTATCTGCTCTCTGTATAACTACGTGTCACTTCACAAAAATATTTCCCTGTTTCTGTTTTGCAGATCATCAAGAGAGCAAGACAAAATTACCTTTTTGAAAGATATAGAGAGAACAAATCAACCCCAGATCAGCTACTTCAAGATGTTAGAACTGCCTCAGAGGTGGGTGTGGTAATCTCTGCTTGTGTTTTAGGTTCTCATTCAATAATGTACGAAAGCATCTAAAAAATGCCTCAGATTTTGCTACCTCTGTAAACTTTCTGCTTGTTTTAGTTTTGGTGCCACACACATTAGAATTGTTATTTGAACTGCACATCACTTTGATTTTTACATTGTTTTAGAATTGACAAATTCTTTAAAAGACATTCCTGATTTCTGTGATCTTAGCACTTATTTGTGAGTGCATGTATTGCTCAAACAGCATTTGGAGGTTTGTGTGTTAGAATTCAAACTTCAAAAATAATCCTTTGTAAGAGTTTTTAAACAATGGTATATCCATAATCTTTTAAAGCTTGGGAGGTTTCCCTTTTGTACCATTGATGACCTTGGAAAGAAAAGGCTCGAAAGCTTTAAGGATTTAATAAATTATGTATTCAGGACTGAAGGTGAGGGAAGGTGATTCTCTGGTAATTTTTAGAACTACATATCACAAAGAGATTATCATTTTAATGAATTGAATACAGGCCTGGGAATAGGAGGCCTGGAAATTTTGCCCAACTATCTTTGCCTGACATAGTCTCTAAACATTGCATTTAATCTCTCTCTGTTTCACATTAAAGCTTGTCCTTTTCAAATTCATGGTAATCAGCTGTGTAATTAAGGTGATCAGCTGTACAGAAAATGAAAACAACAGTAATTGTGATGATAATGTAGTAATCTATGAAGTCTTTCTGAAAAAATTAATTTGGATGCAAACTAAAATCTTGTGATTGCACCTTTATTTCTGATGAGGAGCATGTTTCATGTTTCAGTAGTTGAAGTCAAAGCTTTTTCTATGGCATAATGTCCTATCCATCACTAGCAAGGTACTGTGTGGCTAAGATAATATTCTGTGTATGGAGTATAGTGCTACTGTACTGCAGCTGGCTTTCTAATTTTTTTATTTTTAATTGTAGCCCTTTTCAGCTAAACTAAATGAAACAACAGACCCAGATAAAAAGCAAATGTTGGAAAGAATCCAAAATGCAGTGAAGTCTGCTTTTGACCCTCTGCAAGAAGCTGTGCAAGCAAAGCTCCCTGCTGAAGAGATCAACAGATGTCATGAGGTATGTTTGAGCTCCTCTTTATGTTTTATATTTGGCTTTTAATTGTTAGGAGGTTTAAAGATAGTATGTAGCTTGTAGTGATTCCCTGAAACATTATGGAACCTTTTATTCATAAAAAGAGGAAGAGTGCAGCTGAGAATGTTTTAGTACTTCACATTCAGTACAGGAAATTTGATTCTTCAATTCAACTACAGAGTTTTTGGATGCTGTTTTTAGCAATTACTTTTTTTTTCCTCCCACTGTGATAATTGTTCAGTTTTTACCTTTCCAGTGAGGATTTTGCTCTTGCATGTACTTAGACTTTCTCTTTGACTTTTTTGTCTTGAGGAATTAGTTTCATTATAGGTTACTGAGCATGCATTTCCAACACTCCAATACTGATGGCAGTTTTCTACACAAGTGTTTCTGTCTCTGATCAGGGAAGAAAGTACCTCCCACAAAGTTTTGATCAGGATTACTTTTATTAAAGACAATTACATTTAGTGACAAATAATCATGTTGACTTTATTGGGCTTTGGTTCTGTCCCAGTAACCAAGTCAGTCAATGTAACTAGTGTCTTTTAGTAAATGATTTCCATGTCCATTTTCATTTCTCTTGCTTTCAGATTATTTGTGGTAAGTACTGTGGGGTATGCATGGGTATGTGCTCCCTTCTTGAGAAGACTCTGTCTCTAAATTATGGGGTCTTTTTAAAAGGCCCATCTATTCTAGTAAGAAGTGCCTTTATAAGAGTATATACTGACCTAATGGAATTTTAAAAACAACTAAACTCTAAGCAATCACACCTTCTGCATTATATCTCAGTGTAAGAAATTGTAATCTTTTAATATAAGACTAAAAGGTATCCTTGCTGATGTTCAAATTAGTCTTTAGGACACTTTTTAGCAATGTGCATAATAAGGCTTCTGTTAGATTATCCAATAGCAGTGGGGGAACAGATGATGTGATATAACTGCAGGTCCTGTCTGATGTTTACAGCATAAGTTCCAGCTGCCTGTTTAAGTGATCAGCATCAAAACAGATATCACATATCAGTTTATCTTCCTTGCTCTGGTTTTTTCATCTATATTTATGAAGGGCAGTATGATGAAAATGTGGTAGAAACATGGAGTACTCTGTACTCATAACTAAGTGTCTCATTGCAAAGGTCTTATTCCTTAAGCAGACCTCTCTCTGTTCAGAATAAGATCTTCCTGCAGAATTTAAACAGGGCAAGTCTTTGATCAGTTGCTCTTATCATTATTGTTTTCTAGACACTGTTGGAAGAAGCCAAAGATTTGCTGTCTGACTGGTTGGACACAAAATTTGGCAGTCAGGTGACTGACAATTCCATATTCTCAAAGCTCCCCAAATTCTGGGAAGGGGAATTTCATAAAGATATGGAAGCACTCAACGTAAGTAAATGAACTGTTTTCTGTTCTAAAAATGTATGTTCTATGCCCTACAGTACTCAGAATACAATTTAGCTCCTTAATAGCTTTCAAGAACCTCATATTTTAACCTCACTGATAAAGTATTTCCTTTAATTTGAATAGGTAGATCTTAAATTAGCACCTGCTCTGTTTTCATCCCCACAATCTTAAATCCGTTGTGGTTGTTGCACATCACTTACTTGGTGATCAGGTTTGATGTGTTCTCTCCATGCCATCCCCGTGGTGTAACATGGGCAAATAATCATAGACTGATCCAGAAATTTGAGCTCAAATCTGTTGGCTGCACAAGAGATCCCTGCCAACCTCAGCATTTAGTCTGACTACTTAAGAGGCTTCAGCCACTAAGAAATTATGTGATGATAACCATCAAGAAGAGATTTGTCTGTTACAGATGAAATGCTGTGTCACAGGCAGTGGTTCAGGTCAGTGAAGGTTGATTTATTTACCTGCAAATCAGAGGGACTTATTGCCTCTTCTGTCAGAAGTGCTGCCATCCCCTTAAAAGCTGAGGAAAAGGTGGCCACAGCACATTGTTTCAGAGCAGAAAGCTTGAGGTAGGAGTGTTAGATTTTATTATCACTTGCTTTTGAGCAAATCTGTAACCAATAAATAACACAGATATTTAGTGCATATTTGCATGTGTGTATATATACATATATGTATATATATAATTCTACTTTTTATCTCTAGGTTTTACCTCCAGATGTTTTAACACGGGTCAGTGAATATGTGCCAGAAATTGTGGATTTTGTGAAGAAGATTGTGGATAATGGTTATGGGTAAGTTTGCTGCTGGGTGCCAGAATAATTGCTTTCAGCACTTAACTGGGAGCTGTTTTCTCTGTTTTCATATATGATAGTAGTCTTTGCTAGAAGCAGTTTTTCATCAAATAAAGACATTTCAGATTTCTTTGCAAAAGAGCTGTTATTTCTCACCTGATGTGCTTCTTATGATGTCCTGTAGGGTGAAATCCTTGTTCATTAAAATAAAGTCAAAGTCCCATCTGCTTGAACTGTGTTTGATTCCTGGTCTTCATCAAAAATTGTCAAACATTGACACTTGACAGTTAGAAGTCAGTTGTAAATAACATAAACTTTAAAAAATGGTAATTCTTGTGACTTGTACCTGGTATCTCACCTCTTAAAAACTTAACAATAGCTGTTGCTTTCTCTTTGATCAATTTTATTGTAACTTCTAATAATTTCTCCAAAGTCTTCATATGGTAAGGCCTTAAAAATTGGACTCACCAAAGTCATCTTTACAATACTGAGCAGTACCATACTGTGAGTGGAGTTACTAGAGAACTTATGACAGTGATATTGGGGATAAAATTCAGTTAAGTTGTGGATGAAAAGTAGCTAAATAATGATCTTTTACTTTTCAGGTATGTGTCCAATGGATCTGTATACTTTGATACTATGAAGTTTGATGCCAGTGAAAAACACTCCTATGCTAAGTTGGTGCCTGAAGCTGTAGGTGATCAGAAGGCTCTTCAGGAGGGTGAAGGTAAAGATTGGCTTAAGGTGCTGAAGAAACTGATGATGTGCTGGTCTCTTCAATTGATTTCACTGATGTTTGGATCAGTCACAGTCAGAGCTTAATGATTTACCTGCTGCACTTCCTTTACCAATTTCTTTGCCAAAGTTTTGTAGCTTGAGCCAGTACTTTCCTGAAAGTTTTAAATTGGAAAATACGAAGAAATATTATTAATCCTAGGGTGGTTTTGGGTTGCTCTTTATTTGTTTGTGGGGTTTTTTGGGTCAGAATTGTGAATAGCTCAGTCATTTGGCCATAGCTCAGTTTTTTGCCCCTTCATCGGGCTCAAAGTAAGAGCAAAGACTTGAAGCTGGGTCTTCCACATGCCAGGCAAAAGTTCTCCACATCAGACTGGGTTATTTCATGACAAATATTTGGGTTCTTCTTCCATACTGAGAACTCTTTTTTTACTTTGTAAACTTGTTGTGTTGAACTAAATCCAAATATAGATTTTTTTAAATTGAGCTATAGCAGAAGATTGACTTAAAATGCTCAGTAAATGAGATTCATTAGTTATCTTCTTCTAGAGTTGTACAATTTTAGCACATCATGCAGAAAGTCTATAAAAAGAATATTGAAAGGTTTTAATATAATACCCATAGCAGGTGAAGTCAGGACACTCATACAGTAGGTGAATTTAGCAGTATCTGAGAGATGGTGCTTTAAATGGGTATGGGGTTTTTTTCCTTTATTCAAATTCTTATAGCTGAAATCTTCTATGTGAAATAAAAGGTGCTAGCTTAAACTACCATATTTGTGGAACATGAATATATAATTTCCACCACATAACCAGTCACTTTTGTTGAATAGTTGTGTCCTTTTGCAAACAGGAGCTGATGCTGAGTGATTAATGTAACTAACCAAGAGTATGCAGGTACCAAGTGATTGCTTGGTCACCTTTGCTCCTTTGACTCATTTGTGATGATTTTTGTTACTCTGACAGATAATGTAATTTTCACTGTTACAAGCAGCAGAAATGCTAAGCTTTGAAAGTTGCAATTAATGTAAATAAAAGCAAAAGACATCTAGATTTAAAGTGTATAATGTACTATATTCTAGGCAGTTGAGATTGCAAATAACTCAACCTATACAGCAGAACTAATTGAGAAGTTTAACTTTGACAGTCTTGTCTTGGATTTTTATGCTGTAGGGAGTATTGTTGACCACTTTTAGTCTTGGACAGTAGTGCAGAAATTGTAAATGCCTTGTGTTTCAAGATGTTAAAACAAAAGTGCCACCTAAATTATCATGAGGAGCTAACAGCAAATAATGATAACACATCTCTGATGGTAACACAACAGTAAATGTAGCTATTGAACAAGTACCAACCATTCTGTGCAACAACTGAGATTAGGGGAAGAAATATTGTATGAGACGGTGATTGTGTGTGCAGATGAAGACAATCGTAGTCTCAATTTAGATCCATCTAACTTTGGAAGGAATTGAATCTGCAGTCTTACTTATCTCTGAGTATGGGGCTTTTTCTTTCTGTATTTCTTTTTCTGTAACTGCAATATTGGAGTTGTGCCTGCTGAGAGAATGTAGACGAATCTCATGTCAAAATTTAGAAAGCAGTGCAACTGATACTTGTCAGATATTTGTCAGCCAAGCAGTAACCAAAACACAAAGGATTATCAAGGTTAATAATGAGGATTTTTGTGGGTTCAGTGATTTGGGGGTTTGTGTTTTGGGGTTTTTTAACTTTTTTTTGTGGTTTGTTTGTTTTGGGTTTTTTTATATTTTTTTTTAAGATTCTCTTTATGTGAGATACAGCAAGGCAAATCAGTAATGCTGGTGTAAAATGTATACATTTGCATTTTCTCTTTTGAAAGGTGACCTGAGCATCTCAGCTGATCGCTTAAGTGAGAAGCGTTCTCCAAATGATTTTGCCTTATGGAAGTCCTCCAAGCCAGGAGAGCCCTCATGGGACTCTCCATGGGGAAAGGTAAGGACATTATAATGAGGATTTGGATTTTCTACACTTATTTAAATAGCACAGTTACACAAGTTTTTTGGCCTCATGTCATTTTAACAATGTATAAATTGTGGAGATTCTGTATTCAGTCGTAAGATTCTGTGGGTAATGTTCATTTAATAATCTAGAATGTGTCTATCAGTCTGATACTTTTTAAGCAGAAGTTTGCATGCAGGCTCAGCATGGCTGTTACTGGTTGTTTGTCCTCTATTTATTGACAGGCTTTATCTGCAGTAAATTCTGTTTCCTTTTTTTTCCCCTTGTGGTCAAAAATATTAATGTAGCTTTTAAAAGAAGATTAAGCAAGATAATCACAACATTACAGATGTATTGCCAGGCTGGTTTTTAAATGCAACACTTTCCTTTTGGGAAGCTGTGGCTGAGAATCTTTTTCTCCTAGTAACAGCATATCCCATTTCCTCAGGTGTGTAACTGAGGGCATGAGACAGAGGCAGAAGAGGAAGACAGTTACTAGTAACCAAGTAATGCCTTTTTGTTAACAGGGTCGTCCAGGTTGGCACATTGAATGCTCTGCGATGGCTGGATCCCTTCTGGGAGAGTCGATGGACATTCATGGAGGAGGCTTTGATCTCCGGTTTCCTCACCATGACAATGAACTGGCACAGTCTGAGGTGAATGAAGTGACCTTTCTGCAGTGATAAAGCAACATGCTTTGCTTTGACTGCAACTTACGCAAGTCCATAATTCAGTTTTTAAAACTTGATGTGTGTTTTGTGTAAGCACAAGTTTTGGTTTTCAGGATTTTATTCTCTAAGTTTTCTTGCTTCATGATACAGATGTAAACAGTGTTGGGTCTTTGGGTTTTGGTTTTTTCCTGCAGGCGTATTTTGAAAATGATCACTGGGTTCGGTATTTTCTGCATACTGGTCACTTAACAATTGCTGGCTGTAAAATGTCCAAATCTTTGAAGAATTTCATTACCATAAAAGATGCACTGAAGAAACATACAGGTAAAAATTATTTTGGAATAGGAATGCTTTTGATGTACTTTTAGTGGTGACTGTGATAATTTTTTTTATTCAGGGTAACTTCAGGCATCTTTCTTCTTCGATAACTTTAGAACAGCTTCCTTGTTCTTTTGATCCTTGTTGGTATTTATCTGTATGGATAATAGTGGGTTTGCTTTTTTGGTAGATGTACTGATAGTAAGAACTTTAAAGATTATGTTCTGAGCCACTGTAGTATTGGAGTCCATGAAAATGCTTTAGCTTATGATAACTTTCCTTCTTTATTTTGAAATTCCTACTAGCACGACAGTTACGGCTGGCTTTCCTCATGCACTCTTGGAAGGATACACTGGATTATTCAAATAATACCATGGAGTCAGCTATTCAGTATGAGAAGTTTATGAATGTAAGTAAGTTTTCCATTCCTTCTCCAGCTCTCTAAACTTTGTGTTGCCATATATGTTTCAAGGAATAGAACTCCAAGGATATGTAGGCCGTATTCCCAGACTGTACTTGCCTTCTGAATTCATCAGGTGGGATGTCACAGTGTTTATTTAGCTACCATTGAGCACTCAAGTCTTGTAAATCCTGTGGACTGTTACATTTCTCTGCAGCTGGGTGTTCTCTCCAAGTTTTGACATCTCTGAGTAGCTTGGCACTTACACACAAGATCAGTTTCTCAGTTGAACTTGCTCATGGAACTCAGTTCAACAGAGACTTTGTAACATTTCTACCAGGTCAGACTCTACACAAATGTAGCCAAAGGGGAAGAATGAGTATTGTTCCCACTTCCTCTCCTCACCACAAACATCGAGCATTTGCCTCTATGCCTTGCAGGTATGTGAGAGGTCAGGCAGAGTTCCTGTCCCTGGTTAGTTTGGAGCCATAATTTAAACTCACATTTCCCACAAGGACACTGTACAGCATTTTGAGATTGTTGATACTGGTCTCTCCAGCTGAAGCTATTCTGCTTTTTATGTAAAATGTTTGGTTTGGGCCACAGATTAGGTTAAAATGACTTTTTACTGAGTTGGATGCCCATTTAAAACAGATGCTTGCTATAAAGCCATTTTATTCTTCAGCTTCCATTGCTAGCAACACACTTTAAAATCTGCCATAAGAACTGTTGCCTAAACTTTTTGAAGAGTTTTTTTTGTATGAGCAGTTTGGTGTTAGAATATTGTAGGGTATTATGTAGTAACAGAGCAAGAGATAAAAATGAATTGCAGTCCAACTGTGATTTACAAAGTTATTCGAAATTTGTGGGTTTTATTGTCTTGACAGACTTTCAATAGATCCTGGCTGAAACATTGTTAAACCCATAAAGTTTAGGGGTCTCATTAAGAAATAATGCCCTTTCATAGTAAGTATTGGTTATGTGTAATTGAAACTGATTTCTGGCTCTATTCTTCTTTTACAGGAATTCTTTTTAAATGTGAAGGATATTCTTCGAGCTCCCACTGATGTGACAGGCCAGTTTCAGAAATGGGAAAACCAAGAGGTAGAGCTGAACAAAAAGTGAGTGGAGCATTCCTCCTTCTCTCTGAATAGCCATTGTGTAGCTCCATGTTTATTTCTTTTTTCTTTACAAAATCATTTACAATGTGTATAGTGATATTTATGTCTGTAGAATTTCCACTTAATATCCCAAGTCTTTAAAAGCAATCAGTTTAATCTTGGGGCAGCTTTATGAGGTATAGATGAAATGGTTGATTTCCCTTTTGTTTATGTTAAGTACACTGGCATGCCTCATTGCCATGTTTGTGAAAGGAAAGAGAACTTTTCTGTTAGATAGCTGTCATTTTCTTCACTACTTGAAATCTTGTCTTCTCTCTGAGAAGTGACCAATAATTCCCAGTGGTTACAACAGGAAAAACAGAATTTTGCACATTTCAAAGTGTAGTGAGCAATCTGAGACAAGCAGAAGTTAAATGACCTGACTAAAACCACAACAGATCAGACTGCCAGTGTTTGAAAATATGTTGTTGAGACAGTGAAATCAATTTTGCTTTTATAACTACCATTATTATTTTTAATGCAAACAGCTTCCTATATGACTTCTGTTTTTTCTGAAATTTAAAATAGAAGCATCTTACATTACAGTATTAAAGTTCAGTTCACTATTGTGGTCACGAATGTTACTATTGGAGGACTAAGTGTAGATGTTTCTGTGTAGTGATATCCTCTGAAAATTTTATCTTCAACTTGAGATTGGTAAACATAACCCCTTTTTTAAAAAGGGGGGAAATAGTAAGAAATAGAGAGGTCAAAAGGGAGGGATAAAGAAGTGGGAGGAATAGAAGACATGCTTCGTGGATATTTGGTTTTGTGTCCTTTCTTCTACACTTTCTTTTTTCTTGGAAAAAGTACACTGCTTGAAACCAGAAGGCCTTTGTGTGATGAAATGGTACCTAATATACAGTATTATTTATTATACCTACTACCATGTCACTAACATGACAAAGGTTTGCATGATTTTATTCCTTTTATCTACTTGTAATATCTTCATAACAATTCACGTTGTGGTAAGTTAATTGGTGCTCCTTCCTGGAATGATACTAAACAGAGGGCTTGGTTGGTACACAGGAGTGTTTGCACAGGAGTGCAAAACTGTAAAAAAAAAAAAAATTAAGCACAAGAAGATACTAAATAAGCAATTTATACTGCTTTAAAAACTAAACTTGCATGAAAAGGCCAGTTGCTGAAAAAGTGTTTGATGTAATTTGTTTGGATAGTTGTTGCCAATTAGATTATCCTGCCTGCCTTTGTCCATAGCAGCAAAACAGCAGTGTCACGATAATGCCTTTTTTCTTGTTCATCTGTTTTTCCTTCAAATATAAACTATGACCAACAAAAAATTACCTTACTTTTACATCCCCTTTCTCTTCTAACAGGGACTCTTCAGAGTATGTTTCAGGTTTTTTGGCATGAGTAGTTAAAAAGAATCTTTTTCTTCTTAGTTTTTACGAGAAGAAGGAAGCAATTCATGAAGCACTGTGTGACAATATTGACACCCGCTCTGTCTTAGAAGAAATGCGCTCGCTAGTCAGCCAGAGTAATTCCTACATTGCTGCAAAGAAATCTTCCAGACAGATACCAAACAGACTGCTTTTAGAAAACATCAGCTCCTATCTCACTCAAATGCTAAAGGTATGTAACAGCAAGGAGTAATGCTGTTATTGCACTGTGCAGTTATAACTTGTATTTTCAAGGATGGAGGGATCTGTACAGTCTTTGTTTAAATCTTAGAGGAGACTAGAGATCTTCCACACATCCCCCAGCCAAAACAACCCCAAACTGCAGCATGTGCTGCACCAGGAACAATTTTGAGTCCTCCATGTTACGTTAATGTTTTCAGCTAATGTTCCGTTGAATAGTGGAGAGCCCCTAAGGATACATGCAAGGAAAATTAGATAGTAGAAAAAAAATGAAGTCAGAATGAGAATTCTGACTGCATTAAAGATAAATCTGAAAGCTAATGCTTTGTATGGTGTATCAATTACAAATCAAAACATAATCTTGTTGGAGTTGTGAATTCTGGCTTAAATGAGAACTATTCAAAGGCCTAGTATATGTGATTTTACTTAGTTTTCACATACCTGAGAATTGATGTATACAATCTTTTCTTTTTACCTGACCAGATTTTCGGTGCCATAGAAAGTGATGAAGCAATTGGTTTTCCTGTTGGAGGGAATAGTCAAAACATAAATGTAAGTGAAGGACAAAATACACTACACAAAATTACTGTGTCCTTTGAAAGCTTAGGTTAAAGTGATGACATTACTGATATGTAGCTGAATTACGTTCTTTTTGCTTTTAGCTTTTCAATCTGATGTAATTAATTGGCTTAGGAAGCAGGATTTTTCTTTTTCAAGAGTTGGGGTTTTTGTAGGTTGTTTGATTTAATGACAGACAAATTGTATAGCAACCAGAAAAAGAATTATCTTGTCTTCTGAATGATGAGTCTGTTTCATAAACCACATGTGAACTACAGGCAGCACATGCTGCAGTCTAAAGGCTCATTACAAGTATTTGTATGCTAAGTAGTTTCAAAAATATAATTATACAGATTAAACTTCTTTGTGGTACACCAAAAACCAGCCTGGAGGCAGCTGGAGTTTTATCCACATTTCAATCTCTTCTTCTGCTCTCATTTGCAGCCACAGTTTTTATGTGGCTTTCAAAGGCTGTTTTGCTTTAGTCACCCAGCAGTTCTGCTGCGATGCAGAATTTTTCTGGAAATACCTGAGAGGCACCTGATGAAAGTGCTGATGGGCTCTGGAATAACTGGAACATTTTCTGGTGCAGGCAGGAGAAATAACTCCATGTGAAAGCCATCAACACTTTGTTCGTGCCAAAAATCTCTTGTGGCCACATCAGTGCTGTTTTTCAAGTATTTTTCTGCATTTAAAGGTGTGACCATGCACCTTTCTGCTCCTCCTTAAAAGGACTAAATGAAACGTTTCTGGTGTAACAAAAAAGCTCAACTTTTTATTCATCAAAGGAATTGGCAAGCTTGCTTGTGGTTGAAGAATGGGAATGAACACTCATCTGATAATTGCCCATGCAAATACTTACATTAGTGTGCTGTGGAAATTCTTATTAATTATATAATAAGGAAGATGTTCAGTATTGCCTACAAAGCCCATCAACAGTGATTTTTAATTTGGCTCAGAATTATTTTGAATTTCAGAAGAAAGGAAGCACTCTAACACCTACCTTTTTAGGGAAAATGAAAATTAAATTTGTATTTAGCACTTCAAGCAGTGTTTCCAATAGATATGCTTTATGGAAGGATTGGTGATAGCTTGAAGCGAAGTCCTTTCACTCCTTGAAAATAACACTGCCAAGGGTGGTGGAGTGAGAAGAATTTTGTGCAGAAAAAATAAAAATCCCGTGCTAACACATGTTGTTCTCCACAAAAATTGGAGTTGTTATCCATGTGCAACAAGCCAGTGATTACACACTCAAGAGAGACATGGATTATTTGTTTCAGAGTTGTGCAGGCCTGGGTACTCAGTAGTATTCCACAAATCAAGCACACCAACTATCAAAACTTTTTACTACTTAAACATTTTAGCAAACAAAGGAACTAGTGTTTATTGGCTACGAGTTACATAATTCTCTTATTAATTAGTATTCTATCCTCTCTTGGTTAATAATTTTCTTGCTTCCCATGCTAATTAGTCTGCATGCTCAGTCTTTCTGTTCTTTTGAGCCAGTGGGTTTCTTGGGTTGGTGGTCCCTGAGCTGGTGGTTGGAATTACCTTTTACCCCGTGGGAGCTGATTCCAGCACAGTTGATGAGTTGGCTTTATGAGTTTTTCCCTTATCTTGGGAGTTCTGCCAAGTGTCCATGTGGCCCATAAATTCTTTGTGGCATTCTTAGTGTCCACTGTCAGTGGTCCATCCTTCTTCCCAAGTTTTGTTAGCCTCCCCTAAGGTCTGAGATCATTGTAGCATGTCCAGCCCTAAACCTTAACAAGGCAATTCTACCAACAAGTAGTTTGTTTTTCTGACACCTGGGCATCACTTAGAGCTTGCTTGTTAGCTGCTCTCTGTTTCAGGGATTAAATCTCCCTTCTTGTTGATTAGGCATGAAAGGATACAAAGATCAAACATTAAAGAACATGCTTTCTGAAGGAAATTTTACATATTCCACGTTTTGCAACACTGTTAGCACAGTTGTCAGAAGAATCTTGTGCTAACATCTCTTACACAGAAGAAGCTTTTGTTTTTATCATCCAGGTCATTACTGGTGTTAAGCATTATAATATAAAAATGCATAATATCACAAGTGTTTTGGCTGTTTCATTAAATATTATACTGTCTTTCAGTCGTCCATGCAGATACTTATTTTTCTTAGCAAAAATTAAAAGAGGTGAACGTCCAAAGTTCAAAAACTTCTCATTACAGAAGGCTGTGGGTGAGGCCAGTTGTTCCTTTTTTTAGATTGGAGATGAAAGAACCAATAGGGTCAATATTGCCAAAAAAGGCATAATCCTTTTCAAAAGCTCTGAAAGAACAACTAGCTTAGTTACCATGGGTCAGTAATTTACTTGAAAAGTGGATATAAGAGATTTGAAGTCAGAAAACCTCAGTTCCATAATACAATTTTCCAAATGAATTCAGCATTTCTCTCAAGTTAGTTATTCTGGAAATAAGAACCTTTCATCTTGAAATGACTGATAAAGCAATGACAGTGCCTGCTTTCCCAACACCACTTTATTTGCATGAAGAGGTAGTTTCAGTGCAGAGAGAGAGTGGAGATGAGACTGTTCCTCGCTTTCCAGAGTCTGTTCCTTGGGCCAAACTTGTCAGCACGGCTTCTGATTATGGAGCTGATTGCACAGTGTTCACATTTATAAAATGTTTTAACAGACCTCCCCAGTTCTTTTCATAGGGGCACTTTTAGAGCATGACAGACTATCTTGTCCCTTAATTGCACAGAAATTTGTCATGGAGATTTAACAGACAGGAAAGACGCGTAAATTGTAGAGGAGAAAAGTTTGCAACTTTTTTTCTCTCCCTCGCCCTCCAGAGTAATGAAACTTTTAATTTAGCCTTTCCCCTGAGGGCCTGGCTTTTCTTCTTGGGTTTCCAGAGAAGTGTTGGCAGATGGCTCTGATCTGTTGTTTTTGTAGCTGTTCACTAACTGCTTGCTGCTGCTATTCACTGCCATTGAGACCAGATTCACAGGACTTTTTCTCTGAGATTTCATGACCAGTGTTTACTTACACCTGAAATAATTCAACAGTAATCTTTCCCCACTTTTTGTGGGAGAGGCAATTGTGTGAGGATTATAGACATTTGCACTGTATTGGAAATACAGGAAATTAACATAAACTGAAATCTCAGGAGCAGATCTGTGTCCTAACATCAGTTTCACCTGGTGTTATTATCATGGTATAATGGTGTTATTATTATAAAGAGCTGGGCCTAAGACAACACAGTACATGAAGGAGCAAATTCATCTGAGTGCTGTTTTTATCCCTGCACTGCATTATAGTTAGTTAGCTGGACTGTAGCATAACCCTATGGAAATGATGGATCTAACTGAAAAGAGGTGAAAAAGGGATGGGGAGAGGCTGAACTTTGCAAGCTGATTTTATCTGCACAAAAGGAAAATTGACAGCTAATGCAAATTATTGTCTATCCTTTGACATCAATAGAGCAATGACAATTTTTATTGATACAGATCTGCCCTGAGGGTCAAGTTCTATCCAACAGTACATAAATATGAAGTGGGTAGGGACATGTTTTATATCTAAATGATGATTAGCTAACTGTGGAAATAATGATCCTGCAGATTGAGTCTACAGTGATGCCATACCTCCAAGTTCTTTCTGAGTTCAGAGAAGGAGTGCGACAAATCGCCAGAGAGAAGAAAGGTGAGAGTTCACTTTTTCCTGTACTGTTTTCCTGTACTGAGACTTGTAGGTCATAGGAACCAAACTGGGGGAGACGATGGAGGTGTGGGTGTGAGGCAGCTGACAGTCTCTCCTTGCTTAGGGAATAAAAGTAAGGCATCTTTGAATTTGAATTTTTGGATCTCTGCTGCCTCTCTCTTTAATTTGGGCCTCTTTTACAGGCTACTAAGCTAATTTTAATTTCCTAAAGAATATAAAAGTTCTGGAATGACGAGGTGTAGCTGCTGTTTTTCTAGGTTAGGGCACTCCTGCTTTCTAGATATGAAAGTACCCATGATCTCCTCCCCTGGGAGTTTGCATTCTCTTAAAAGTGTAGATTGCTACACAATAATAGTGTCTGCATTTAAATAGCCCAAGATGTTCACTGTTATTTGTTAGCATAGTTGGAATCGTAGCTCCCCTGATGGTAATTGGAGTGCTCTCTTTGGAGAATTCATCTGGGAGTTTGCTAGAAGTTGTTTCAGGTGCTTTTTTTAATCCCTCTGAAAAGCTTTGATCATGCTGTGTGTGTTGGCAGCAGAACTATAGAGTGTTAAAAAGGTTGTTCCATTAAGCTTTCTTTGATTTTACTGGTATTTCCTAATGGAGGAGCTCCACTGTTTTTTTGCTGTTCCCTGTGGAATTTTGCATGTCTTCAATATGTGTTTAATTCTTGTTTTCTTAAAACTTTGACACTGGGATTTGTACTTGAAGGCAAAACAGGGCATTTTAAATTTTTTTACATATAAGTAACCCATATATTACATAGATGCATGAAATTACTTGTAGTGTCTGGTAACCTATTCAGCTGGAAAAGACTCTGGACTCTCATTCTGCTACTGTTTGGAGTCCTGAAGCTAATAAGTTTACATTAAAAGCACAAAACTGTATTTCCTAATGTGGCTACTCTGCTATTATTGTCAGACTCTTATAGGCCTAATTGATGCTGAGAAATAGGCTTATTAGTAAATAAGTAAATATTTTCTGTAACTTGAATTAATTCAAGAGGTTCGTGTATATATCCTCAGCCAAAAAATGTGAGCTTTAGTCTTTTGGTATTTAACATAAATACTTGTTTTATATGAAGCTTCTTTTTTCCTTGCTTTCTGATGGTTGAGCTAAATTGATCCTTGCTTTTAGCAGTGGTAAGGTTTAAATATCATGGGGCTTCTTGTAGATCGTTTTTAGAATGCACTTGGCTCTAGACTGTTTACTGGCACTTGAATTTCCTGCTTGGAAGGCAGTGATTTTTTGCCTGGAATATACTGGACAGTAAGAATTAAACTGGATCTAGTTGCTGCTTGATTGGGGCATACAGCACTCTGCAATTTGACCAGGGAGGCACGTTTCTTTTAAACTATTTGATATATGGAAGCTGAGTGGTGGTTGGCAGGACCTGCCCTGACATGCTACAGATTTGTTTCCCTTTACCCATTAAATTCTTGCCTGCAGGAAGCATTAAATTACTGTAAAAGTTGTTCTGATTAGTGGGTGGGGATATTGCCTCTGCATGGCTCTAGGCAAAGGGAGTTTCCCCATCACAGCCTGTGCTGGCAGGGTTGTGTTAAATATTAGTTAAAATAATCTGTATTGCTTTAAGTATTCTCAGAGGTTAAATAAAAAGTATGTGGCTCTGTAAAACCTGCAGAGTATTACAAATGTCCCCATCCATATACATGTACTTTGAAAATGTACCTACAAAACATTTCACAGAATAGCCATTTTTAAGGCTGTGTTTTTTAGTAAGAATCAAAATATATATACTCTGCAAAAATGTTACCATCATCCAGAATGGGTAGCATTCAAACACATTAGTAAAATTAATTGCCTATTTTATAAGGTTATTACTTTTCAAACTGGACATCTGCACTGATCATTTGCATCTGAGTCTTAATTTATGAACCTACCTAGCAATGATGGTCAACAGACAAAGCAAAACACTGTGCTGGCTGCACAGGGGAAAGAAATGCAGAAAACCTCTGCCAAATGTGTCAATGACTGGTTGGTCAGAGCATCTCTGTCTTGCACATCGTGACATTTCACTTGGGTAGCTGACCAACTAAAGACTCCTGTATACTTGTCTCTGCAAGGATGCACAGTGGAGATGATCTGTGGCCCAGTGCAGCTCCCAATGCTTGGGAAGAATTCTTATTAGCAACATATTGTTATTCAGATATTTAAACAAGAGCAAGTCCTTCAGGTTTTGATTACCAGCCTCAGGAGACCTGCTTAAATTGACTACCCCATGGTAAAGGTGTCCATGTCTGAACTCTGCCTGCATCTTCATTTCCTGCCAGTGGTGCTGGTGGCATATGGCATCTTGTTCTAAGCTGCTTCTAGGGCACAGTGCCCTCTGCACCTTCTGCCCTCTTCCAAATATGTCATTAGCTGGCCAGAATTGGGACAAGCTCTCTCATTGTAGCATTGCCTGCTCTTGTCTTTTGCTGCCAGTCTTTACATTCAGCATTCTCCAGATGCTTTTCAAGCTCTCTTTTTCCTCCCCATCACAGTGTTCCCATTCACAACATCTCAACATCTGTTTCACATCTGATACTCTTTGGCTTGAAATTCACAGAATATATGAAGAGATGTCTGGGAAATAGTCACAGGCCAAAGGAGTGCCCATCTGCTGGGATGTTCATGGGCACTGGTGATAAGGCATTTTCCTGCTGGTTTCCTGGTCACTGTCCTCAGTGAGACTAGCCTCCTAGTGTCTTGAGGCAGCCCATAAACAACGCCCTTCCCAATCCTAAACATCTTTGCTCTGGAGGTACCACATGCAAAGAACAGGCACATTTCAGCCTTAAGAAGCGCCATGCTGATTCCTTTGGATGACAGGATTGATCAGAGGATGTGTCCTCTCATAAATAATATGTTTCATTATACGTTTCTCATTGGTGGATTTCTTCTTCTTCAGCTTCCAATTATTCTTGATTTTAGATAAATAAACATCTGTAATTGTGCAGATGCTGTTTTAGTGAATAAGCAGTAGGTGTTTCTGATATGATATGTCTTGATATGATATGTGTAATTCCTTTGCCTAGCTTAGAGCCAACACCTTTTAGTGTCAACAGCCAGTGAGGTAATCTTACCCCTGGTTTATCTTAATGGCTTATTTAGAGTTGCATCAAACATGACTGTGGTTCACTGTGTGTAACTGCTCTGGATCAGGAGAAACAACAACTCTTTTTATGGCAGACAAAAGAGGTTCTGTACACTGCAGTGGTTTCCTATGCAAAGAGAGAGCCACAGAACACAACCATGCACTGAAACAGGGTGTTCCTTTTTATACTTTTAGGATTGTCAGTGCTCTGTTCACTTGCAGCTCTCTGAGAATTGTGGAAGAGATGAAGGCTCAGGGATGGTACTTGTATCTAGCAGAATGTGCAGTGGTTAGGAAACTGCCTGGATGGAAACTTCCACTGCCTGAAATAATACCTTTGAGACCCTGAGTACTTCTTAGGTTTAACCAGCTAAGAATTGCTGAAAGGGAGAACACTTGTTTATTACAAGCACATCTAACCCAAGTATCTGTCTTGTCACACTTGGTTAAGTGTTCCTCCCAAATATCAGACTGCCTATAAAAAATGCCACTGAATTCCCAACAACATTCTGGGTCTCCTTGATGCATTTAGTTCCTCTTAACTGTTCTGCTGCTTCTCAGCTGATACAATTTCTCATCCAAAAAATTACCTGTATGAAGATTTGTTTTCCCCTTAAGAGCTGATTGCATATATTTCAGCTAAATCTTAAGTTCTTAGCCATTTGCTGTCTTCAATGGTTCTTTGATAAGTTTGCAAGGGAAAAAAATATTAGCCATGATGTCCTGATAACCATGCAGAAAGGCAAACCAAAATTCTCCATTCTGCTGCAACTAGATTGTTTGAAATAAAAAGAGGATGTTGGGATTACAGTTCCTCTGACAAATGTGTGTGTAGTTATCAAATCAACAAAGTCATAGTCCTTCAAAGGGCACTGTTAGGTTTAGCACAGGATATGTTAATTTGTGGTTTTTCTAAAACTAGGTTTTTAACCTTTCTTATTGCACATCCTACAGCAACCATTAGGATCTTCCTGAGTCATGTACCCTTCCACCATACCCTGGCAGAACTTCTGCATCATTTCTGAATTGCCTTGGATTTTCTTTCTGTTCCCCTTCAGGAACAGTGAGGATATCTTAGAAGAAATTTGTGATTTTCAAGTCCCTGCAAAGAAACACGCTGCTTCTCTGTGTAGCTGAAATAAGGCAGGATTTACTTTAGTTATCACTTTAAAGACCTTTCTCTGTGTGTGTGAGAGAGTGGCAATTTCTTAATTGCACTGAAGTAACTATGTAGCTGCATAAAAGTGTACCTCGGCCACATCTGACTTCCCTAAAAGCATTTTTCATGCTCTGTAGTAACTGAAGTGCTGCAGTTGAGTGACACTCTTCGGGATGACATCCTGCCTGAACTTGGAGTTCGACTTGAAGATCATGAAGGTACTCAGTTACCTCTTGAAACTTTGTAGCAGCTGTTTTTATAACCCTGCTGTTTTCCTGAGAAGTGGGAAAACAAACTGTCAAAACTAATCTGGAATAATTCAATAAATTTAAGGACTGCAAAGCTGTAGCCTATCAACTGTGCACCATGTATGTATTTCATATATACTATATATAATGGCACATAATATGTACCATATATAATGGTGTATATATGTATGAATATATAATGTAGAACTGGATATATGCATGTACAGAATAAAAAAACATGCACTGCAACATTTTTCATCTTTTCATATAGCACCTAACTTCTTAGTCACTTTTGAGTAGTCACTGAGTGGTAGTTGCGTTCAGCATGCAAAAAGCAAACAGTTATCACAGGGTGAACACATTTACCTTTGACTAATTAAGAAACTAATCCATCTCATTTTGCTTTCTTTAGGACTTCCAACCGTGGTTAAATTAGTCGATAAAGACACATTATTGAAAGAAAGAGAAGAAAAGAAAAAGGTTACTATTTTAAGCATCCTATATTTTTAAAATTAAGAGTAATGTGTTAGCTATGGATACTTCTACATTTCTGTGATAATACATAAGAAAAATAATAGCAGCCTAGCAACAAGGAAAATGGCATAAGAGAATTGATACAAAAATTTAAGTGTGTTGAAAAAAAGAATTTTTCAAAACAGCTTCTTGAAAACTTTGTATGGGACCTAGAGAATACCTCTAAGATTTTTTATGTTTGCTTTTTAAGATCTGTATATAATTAAGGGATGTTAAGTATTGCATTCAAACTGTCTTTTCTCTCTGGAAGAACAATTCCAATGAGAAGCTAATTCAGACTTCTTTTGTTTGTACAAATGAAGTCAACATTTTCCACAGAACTAGTTTTTATTCATCTCATATGTGAGGAAAAAATGTACTGGCTAAATCTTAATTAATATAGTGTGGATTAGTGAGACATTCAGGATGTGGGGGAAAGAATTCATGTTACTATAGAAAGCTTGTGAATTCTAATTCACATGTCCAAGGTCTGTACAGAAACCCTGCTTTTGGCACTTCCTAGCATTAATGTTTGACTTTGTGATATTTAAGAGTAACACTTCATATGTCTGTCTTCAGTTTTACCAAATAGTAAAATTCTATCATGACTAGAAACACTTGGAAGATTTTCCAACATTTCTCATTCCATGTTGATGTTTTTTAGAAAAGGGAGAAGTAAAAAGTTGTTTTAGCCAACTCCGGGTGTTTTCATCAGAATGACATTTGAAGGCAGTTTGCTTATAGCTGCTGGGTAGGACCTGCAGCCAGAGTCCCTTTTCCCTGGAAACAGTGTTATGTTCAGCACTGGCAGAACCCTTGGAGAACTGACAGGTCTCTCCTGGGCAAGTGCAAGATGGGATTTTTAGCAAGTTGGCTAAATTTGGATAGTTGTTTCCCTAGGAACATCAAGTGATACAACTGCTGCTTGAGAAAGTGTGATGTCTTCACAGTTTGAGGCAAGAGCTTAAAATATCACTGAAATACAGTCTTTTTTAAAAACTCATTTGCAAAACATTTTTCCCCCTAAAATGACAGGACAATTTCTTTTAGGTATTCTTTTATAGGTATCCACTTTGCATGCAAAATGCATTCTGAACAGTTAAAACTGGTTTAGCTGTGAATAAAAGCAAATGAAATCAAAGTCATACAGTGGGAAGTATCAGACAATCCTAATTATAAGGCATGGTGGGTTTGCTGCAGGTCATGCTGCCAGTTCTGTCTGTAATTAGATATCCAGGGGAGCTGGCTCAGGTTTGTAGAAAACAACTAAATGAAATAGTGCATTACCTTTTACTCACTAACACTGCCTCTCACAGATAGAAGAAGAGAAAAAAAGGAAGAAAGAAGAAGCAGCAAGGAAAAAACAACAGCAGGAAGTAAGTAGCCTCATTCTGAAGGAAGGTGGTAGGTAGCAATAGTCACATGCAGGAAAGAACACGTTAGAACACAAGGCTCTCTGCCCAGCCTTAACCAGGTCTCCATTTCTTTTTTTTGTGTACAATTTCCTGCTCAGAATGATGTTGGCTTGCAGTTCAGATTTGGACTTTCAATTCTTATAGAGAAACCATTTTTGAAAACACAACTAAAGCCTGCAATAACTTACTACAGAAGAACTTGTAGCACTTAATTTCAGTCTATAAACAGTATTACTTCCTTAATTGACAAAGTCATATCTTACATGCTTGTTACCGTTAGAGAAGATTTTGCTTGTGTCATTTATTATTTTATTCCCTTTCTAGTATCATAGGTATATGTAAAAGGATTTCTTTTTCTCCTTTGTTTTTTCTTTTTCTATGTTAGAAATCCCCTGTTCCTTATGATTGAGCAGTGAAATGTTTTACTTCTATGGTCGGAATTCAGATAGCTCAAAGGTTTTGGGCTTTGGATGGGGAGTAGGCAGACAGAGGAGGTAAACTCATAAGAGAAAATATTGTTTGCCATGCTGATGACTTTAACAGTACAGGAAATACATCCTGTGTTAAAAGAGGAAGAAAGCTTTTAGAGAGCACCACGTACAGAGATAAAACAAGATAAATAGCATTTATCGTCCACAAATTCCAAGTACCTTTTTTCATTCTTTCAAAAAGGTGATTCCCTTGCATTGGGCAAAAATTACATGGAAAAGATTCTGAGATGTGCTTGTTTACAGATAACGGAGAGTTCAGTTTATTTTCGGTGCAATTACTGCATCTGATTCTTCTGTGACCTGCATAGAAACCTTTGCTTCCCAGCAGGAAGGTCGATAAAGGTAGTTCCCTTTGCAGTGAGTTAATTCCTGAATATTCTTTACTCGTAGCAACTATTCACTTTGTGTCGACTAAGGAACCAAATTGGCAAGAATCAGATGTAGTTTTTGGAGTATACAAGCAAATTATTTTGAGTTTCTGCAATGCATCTATTTTATAAAGTGGTTTTCTACAGGTTTAAACCATTTTTTCCCCCAGACAAGCACAGCTATAAGACCTACTGAGTCTTCAGTAGAAGAAGTGAGGAACTTCCTTCCTAGTAAGAAACACCTCACTCCAAGTTTCTTTTCACATAATAAACAATTATGAATTAAGTGCTCTTTGATTTTGAAATTATAATCTATTTCTCCTTTTGCATATGTGACAGGTTGTCAGTAATTAACTGTGATGTTAATGCATGTTTTATATTACAGGCAGCAAAACTGGAAAAAATGAAGATTTCACCACATGAAATGTTTAAATTGGAAGTTGACAAATACTCCATGTTTGATGAACATGTAAGAGACTTTTCTTCATATAGGAAGAGGTTTTCCTTCCCCAGTTGTACATACTTATTTGTATGTATTTATAGCAATCTTGTTCCAAACCTCCAGTGCAGTGTTATTAATGTGGCGAGAGGAGGGAAGGAGAGAAAGAAAAGGTGATATATGAATTTTATTGTGCACTGTGGAGTAAGGTCTCTGTTAACCATCATTTCAAGGGTATTTTCCTTCTACATTCCTTTGTACATTCATTGTACACTTCCTTTGGCTCCTCTGATTGCAAAGCAAAATATATGTTGTGGGTAGGAATGTGAATGATGTTCATTCACAGATTTGTTACTCTGGTGCAAGGCAGGGTATTCATTTCCAAGTACAAACTCCCCGACTCAGCCAAAACTGATGTTTTTTGGAGAGGTCCTGTGTTTTCTGTTCACTTCTGCCCACTGTTTTGCTCACTCCTGGCAAAGGATTTCTGAAGGGGCTGTATGCATAACTTTGCTCTTGATTGCTCCCTTTGGAGATAAAAGTGTTACTTGGAAAACATAAAAGCACTGTTTCTTCAATACCTGATTTGGGGCATTGATCCTGCTTCTGCCTCTCCCCTTCACCTGCACAAATTCAGGCCCTGGGGGCAAATCAGAATGGAGAGCATAAATACTGGAAAATACCCCTTCAAGCCAAAGAGAATGTCCATAAAAATGCTGATCATACTTTCTCCATCAAGAGCATAAATCTCTTACTGCTTTTGCTTTAAGCCTTCAATTCAATCTGCTGGTATGATTAAAAGATTATTTTAACCATCTGTTCAGGAATTAGTCATTATTCTCTTAACTAAAACCATCTAGAAGTTAGTGGTCTAAGCTTCCCTTACATGGTACAGGACAGAAGATAAATACACCCTTATGCCCCTTCTTTAACTAAGAAGGGAACACACAGAAATAGTCCAAGTTAGCTGTCAAACTTCTAGGTGACTAAAATTAGCCAAGATACACCCCTTCCTGACAGCCTGTCATTATTACATTATCTCCCTTTCTTATTAAAACATGATTTCATAAAGAACAAAAGCAGTCCAAGAATTTATCTTAAATACTCTTTCTTTTTTAATATTTCAGGGATTTCCCACCCATGATACAGAAGGCAAAGAACTTAGCAAAGGACAAATTAAGAAGCTAAAGAAACTTTATGAAACCCAAGAAAAGCTACACAAGGAGTATCTACAAATGGTTCAGAATGGAAGTGCAAATTGAAAACAACGGGACTTTTTATTTAGAAGGCGAGTGCTGGGCTCCCATTGAAGAAGTGAGCATATACTGATGCTCAAATTTCTGTTTACACTTTCTATTACGTGCAAAGCAAAATTCCTGTTTACGTGGGTTAATAATGTCATCTGGAAATGCAATAAAAATCCATCATTAGAAAAAAGCCAACCTGTAAGAAGTTTCTTCTCAACAGTAGCAACAGTGGTTGCCAGTTCCGTTTGTGAAGGTGCTGCTCAGTCAGCAAATCCACATAAGGATTCCTGTTCATTCTAGCTGTCCAGGCTTTGGTTAATTTGTCCTGCGAACTGATCTCTATCTAAGAGCCAGTGTTACAGTCAGAAAAATTTACTGCTAAGTGGGAGCTGAGTAATTTGCCCCACAGTAAGAACAGTATTTTCCAGATGACTTTAGTATCTTTACATAAGCAGGAAAAGTGGGTAGTTCCACTGTGATACTTATTCTAGCTGCTGTTATTAAAAACTCACATAAGTATACCCAGAACACTTTGCATAGTAGAAGTTAACAGTCCCTTTGTTGAAAAAGGGAACAGATCATCAACCTGCAGTTGCAGTCAAGTGGGTAAGTACAAGGCAAATACACCTGCATTGAACAAACAGGTGGGAAAGACATGAAGGGCTGATGGCAGAGGTGGTGTATTCTTGGAGCTATCCCTTCAAGGAAACAGGAGCCCTGCCAAAGTACCTGATTACCCAAAGTACTCCGTACCTAATTACCAGTTCAGAGCCATGGGGAATTAACAGAGGGTTTCCAACTGAAATACAGTTGTGGATTAGTTGCAGTTAGGGAATACAGCTAGACATGGCTCTGTATTCAAGACTGATGTTTTTAACATGATGATTTAACCCTGAGATAATAACCTTTCTAATGTAGTATGGTCATATTATATCTGCAGGGAGAGCTCTTTGCTGCCTAACAATGCATTTCACTGGCAGAAGCTACTAAATGAACTAAAGTTCATGAAATCCTAAAAAATATCTCACCTACTTTGCAGCTGCCCAGAACAACCAAGTGTCTGATTTGCAGAATGATATTCATTGAATATTCTCAGGGTGACTTGCAGAAATGACACCTCTGCTCTCTCAACTCTTAGGTTCCTGCTACAATCATCAGACTGTTCCTTTCCTTAATGAAGAGTTAAAACATCTTTGCTTTTCCTTCATATTTTTGTATTTATATTCCTCCTTCTGAAGAATGAACCCATTATTTAGAGTAACAGAAAGGTCTAGTAGAGGTTTTTTTTTTCTAATTTGCCTGTATTTGCCTTTGAAAACATACATAATGTTAAGGTCAGTAAAGCACATGCATCTTGTGTGCAGAAAATAAAATCTGTTGTGAAGTACAATTTGTATGTGAACTCTCTGCAGTGGGGGAGAATACTGACCTTCTCTTTATTCCACAACCATCTTTTTGAAATGTGGTTTACAGAGCTTTTCCTTTAGCTTGCTATTACTAATTCAATTAATTTTGCATTCAGTATTTGATTATTCTGCTAATTTCTAATCAGTTATGTAAATGCATGTTTAAACTGCACAATGATACTTTAAGCAGCCAGCCACAGCCATGAGGGCAACTTCTTCATCCTTTGGTTTGGGAAGAGAAAAGGTTCAATTACATTTTTTGCAGCATTTTAGATCCTAACTCCCTTCAGAATTATCAGCTCATCATTTTCTTCCCAGCATGCTCCCTGAAGATGCATGTGCATTCATGGTATCTTTGAAAGGCTGGGACGTGCCTATGCTGCTTCTGAAGCTGCTACCTAATGTCAAATAGTGACAGGAATTTGCATACAGAAATTCTTTTTGGTGGTCTGGGTTAGCACTTACTTAAGGTTAGTTAGTATTTAACTATGGAGAAGATGCTGTTGATCCGTTGCTGTCCTGGGCTGTAGCTTATGGCATCTCCATGATAACATCCTGCCTTTTGCCCCCCCATGTTGTTTCTTTCTCTTCCTGCTATGTTTTTAGTAGAACCTAATCCAATTCCATTACTTACCTACTATATCAATGTAAACGAATTTTTTTTAATGCCCTTTTTCCTTCCTAAATGTTTCATTTTCTTTCTGGGACAACTCTCCTTGCATGGATCTTGGGAGCATTTCAGACTCACATTTTCCAAAGGTTATTTTCCAGTCTTTCTGTATGCTTCCCACATGCACACACTGCTTCCTCCCTCCCTCCCTCCCTATCCCCCTCCCTCCCTCGGTATTTTTTTTAAATTCAGTATGCATAAAATCCTGGTGAAGGAAAACTTGGTAGCAAACAAAGAATGCTGCAGCCAGGCTTGGATGCACACTGCTTAAGATGACTTTTTCAGTGTGGGTGTGCCAATTGATCTGTGGGATTACTGAATTGCACAGACAATACCTATTCCCTGGCAATCCCTCAAGGTGCCATTTAAGTGAATTCCATTGCATTTGCTTTGTGAGAGAGACCTGGCAAGCAGGAGAAGGGAATGCAATAGCAATGGTCTGCAGTGTCTTAGTCATCTGTCTCACTCAGCCAGAAAAAGGGACAGACTACACAGTATTTCAATTTTTTGTTGGTTTTGTTTGGTTTTTTTTAAGGTCGTATATGCATACACACTCTCAGAGAAGCCAGCCTGAAATAGGATTTTCTAAGCATTATGAAAATGAAAATCCTCATAGCAAAATCTTAGGATTTTAAAATATTTTAGTTTCCTGGAACAGAGACCTCATCTTGCTTATACAATGTGGAGCTTTTAATTTCCCACCTATCAAAGAATTTATTCAGAGATGGCAAGGGAAGATAAAAGAGTGGTGTTTCTGTTTTTAATTGTACCCTTGGCTGAAGGCCAAACTTGGCAGCAGCAAATTTTAATTGTCTCTTGCTCAGAGTGTGCCTTTCAGCCTTTCTGATGTGAATATTGCCATTAATGTCAAATGTGAATACTGCGCCACTCAAGAGAACAAACTCCTCCCATCACTCATTTTGTTCAGATCCTGGTAGAAAAATCTGTGACTTGTTCAGTGTGAACTTGATGCCACCAATCTTTTCGAAGACTTTCAACTGATGAGTGCTGATTACATTTGTGATACTCTCTTTGACCTGTTTATCCTAACATTTTTATTTGCTGTCTGCTGTTGCACAAAGGCACGGATGCATTTTAAGCATGCAAATAAGCAATTCCCTGCCACATACAGGACGTAGCTTAAAATGTAGAAAAAGAAGTTGAAGGTAAGTTTAAGCATTTTCAGCTGGTGGTAGTTGTTGGGCCAACTTTAGCTGCCTCTTTAATTACACAACTTCTACCACACAAATATGGGAAGGAATTTTACTCCACTCTGTGATTTCACAAGGCAATTTCTATATGTACCACATGCATAGTACTTAACGTGCCTTGAGACAGAACAGATTAATTAAGAAGCACATCAGCTATTTAGTGCCAAGACTCTGCTTAGCAATGATCAAACTTCTTCCTCCCCTGCAGGAAAAGTCATTGCCAGACTAAGTCTTACATGTCACATTAGGCTGTGAATGTCTGGCATTTCACCCAGTGAGAGCAGTTTCCATTAATACCCACCCAAGGGCAGAAGACACAGACAGTTTAATGCTAGTTACAGATCTCAGCTTAAGCTTGCTCTCCAGTGTCAAGTGCATCTGTCTGGCAGCTCTGGCACAATCCCTTTCCTCGGTTTTGGTTCTCCAAGCTCTTGTATGTGAGGCTGGGTGCTTAAATCGAGCCAGGGTGATTCAGCAGATATCTGTTTGCAGCTCTCTGCAGGGTAGCAGCACCTGACAGCAAGATGACTCCACAGATTGTGCTTTATCCACAGTCCTGAAGTGTAACACTGTGCTACAAGAGGTTAGACAGCAGTCAGCGAAAATCCTTCATTGATCATGGGAGATTTAATGCCTTTGGAGAGGGATACTAAAAATCCAGAGGTGTAAGGTAATTGAAATGTGTGTTTACCTTGATATACAAACACAGAAAGGTGCAGCTAGATCTCACAGTCAGGCAAAACCTCTCTTACATCTTTGTTGGAGACAAAGTTTGGAGTTTGTACTCAGCATCTGAGTGGCTTTTAACAAAATGGTGATTGACAGAAAAATCTTAAAAAATACTTGATAGGTCTGAGCCAGCAGCAAGCACAAAAGTGTGGAGTAGGAATACCTTCAAATAAACCCTTCTTTCAGAGTTCATTATGCTCTTCTTTGGAACACTGAGAATCAGGCATAGCCACTACCATGAATAAAGTTGCCCCAAAATTAAGGATTAATGGAAATATGAGAAGGCTATTAACCTGCTGATGTTACAGAAAGGACTGGGTTGGAGAAACAGGGAAAGGGAGCTGGAAGCAAAGTAAAGGGGAACCTTCCACTGAACATGTCCTCTGGCCCACGAAATCTGCTTGTTTGTGCAACTGGCTATGACATTCCTGCAGTTCTTTCAAAATTGTTTCATTTTTAATTACAGTATTGGTATCTATTTAGTCAAAGATTCCTTAGTTATTCCTGTAACTTAAATTCCTATCACAAATGACTTAATCCAACATTAATATATTGACTAGTCGTTAATTTATAAAGTGTTGCTCTCATTGCTTCCAAACACTAGTTGTTACAGAAATCCGAGCTGCAGACCTGGAGAAAACCTTTTTTTAGAACAAGGGAATTCCCTGACAGGAGAAAAGGGTTAGAGATTTTTTTCCTATTGAGTGAAAGATGACTGAAACTCTGGAAGTGGCTCCAGGTGCTGAAATTTCCCAGTTCCTCACACCAATGCTTGCAGACTGCCATGCACGCACAACGTGGGCTGACAGTGGGATTTTCTTGGCTTGCTTTAACAGGGAATTGTGTCCGAGCAGAAGATGGGCACTGCCGCATCCACCTTCGCTGCAGAGGAGCTGTAAAGCAGCACCACGTTTCACAGGCCAGGCACGGTGCCTCAGAAACTGCATGGCTAATCTCCCAGCATGAATAATCTTAATGACAAATTGCAATTACTGAGGCATGGAGGGATCTCATTGTGATCGCTGAGATACGATGGGATAGCCCACATGGCTGGAATGTTGTCATGGATGGCTGTGTACTTTCGTGGACAGGTCAGAGAGGCGAGGTGGTGGAGTTGCTTGAGCTCTACCCAGGGAGAGATGAATGAGTTGAGAGTTTAGGATGAGAATTAAGGGCGGATACGGTGACACTGTTGTGGGTGTTTGGGACCGGCGCCTAGACCAGGAGGAGGAGGTTGATGAGGCAGCTGGAAACAGCCTCGTGGTCACAGGCCCTGGTTCTCCTGTGGGGCTCCAGCCACCCTGATATTTGTTGGAGGGACAGCACGGCCCGGCACACATAGTCCAGGAAGTTCCTGCAGATTACTGAAGATAACTTTTTGATGGAAGTTGGAGGACCAAGGAGGAAAGGGGTGTTGCTGTCACTTTAAGGACGCGGGCACGCGCCGCCCCCCCCCAGCCCCGCCCCGCCCCTCATCACGAGCTCGCCCCGCGCGCGCTCGAGGCCCCGCGCGCCCCCCGCCCGCGCTCTCTGATTGGCCGAGCGCCGCGCCGCCGGACAGTCAACATGGCCCGCGTGCGGCGTGGCGGCCGCGGCGCCGCCGGGGCCAATCAGCGGCGCCCTTGCTGAGGGAGGGGCCGGCGCCGTGGCCAATGGGATGCGGCTTTGTTGGCGGCGGCGCTGCCCGAGCGAGGAGGCTGCGAGGAGCCCGGCGGCGCTGTGGCCTCTGCGGCGTGAGGGGCGCGGGCAGGTGAGGGCGGGCGGCCCCGGGCTCTGGGCCCTGCGTCCCCGGCACCCGGCGGGGACGGCGGACGGAATGAACCGGGCGCCGCCGCTGCGGCGCGGGACTGAGGATTCTGTCTGGGCCCGCTCAGGGGCGGAGCACGGCGGCGGCCGCAGCCGCCCAACCGAAGGGGTTTGCGTGCGGCCCGCCGCGGCCTCTTTTTAAGGCCGGTTCGAGAAGTTCGGGCCCGCGGAAGGGGTCCCGCTTTGCTCCATGCCTGGCGGCGGGGAACGCGGGGGTTCCGGCCGCATGTGTGGCCGCGCTTTCCTGGCAGCGCGCCCGCCCTGTCCCCGCCCTCCCGGGGGAGCGGGGGAGGAGGCGGGCGGGAGGGCTGTTGGTGGCCAGCGGTGCCCCCGGCGCTCTCACGCCGCCGTGCTCGGGTTGAGTCAAGGCTTTCGTCGCTTGGCTAGGGTGCGATGCGTTTGCCTGGCCTCAGCCACGGTGTTGTGTTCCCGCAGCGTGGCGGGCGAGTCGGGGGGCTCGGGTTTGCGTTTCGAGTTCCTTGTCTCCCAGTTGAGGGCTTGTTTGAAATTTTCTCTGCTGCTGCGATTGTTTACTACACATAATACTGGTGCCCGTAGGATTTGCTAGGCTCCCTTCCCGTAACATCTGCTCACGAAGCTTCAAAATATAAAGGTAGAGAAGCGATTGTGGGAGTTACAGGTGAAAACAGAATCGCTAGGAAAATTTTTATGAGGTCCTCTCTTAACAAAATAGTGTTCCTATAAGAAAACTTCCGAGGTGAGCCTAAGTATTGCTGATGTTCGGGACTTGTCGAACAGGTTAATTAGCTTCTTCCTTAACTATTTTGTTATGATCCCTTCTTACTATCATTACAGAAAGTATCAGACTGTTACGTTTGTGGCTTCCCACGGGGTTACATCCCAGTGCCTCTGAAACGGAAGTTGCAACTTTCCCTTCTGATTTGTTGTAGTTACGAAGAACACTTAACAGCTGTGGGCGGGAGCCTTTCAGTTTCCTGTTTTGTATTTTAGTTGTGTTTAGAAGGTTTGTGCAAGGCAGAGAAGATTTATTCTGTGTACACTTCTGAGTACATCTTGCCAGTGTCTAGATTTTTCCTTTGTGTCCTTCAGGATATCGTCCTTTTAATGCACTCTTTCTATCCTAGTGTGCATTGAGTTTACAGTTTCCTGCAGTTTTAAATGACGATGGTGTCTGATAGTTGTGCCAGACAAGTTGCAGCAGTAGCAACAACAGCAGCGGGACAGGGGCTTGATCTGCTCTCCTCTATCCCCAAAGCTTCATCTGCATGAGTCATTTGAAAACGGAGAACTGTCCAGAAGAAATGAGGCACTAATTTGGCCTCTTACTGGTGGTAATAATAATGATGCCTTCTGCTGTTATTTCCTTGGGTTCTGGTTGCTTTTTCATGTCTTTATTGGCTGAAAACTGAGCTCACTTGCTTGGAAGGTAACGAAGATGATGGACAGGAAGGCTCAGTGCTTTGGTACTGTTCTTCTTCAACTGGTGTGCCCTTTATCTCTAAAATTACCTTTGTCTCCCCTCTGCTGCCCTCACCAGCTTGTCTTGAACAGTTTTGTTGGTGACTCCGTGGCACTGAAGTCAGTGCAAGACAGCTGGAATGCAACTGGGAATCACAAGCTGTCTTCTAAGGAAGTTTCTTCTATTTCTTTATTTATATACTTCTTTTTACTTTCCAGTTGCCAAAGGCACAACTCTAGGGAGTGAAACAAGACTTGAAGTATGTATTTGCATCAGGGAATGGTGTCTTTTTTTCTTTTTTCTTTTTTTTGTTGTTTCTTGTTACTTGGGTGAATGGCTTTTGTCAGAACATGCCCAATTCATGTCTGTTCCAGTGGAGATGAATTCAACTGCTATTAAAACATTATTCCATGTTTTCCAAACACGAACGAGGATCTTGTCTTCCATCAGCAGGCTTGAGAAGTAGTTCCCTGCAGGAAATACAGCACAACCAGCTGAGCACAAAAATTTATATGTGGAGCAGAGTCTTTTCCATTAGCTCTGTCTCTGGGCCTAGGTTGGAAGCCACAAGTCTTTGAGGATAATTTTTAAGTAATGCGAGTCCTCATTTTTAGTTGCTTGCTGTTGCCTCCTCTAATAGTGACTAGGATCATGTAACTTGTTGGCTGAGCTCTGATATTAGGCCAATTTGCTCTGTTTTACCTTTTTAATTGTATCTTTTTTTCCCCTGTCTTCTGTTGCCAAGGAAGGAAAGATTCATTTGTGCTCCTTTATTTCTTCACCTGTAACATTGTAAAAATCTTCTGTTTTGCTCTAGCAGGTGATTGCTGGCATTGCCACTTTCTCTTGTTATGTTTAGGGCAAGAGGAAGAGTTTGGAGGTAAATCTGCCTGAGCTGGTGGAACACCTACTCTGCCAGAAGCCCCTTTTGTTTGTTCCTGGGCTTAAACTGTAGGGTGGGCTCCTAGGCTTATTTGGGAGATGTGAACAACTTCCTGTGGAATAACCTGAAGTATGCTGTTAGTGCTGTCAAAAATTACCAAAGCTTTTCACCTCTGTTTGAAATGGTTGTGAAAGTGTTGCTTTTGCAGCTTAGAGCAGGATTCAGCATTTTCCAGATGGGAGAGTGCATGCAATCTCTGGGCTGCCGCTCAAGTTGGCATTAGCACTTAGGTTCTTCTTTGGTAGCCCTCTATTGGAAACTGGGCCTGAGATCAGACTGTTTGGCCTTCACAGAACCAGAGAAATCAGACCTGTCAACTCTGACAAGTGATTGAAGCTACTTTTTGTTCTGAATTTGACTTGCAGACTAACGTCTTCTTTCGTGAAAGCTTGGTAGTGGAAAATACTGCCTGTGCTTCTGAATGGTAGGGAGTGATTACTGGAATTTGTGATCAGCTGTTTAAAATGGGGGTAAAAACCCCCAATTTGTGTTACTCAAATACATGTACGGGCTTGGCTGTTTCAACCCAGAAAACAAAGAACAGCAGAATAAGTTAGACAATCTGGCTTCCTCTGGTTTCTCAGGAAAGCTAATTTAGATATTGGGGGTTGGAGTAGCTGTGCTAAACTTGGTTCCAATCATTGTTAATAATGAGATTTTAACTTCTCTCTTTCCTCTTGGCTTTCTGACTCCTGATAAATAAATTCAAGGCAAATCTTTATACAGGGGATTATGCCTTCCTAGCTACTGTCAAAACCCCTTCTCTTGATGAATAATTTTCTTCTCTTCAATGTTTTTTTTCTCTTTATCTAGCAACAGTTTTAGGCACATTGTAGAGCATCAGAAGCAGCTACTCACAAAAATAACCTTGATTAGACAGACAAGTGAAACATATTTTTCTGCTTCGGTGATAAAAGAGTCATTTGGAAGTTATTGTAATTCATTTGAACTTCCACTGTTTATAGCTCAAGTATGCTATATAGGCAGAGATGAAAAATTCATTATTTACTGTGATACTGTCAAGGAATTAGAAAATAATACATTTCTGTCTTCCTCTTTGGCTTATTTTTTTGATAGAATGCAGAGCTAATCTAGGAAACTGTGGCACTTATCTTCAGACCGAAGACCCACGACTGTGCAGAAATGCATTAGTATCTGGAGTATATAACAGAAGAAATAAGTTCTAGGAGGGTTAAACCACCTGACAGACTGTTCAAAAACTTTTTAGTTTGAGTTGGGTATTGTGGTAGCTATTTAGTTTACTGTGAGGGATTATGCATAATGAATTTCTTAGCAAAACCAGCAGCTGTTAATTTGTATTGAGGTTTTAAACAATGACCTGTTCTATTTTCATCTTCTGTTGAGGTAAACAAATTACTGTTCAAGTATTTTTAAACACTACTTTTCAACTTGCAGGTGGATACAGGCACACAGATGGCAGATAACAGGTATGTTGGACTGTTTTCCTGAAATTAAATCAAGGTAGTTAGAGCCAGCTGTATATCTGGTCTTCTGCAGGAGAGGTTTTTGTTTGTTTTTGTTTTAACCTGTGAAGAGTGGCTTACTAAACTTGGATAAGAATAAAATGGTAATGTTTTTCTAAATGCTCTAAAGAACTGAAGAGCCTCAGTCTTTCTCTAATCTGTGTAATTTAAGCATGCAAAAGGCACCTTTTTTTTCTAGTTTATGTAGTATTTTTTGAACATACAGTATTTTTATGCAGCTGCTGCAAATCCGTATGTGCTGCTGCTCTTCTGAGTCTTGCAGTGCTGGATAAGCTGGTCTGTCCGGTACCTGATAATACCCATTTGTATATGTGATATCTCTTCTGGTTTTGTGTGTGAGTTAGGGTTAATTTCAGCAATATCCAGTGTTCATTTTGTGACCTCTAAACTGGCAGGGAGCACAGGGAAAGCTGGCTGGCTGTTGACTCATGCTGGGCCCTCTCCCTCCAGCACATGAAGTGTGATGGAAGACGTTGTGGCAGGGAGATGGGGAGGACATCTCTACTCTCTTTTAGAGTAGAAGAGAATTTTTTAATCAAAAAAGCTTGTTAGAGAAGTTGGAAACAGAGCTTTTATCTCTTTGTTCGTCTTCCTTTCATACCTGCGTACTTTCTTAGGTTTTTCTTCGTCACACTAAAAGTGTCTCATATTCTCATTTGTGAATAATAACATTTTCCTGTGCAGAGTGAATGGCCACATGATTCACAGACTGAATCATACACATGAATGGCCACCCATTGACCTAATGAGATGAATTTATCTCTCAAAGGTTTTTGTTGTGGGCTTGTTATGTTTTGTTTTGAGGTTGGTTTGTTTCTTTTTTTTTGGCCTTACCTTTCCTTGCCATTGCATCCTATTCATCTTTGGAGATCTAGTTTCATATCCAAACCTTTGAGTTTTCACAAGCTTGAAGACATAAATATGTCTTTTATTGGCATACTTGTCTATATAACATGTATGTAGTAAATTGAAAATTCAGAATAACTTCTTCTTAAATGTTAACATTTTTGTAATGTGATGCTATTTTAATATGTTACCTTTTGAATTCTTTTAGTAAAACAGAAGATACTGCTTCAGATTCCCTGGAGGCTGCTAAAAATGCAAGCAACAAAAAAGGTAAGAAGTGCATAGTAGTAGGTAACGTTACAGAAGTGGAATAAGCCTTTGCAGTTAAAGCTGAACATTTATTCACAGCTGTAAGCAAAACAATGGTTTTTAGGCTGTTCACTTTCTGATGTTTTCCATATTCATTGCAGCCAAAACCAGAGTGAAGGCTGTATTTTTGCATGTGTTGTGACTGTGATGCTTTACCATTGCACAAAATGTCCCACTAGACAGTTGGAATAAGGCCTGCAAAGGCTGGCTTGTAACAATGTGTCTTTGTCATAATTATCAAAATGAACTGTTCTCTTTGGATGCTAGTTTTTTAGTGTCTTGTTTCTCAGAAAATGCATCTTTATAATATGTCCTCTTGGAAGTTTTTGTTCTCCAGTAGCAAGGTTACAGATGACTGTTGAATAGTGTTTTTCAAATTAATACTTCTGTGTGCAGAAAAGCTACAGTTCCATTGTTTCTCCAAATACTCAAATTTGTGAATTATAGCGAAATGTGGTCACTGGATGTTCTTTAGGTCTCCTTCATTACCTATTTCTTTTTTTTTAAGAATTGCTTTGTAACTGGCAATTGGAAATCACATGAGAACTGTTAGGCACCATTGAATACTTCTTACAGTCAAGTTGGATTGATAAAAAACAACAACAAAACCCCAAATAAATGAGAAAAACAAAGCAACACACAAGCATATAAAAGCTTCACAATGTTAGTTCTATGCAATTTATCAGCCTCTTAATGTCTGGGGAGAAGAGCACTGAGAAAGAAGGGAAAGATGTGAAAAGCAAAGGTCTTCCCGCCATGACACCATGTGTGGTTATTAGTAAGGGTTTTTTAACTCCTAACCAGAAGCATTTTAGATTTGACCTCCTGAAAAATAGTCTTCTGTGAAGTGTTGTGATGACTGGGGAGTCTTACAGATTGTAAAATCATAATGATGTAAAAAATCAGTAGTTGCCAAGGTTACAGTGCTATGCTGCTTTATTGTCCAGTACACAAAGTAGCTGGCAGGGTTTTCGGGAGTCACGCTAACTGGAAGACATGTCTTGGAAGTGGAATTCAGTGGTTCTCCTCTTGCAAATTTATATGTGGGTTTTAAGGTACAGCTAATATAGAGGGAGGATAGAGAAACTCCGGTTTGCACTTTCTCACATAAAGGGAAAACAGGAAATTTGCTTGTGTTGGCAATGTACTACTTGCTTGTAAAAGCAACAGATAGATTTGCAAAGAGAAGAATGCTTTTTCTATCATTATCCAACTTTATATTCCTGAAATCTGGTCCTGAAGTAATTGTTTGTGTTATTAGTTAACTACAGTGGTGTTATTTGAAGTGTGAAAATAATGAGTATTTTTACTGTGACTGCTGTAAGACACAGTATGACAAACGTGCTATAAATCTATGCAAATTTGTTTGAATGTGGTTTTCTGTCTTCATAGAAAAGCTGGCAGACCAAGTGATGCAAAATCCACAGGTCCTTGCAGCTCTTCAGGAACGTCTTGACAACACATCACTTACTCCTTCAAGTTACATTGAAACGTAAGTACTGAGCATGATAAAATTCTTGCAAGACCGAAAGCATAATAGAATATTATTACTGTGTAATTGAGGTAGGAAATTAGAATAAATTATTCACTAAGAAAAATGGTTTACTTAACCCATGATTCACAGTGGCTTACTTTTGGAAGGAAGAGTGAAGTTTTTTGCTTATGCAAACTTGCAAACAAAATTTTGTGCAGTTCAGTATTTTCTGTGGCCATTATTGTTTTGGATAGGGATAACTCCCCTCCCCTCCTTTGTTTCCCTCTCTGACCCTTACTCTGACAGGGCATGTGTTGCATTGATTGGTGATTTCTGTAAGATTGCTGTCCAGCATGTAATGGAAAGTTCAGGACCTGTATATCCCTAGTTTGAAGCTTAGTTTTATATTGACTGTAAAGTAGACTTAAATATTGCCTTTAATAAATACTTATGCTTTTATTTCTTGACTGAGAATAGCTGGCTGTAGACCTTTTTTTAGAAAAAACATAAGTTCTATCAAGCGTTCTTTTTACATAACTGCATCGAAGTGTTCGATAATCTAAAGTGCAGATGGGCAGTGTGTTCTTTCAGAGTGTGACCTGTGATTCAAAGCTTTCCCTGTAGAATGCACAGTTCTTAGTTTTCATAGATGGATCAACACAAATCTAGTCTCAGAGTTTAGGTGTAAACAAAGGTATTCATTTCTGATCTCTGAACTACACGGGGAGGGTAGTGGTCCCAGGAAATGGAACAGAAGATAACACCTTTGAGAACAACTTGGGTAGGAGAGGATTCTTTCAACTTTTTGAAATAGGTTTTGGAGAAACATGTATATTTGACATAAGCCTTTTATTTAAAAATTGCACATAGTTGTAAGCAGCTTATTTTGCAGTAATATGTGAAATAATGGTGAGGCAACTAACTTTAAACCTTAAATAATGTTGGTTTTTAGTTTTCCAAAAGCAGTGATAAGAAGAATTGATGCCTTGAAAAAGCTCCAGGTGAAATGTGCCCATATAGAAGCTAAATTCTATGAAGAAGTACATGATTTAGAGAGAAAATATGCAGCACTCTATCAACCTCTTTTTGATAAGGTGGGAAAACTATGTATATAATTTTTCTTTGTTCCTGTCAGTTCTGGTTGCATATACATAGTTTCGCATCTTCAATTATATTCTTTGTTTTTTTTAACACAGAGAAGAGAGTTTATTAATGGGGAAGCTGAACCCACAGATGCAGAGTCAGAATGGCACAGTGAAAATGAGGAAGAAGAAAAACTGGCTGTGAGTACAAGCTGGGTCATAAACTATGGATATATCAGGTTGTCAGAGTTAAATTCCTGTTCTTGCCATTGAAAGACTTAACTTTTGTGTCAGTGATATGTTCTTGTGATGAAGACACTGTTATGTCCAGTGAAAGCTTCTAAACTTTTAGTTCAGTCTTTTTTCAAAAAATCTGTGGCTTGAGGGAATCGAGGAGTTGCCTTTGTTGGCACTGTTCGTAACCTGTTAATAGCATCTTCCTGCTAATGGGTTCCATTCCAGTGCTACATGAAACCCCAAGATAATAAAAGGCTGGTTGTTTCTCTGCCTGTCCCCATTATTTTGGGGGACATCATTAGCTTTCATTTTCATGAATACAGGTGAGACACTTGGCACACAGTCACAGAGCTAATATAATGTGTGCTGGCTGGTGGATTCCTACTTGTCTATTGAGTAGGAGCTGTCTAGATTTAGGAGGCATAATATAGTCTGTAGGCTGCCTGTTACTTTCCCAGCATCATTTCTGGAGATGTGTGCTCAGGCTTTGTCTCAGGAAAGCGACCTACTTAGAAAACTGTTCGCCATTCTGTCAGGTTTTCTTTGCTTTTTTCCTTAGCCTGATTTCTTCTGGTTTTTCGTGGCTTTTTTTTTGGGTTTTTTTTTTTTTTTGGATGCTGTTCTGTATTCAAAGTGAATTGTTCTCTTTGTTTTTACTGATCTCCTGAGATTTAGCATGACACAGTACTCCATGTGCATGAGAAAAAACCATTCCTTAGGCTCTGCGTAAATACAGCATTGACAGGCCAAATTCCACACAATAAAACCAGAAAAATGTCTGGATGGGAAGTAAACTGCAGCTTCATATTCTTGGCTCGTCATAACCCAAGTAACTGCCAAAACCATCTTAAATATCTGCTGCTATCTAGTGGTGTAAAAGGAAAGGTGCAATACAACTAATTGACACTCCCAATTTCCAGGGTTGTTTGGGATTGAGAAATGACTGAGTCATTCTTCTGTTTTATAACATTTGACATGAGTTATGTGGAGGGCATCCTATTTCCCAAAAGAGTAATAATCGGACACAGCATAATAATGAAAAATACCCATGAAAGACAACTTTACAAGTATTCTGCAAAACTGGGAAGCTGAAACAGCATTTCAGAGGGCAGTGTTAAATTTTAAATTTTTAGATTAAATGCTGTAGATGGCTTCTGGAGCTACAGAAAGGCGATTAATAGAAAAATAGGCATTTATATTTTTTTCTTTTTATAGAAAGATAGAAAGTGTTTTAATTATTTCTGTTTGTCAAATCAGTGAAGCAGACACTTGATCTACTTAGTCTTCATATAGAAGAATTTCAAATGAATTGAAAGTAAATCCAAATTAAATGTGTATATGTTTAGTTGCGTAAATAAATCTTGTATCTCTTAACTTGATTTACAGAGGCAAAAAAAGTAGATTTCAAATGTTCCTTAAGCACAGTTTCAGAGATGGCAATTGTTTTATACTTCTGTTTATTGAATATACTCTGTTTATTGAATATACTAAAAAGTCACAATTTAATTTCTTGGCTGTTTCTGTATTTCTTTCCCAGGGAGACCTGAAAAATGCAGTGGTAATAGACGAAAAAGCAGAAGAGACAAATGTCAAAGGAATTCCAGACTTCTGGTTTACTATCTTTAGGAATGTAGATATGCTAAGTGAATTAGTACAAGTAAGTTTCTGCTCTGAAATGAGCAACTTCTGTTGTGTTAAATTAATTGCTGCTTTTCCCATTAGTAGTCAATTGATTCTCGTGGAATATGTGTGATACACCAAATCTTCTGAGTCTTTGGAATCCCTGAAGATGCTTGAAAGGCTAATGATGGACAAGCATTTTTAGTTTAGTCCATAAAGGATTATTTTTGCAAGGATGTTATAGGAATACCCATGGATTGGTTGAATTAATGTTAAATAGCTTAGGTAGTTATGCCTGCACTTGTATTAATTGCTTTTAATGCTGTTAAAGAGGAATTCCCTGGAGTGTGTCTTCCTGTGAATCTCACTGGCAATAAATACCCTGAATGAAGTTACTGTATTTTCAGTAATACATCCTGGCAGCATTGTTTACTGAAGACAAGGCCTAATGATTGAGAATTTGGCACATAGTGTTTGCAGCTATGATTAAGAAATTTAGATCCAGATCTTTACTTCAGCTGAAATTGTTGAATTAGTTACAGACTTTGGTTTTTGCTTGGGAAGAGGCTGTTGTTCTAAATATTGCCTGCTGAATTGGATTTTACTTCTTTTTTGCTTAGGAATATGATGAACCTATCTTGAAACATCTGCAGGATATTAAAGTTAAGTTTTCTGAACCAGGACAGCCTATGGTGAGTTTTCTTGGCTTGTTTCTCATGAAGATTGTAGTAATGAAGTGAACAGCATTCCAAAATATTCATTCAGCTCTCTTTGGCTGTATTGTGTGTGTGAGCTTTCTTTCTAAGGTAGTATTTTCATGCTTTGCCTTGTAAAGATTTATCTTCAGCTTTCCTGACTCTTTGCTCTTTCATTCTTAGCCTGGACAGCTCTGACATTACTGTAGGTTGTAGATTAAAATTCTGGCCCAATTCTGTCTAGTTTTTTGCTTTCTTTTTCTCTCTCAAATTCAAGTGTAGCTGCTCTTAGTAATACAATTACATCGCTGTTTTTGATTTGAAAATGAATTGTGGGTAAAATTCTGGGTATCAGATATTTTATCAAATGAGGAGATGTGACTTGGTAATACTAATCAAAGACAATTATTATGAATACTGTACCTGTTGAAAAGAATAGAAAATAGATAGAATTCTAAAAGTGTATCTAATGAGTATTTCTTAAAGTACAACTTTATTTTTGGAAATTGTTTTCTTGTTTAAGTTCAATGTACAGAAACAGACTCTGTGGTTGTTGAAAAGAAGTTGTTCTGCTGCTTATTCAATTTATGCAGACTATACTTATTCCTTGAATTGTCTTTGATGGGGAGGCAGGGAGAATGATGGAATTGGAGCCTACACATACTTTCTTTAAATTTTATCATTGTGGCTTTTTTCTTATATTTGGTATTTTTTGTTTTGCCTTATGGAGTTACGGTCTTCTGACAATGTCTGATATAAATGCAAGACAAGCTTCATTGAACAGTCCCATAAGAAAGATGGAAGTAACTTTCTCAGAATAGCTTTTAAAGGTTAATAAAAAGTTGGTTTGGGGTTTTTTGTGTTTTGTTTTTTAGTCCTTACTGTTTTCTTCTACTAGTCCAGAAACTCAAGCTGATATAAGGCAAGAAAGTAGTATGGCAGAGGAAAACTGAGAATTAAGTTTCTAAATACTGCTGGGGCTTAAGGAGAGGATAAGAGTTTTATGAAGAAAATGAATTGTCTAAGCACAAAGTAAGGTATTCTAAGAAGCTGGCTGTTTTTACCTTGAAGCATATCTATTCAGTGGCATCTGGATGAGATGGGAATAGGTTTTTTTGCCTACATCATTTTTATGCTCTCATTCAGCTTTGTTTTACAGTACCTTAAGTTGGAGAACTCTTGAAACAAGGGATTTATCTGGTCTTGCACTGTTCGTAACCTTTTGACAGCATTTTTCTGTCAATGGTTCCATTCCAGTGCTACATTAAATCCAGAAATGGAAGGCTGACAAATTCCATGTCCCTTCTGTATTTGGAGACAAAGGATGTGTTCCTAACTGCTTGAGTAAAACCTGTTCTGCAGCTGTGTGACTGTCTTATCTGCAATTCTCTGTAGAAAATTGGGGCAGCCGTGGTAGCTTTGTACTGTAAGAACTTCACATAACCAGAGTGTCACAGATGCACTAATTCTGCTAGGAATTAGGTTTTGCTGCTAAAGAAATACATGATAATTAGGAATTTTCTGATTAACTGTTCACCCAAAACAATTAACTGTAGTTATGGTACTCCAAAAGTGGATTTACCTGACTTAAGTTAAAGTGCTTCAAAGTCCTGTTTGTTATGGCCTGCACATAGAAACTTTTATCTGCGTGAAGCGTAAGTGATTCCATTGCTATTTGCTTTTACTTATTTATAATCATATGGATAAACTTACATGTATTTTATAATTATAATTTCTATTTACGTACGTATTTGGACATCAGGATTCTTAGCTAGCATATTCAGATCTGGATGGTGCATCTGGGTATAACTTAAATAGCTTAAAAAAGAGAAGTTTTCTTTTTTTGAACTTCCTGAGAACATAGCTGATAAAAAAACCCCCAGAGATGTCCAAATAAAGAGTGCTGGAAAGGTCATTACAAGACTTCAAATACTATGTGAAGCTTGAAGCCTCTTGTTTCTTAATTAGCAGGTATGCAATGAAATGCTGAAATGCAGTCTGTGCAGATATTTTTGTCTTGCTAGCCCTTGGGATCCAGCATGTGAAGTAGTGCCACTGGTTGGTTATTTATAGCCCCAGTGATGGTTTATGGGATTATTTGGGTATGGTGTTCGTCGCTGGTAGTGGATAAGCTAAGTTTGTAGCTCTTCCCCTGAGCATGTTTGCCAGAGAGAGATTAGTCTTTGCTGAAGGCAGCCTCCAAACCATGCAGCTGTCTTGAATTGCTTTAAAGGGGAGTAAAGCTGAAATAGGCAATATGAAGTCAAACACAGATATTCCAGTGTAGTGCTGGGTGCCAGTGGCTTCCTGTCCTTAAACAGCGAGCACGGGGGTGGGGAAGGCTGCTGTTGCCATTGGTCTCCATCACTCCTTGACCACTCTCTTTGCAGATTTGAGTCATGTGAGGAGATTCATGGAGTCTTAGGAAGATTAAGGGGCCTTTGGGAGATGAGTGAGAGATAAATATCTTTGATGAACAAGCTGTTGTCCCGAGTTATTTATCTTGTCTGCGCACGAATAGCCTTGAAAAAGAGGATGGCAAGGCATCCTCCTTGGTGATAACAGACAGTTTTCTGGCCTGAGTGTGAAGAATGCCTGGGGAAGTATATTCAGGGCCAGTCTTTTGGCAGCTATGTAGTCTGTTTTGTGTGCAGATTAGGGCTAATTCTTGAGGCATATTACTGGGGGAGTAAATAAAATATTTAAGGTAACTGTTACACATGCTGTGGCTGGGCAGTGATGTTGGGAGCTTTGGCTTTCAGTCCTTCCAGTGTGCTGAACTGACCCGCTGGCTTTTTCCCCTTCAAGTCACTAAATCAATGCTGCCAAAAACCTTTATCCTTTATTGTTTTCCCTGTTCCAAGACAGCTTGAGTTTTGGTTTACTTTAAAAAGTTCATAGTTGGTCCTGAGTGCAAAGAGAGCATGGTGCAAGCAGTTTAGAAAGCTTTACAGATCTGAAAATTGATGCATTGTGGATGCTGTGGTTTTCTGTAACTGGAGCCTTTTGTTCTCCATGTAAGAAACTGAATCTCTGCAGACAATTTTTGGGTGCCAGAGGAAGTTCAAACATAAATAGAAACATCTGCTTCAGGCTGTAACCTGTTGAGACATGTTGGTTATAGGATTCAGTTTATAGAGTCAGTGTTCTTTTGCAGAATTTCCTATTATCAAATGGAAAAACCCCCTCTGGTTCCTGGTGGAGTGTACCATTTAAATAGACTCCTGCAATCTAAATTGTGCTTTAATTGGATATAAAATCTGATTCACTCTCTTAAGATCATGGTATTGATCAGACTTGGGGGACCAGTGGAACCACTTGGTATTGTTCTGATGTTAAAATGACTTCAGAATAACAACTTCTTCATCCCTAGTGCAAGGATGATGAGAGGCTTCCATAGGAAATGAAATCAAGACTTCTCTCAAAATACTTATTTCTAAGGTTGCTTTTAAGACAGCAGTTCTATATGTGAAGGTGAATGAAATGTACTAATTACCTGTTTAAATCTAAGCCAAGGTTGTTGTAGCTTCTTGCGGCATTTGAAATTCATTGACATTCTTAATTTCCTGCTTCTGCTGTAGTTTGAAATGTGTTTGCCATCAAATTACCTTTTTTTTTTTTTTTTTTTTTTTTTTTTTTTTTGTATTTTCAGAGTTTGATTAATAATAATTATGCTGATGCACTATTTCATAGATGAAAGTTAGTGGTAACATAAAATTTCTTCCAGTCTTTCTCATTAGAGTTCCACTTTGGGCCCAATGACTACTTCTCTAACTCAGTCCTGACGAAAACATACAAGATGAAGTCGGAGCCAGACAAGACAGATCCCTTTTCATTTGAAGGACCTGAAATAGTTGATTGTGAGGGGTAAGGAAAACTCAAACTCAAAAAAGCTTCTGAAGTAAAAATGTGTTGTTTTTTTTTTTTTTTTGCTTACTGTGATAATAATTAGTGAAGATAAAATTGTTACTGACTTCAAAACTGGGAATGTTTGTAGGGATAGTGATGATGTTAGCCTCAGCATGCAGAAGTAACAGATGCATAGATGGAGATGTATTTTAACATAGTGTACATTTTAAATTGGACACCTTTCAAATTTAACAGCTCTCTAATTGAGGTAACAAACCTTTTATTTCCAGATAACTGGGTAAATTATTTTTAGTCATTACTTTTCAGACTACTCCCCTCCTTAGTAAGTGGCCTTAGACTCTCTTGGATTCTTATCATCTCCTCAGCAATTTTTATTCCAGCAGGAATTGATTTATTATTATCAGGCAGGAATAGGTCATATGTATCATGTACTCTTTCAGCTTGTTTTGAGGCTGGAACATAAAGACCATGCAGTTTGATTCTGGCAGCTGTGGCTAATGCAGCAAATTTTTTGAATTTTATTTTTACTGTTTTTGCAAAACATGTTCAGAAAACAGCTGTGGATGGTAAATTCTCATGTCTGTCCTGAAAGTCTCAGTTGAACACCACGTTAGAGTTTTTTGGGAGTGAAAGAATCATTCCATCTAATCTAACCCTTTCTCTTCCCATCCGTGAACTTTGCTCTATAACCAAATTTCAATGCCACACCAGAGCAGAGCTGGCACAAATGAAAAATGGCTTTTGTACTCTATTTTTCTCAGCATCTAAGTATTCTTTTCTGTTGGTGATTATTTGGGTTTTGGGGTTTTTTTTCTATTCCTTCAAGGATGTGTTTTGGTGGGTTTTTTGGGGGTTTTCTAACTCACGCTTAAGAAATGCCAAATACTTGGTTTTTTGAATGCATGCTGACAACCTCAAAACTTCTTGATTTTAGTGCTACATTGAACTGAGCATTCACCTGCAGTGAGGCAAAAAGTCTGCTTGGATGTTTAGTGAAAGTTGTGCCTAAATAACAGACTACTCCATTTTGAAGAAAACTTAATTCATTATAGCAAAATATTTTCTGTTAAAGTATTACAAAGGAATGCTTTCTTAGGTTGCTGATTTGTCAGAACTTTGATTTCAGTTGATGTTTCCTGATGAAGGTGTTAGATATGGTACAAGTAGAGCAGGAAAATGTTTCTGTGACTTGTTACACAGGTTAAGTGTAAAACTGGTGACTGGCCATCTGTCTATAGGACAAGATATTTTTGAGGCACTTAAGGGTTACTGTGACACTGTTATTTCCATTACAGGTGAATTAGCTGTGTTTGCCCCTCACTCTTTGCTATGTGCAGTTTTGGGTAAAACTTAGTTGAATGGAGACAGACTTTTTATTGAGTGTCAGTTTGTACAGCAGCAGAATGGAACTGAGATTAGGCTCTTTGCAGCTTGATGTGCTTGGCTGCCAAGTCAATCTAAGCACTGCTCTTTGGAGAGCTCAGACACTGCTCTCCCTGGCCACTCTTTGGACACTCATTTTTAGGGTAACTGGACACTTCCTTGACCTGTAGTGAGAGGATGTAATGCATTGTTTCCTAATGGTCTGACTGGTGTGATTTTTTCTGAAACAGTTTAATCCTGTCCTTGGTGGCAGAAGTCCAGTTGTTGGGCCAAAGAGGTATTGAATTATGAGTAGAGTGGGGGCAGTGATTACTCTGCCGAGACAAACTTGTATAGCATTTTCATTTAGGGAAATATTTGATATGTCCAAATACCCATCTTCTGTAGGCCTATGATCCACTTCATATCTTGTCAAGTAGCTTTATCTAGAGAGTGATAAGCCATCTTGCCCTTGATGTTGCTGCTCTGCTGCTCAGTTCCTTCTTTTCCGTGGTGCCTTGTGTTAAAATGCTGTTTCTCACATGCTGTCTCTAGGTGTACTATTGACTGGAAAAAAGGAAAAAATGTCACGGTTAAAACAATCAAGAAGAAACAGAAACACAAGGGCCGAGGCACAGTTCGGACAATTACTAAACAAGTACCTAACGATTCATTTTTTAACTTCTTCAGCCCAATAAAGGGTAAGCTTAGAAATTAAGAATTTAGGATCCTTAAAATAGGTTGTGTTTTGCTTATATGTATTTGTATTTATGTGGCTTAAACATTCAAACTATTTATGCTGCTGCATTGTAAACTGTCTGCTTACTAGAGGAGGATTGCAAACTCTTGCCCATCCAGATTATTTTGTTCTGATGTTATTCTGTAGAATTTGGCCAGTAGGTGTGCAGTGTAAACAGGATTCATAGTATGAAAAGAGTCTCATATAGACTCTCTTAAAGAAGTTAACACGTTTTACCACAGGATGGCTCCATGCATCAGTTTGATCAGTTTCTAACATGCAAAAGAAATGTATTCCACTGTTGGTCAAGTTACAGCATAGCAGTTTGATCGAAACCTCTGTGTCAAGTGACAGAACTTCCTGTAGTTTCTTCTGTGATTAATTAGGGTTTCCTGATACTCTACATGGAATTTTGTCATTTTCCTTGTCTGATGTTAGATGTGTACTCACATATTAAACAATTCAGATGGATTCCAAAACCATTTTTTTTTTCTTGGTACATCTTTCATGATCCTCTTCTGCGAACATAGATGAAGGAAGTAGTTTATTTTGTGGACTAAAGGGGCCCTACAAGAAAGGTGGTGAGGGACTTTTTGCAAGGGCATGTAGTGACAGGACAAGAGGAATGGCTTTATCCCAAAAGAGGGCAGGTTTAGGTTAGATAATAGGAAGAAATTCTTGACTGTGGAAGTGGTGAGACACTGGAACAGCTTGCCCAGAGAAGTTACGTATACCCTATCCTTGGAAGCGTTCAAGACTGGATGGGGTTTTCAGCAACCTGGTCTCATGAAACATCTCCCTACTCATGGCAGAGGGGTTGAAACTAAGTCATCCTTAAGGTCCCTTCCAGCCCAAACCATTGTGTGATTCCAGAGTTGTACTGAACAGAGTGGTTCTTGATTCTGTTGTGGGCTGTTATGAACTAGCTGTCCCTCCTAATTACCACTGCAAATCCTCATGTACATGGGGTAAGAAACACAGGATGATATGTATTTCCAAAGTTGGAGGTGGTTTGGTACAGAAATACCCTTTAAATTTTGTTGGTGCTTTGAGGAAGGGATGGAGATTTGTCTCCTGTTGTTATATTGTTCTTTTAAATACTTAAAGGGTACACTTCGGAATTAATTGTATGAGATAAGACACTGACATCTGCTGGCAGTTGACACTTGCATTTTCAACTTGAGAACAGACTAAACCAAATGATCACTTTTACAGTAGATCCCATGGTAGTGTAGAGAAGGGAAATACATTTTGATTTGTGTTGGGGTTTTTTGCATTGATTTGTTTTTTTTATTGTTGGTTAGTTGGTTGGTTTTGTCTTTAAACAAACAAAACACCCACCCTGTTCCATGCTGGTTACGGTACTGAGCCTCCTCTCAACGATGCTCTGCAGATTCTTGTCAAAATGTTCATCTGCTTGGTGCTAATAACTGTTTTGGGGGAGAGGAGATGATTTGTAGTGCTGTAGCCACATGAAGTTACTGTAATTACAGTATTTATATAGAAACTAAATATGTTGATCCACATGCCCTCTGAGCCCATCCTTGTAGAAAGAGTATTTCCTGTGCAAAAATCTTTGATGTACAAATGGCAGCTTTGGTGCTCTAACTACAACATATGAAACTCTTAAAAGTACAGTTTCTAGGTTTAACTTAATACTAATCTGAATTGTCATTATAGTTTTAATAGTTACCTTGTGAAGCCTTTATAACCTCAGTGTTTTCTGGTATGAGAAGGTCTTTATACTGTGTTTTGTCATCTTGAATGTTGAGGTGGGTGATACTATACAGGCTTTTCTTAAATTTGTTGTCTTTTCTTTTTGCAGTATCTGGTGATGGAGAGTCATTGGTAAGTTTTTGAAATGGCACAATTGCGCTTTGCCACATCCTTTTTGCCAAGTCACTGTATAGTGACTATAGAGTTCTTTTATCAAGTACTGTGTATTATTATTGTTATTTTTGCTTTTGACTAAACTGGGCTTCACCTTGATAAAGAGAAAGGATACTGTCGACTTCTCCAAGTAATCCGTTGACAGTTCACTGTTAGCCGACTGGCTGATCCAAGACATCTCCAGTGGTTGCTGTTGGCAAGGTCATTATTTTCCCTGCCCACGCAGCACTCCTGCATGGCTGGTACCTGACTTCTTTTAAAATCAGTCTGGAGCATTCTGAACAGTTCTGTAATGTCAGATGCCAGAGCCAGCCAAGTCTATGAGCTTTTAATAGAAGGTGCCTGAGCAGGACAGTAATGTGTGTATAGAAAGTAGGAAACTTGTACAGAAAATCTCAATTCTGCAAATCTAGATTTAGACTTCAGATTTTATTGTTACAAAGTTAAGTATACTGAAAGTACCTGTGACCTCAAGGTTGATAATGACAGGGTGATGTTTTCCCAAACCTGTTAGGTTGAAATATTTTCATCTGCTTCTGTGTAGCACATCACATTTGCAATAGAAAACTCAAACTGACTTGCCTTACAGGATGAAGACTCAGAATTCACTTTAGCAGCAGATTTTGAAATTGGACACTTCTTCCGTGAAAGGATAGTCCCTCGTGCTGTGCTGTATTTCACTGGGGAAGCTATAGAGGATGATGATAACGTATGTATGCAATTAGCATTTTGTTTAGTAGTCAGCACATAGACAGAAAAATTCTCCTCCTTTGCTGATTAGACTAGTGGGAAGTATTAATAACATGAGAATAACAAAAAAAACCCTGAAGAGATTCCTGTTACTTGGGGACAGGAAAGAACCATTCAACTTGCTGTAAGTTGTTAATCTACACCTGGAAGGGGTTTTGTTTCAGTTAGTGTTTGAACATGCTACACATATTACTGCAGAAGTTTTTATGCAAATACCAGCAGAGCTAATTAAACCTTGGGTTTGTTTTTCAGTTTGAAGAAGATGAAGAAGGTGAAGAGGAGGTGAGATGCACACTGTATTTTTTATAGATGACTGATTACCTATTCCATTCCAGCGCCAGGAATAGTTCCTATATGGAGCAGAAAACAGTTGTTCATAAATGCCCTTGTGCATGGTACTTCTTTACAAAAGAGTTCAGCATTCATGACTTGCAAAAGTGTGGCTGGTTTTTCCTCTTCAGAAAAGTACTTTCTGCAAGAGCATTTATCCATGTTTTTTCTAGTATTTTGAAAGCTGCTTTCTGATGAGTCAAAAATTATAGACAAGGGTTTTTCTCTAGAGTGCTGCATGATAAGTATCTGTTCCTTAGGTGGTAGTGGAATTCAGCTGTCAGCTTTTAGTTGTCATAAGCTTGAAGACTGGGTCTTACTAAATATAAAGTAAAAAGGGGAAGTGTGTAACTGCTCAGTATAAAAGCTCAATTTAGGCTGGAATTTCTTGTATACTAAGAGCTCTGGTCTGTTTGCAGTAGTGTTGCATGAATACAAACACACTGTGAAAGGCTTTGCACAAAATCTCTAGATGTTACCACACTTAAATGAACTAATACCCTTTGCATTTTTTGCTTAACTGCTTTTACTGTGCTGTTCTCGCTAATTTGTCAAAGGTACAGCCCTGGCTGTCAGGTTCACCACACCAGAGTACATCAGAAGTTGTCAAGCTGCTGATCTGATGTGAGCTAGCAGCCTTCAGCATGCAGTCTCTTTTTTCTCTGTGCTTAGGCTGTTAAGTGGCTAAACATTTTCATATTTTTATTTTTTAAGCTGGGTATTGATAGAAGTGTGTATGTGTATTTCTCATCAGTCTCCAGTGCCAGATGTTATCACTTGGATGTGGTTGTGTGTAAAACTGAGTGCAAAAATCCTGCACAGGAATGCATAGCCTGTCCACAGTAATCTAAATAAACACTCTTTGGAGGGAGACCGAAACAAAGAACAAAATCAGACATATATACCTATTACCAGAATAAAATTCCAAATAATTTGTTAGGTAGAAGTTTTAAAATTGCTGTGGGACTGCAGCAGCAGCTTACATAGGAAGGTTGCCTTAAGACATAGTGAAACCTTTATATAATCTTTTGAAGATTTTGCATTTAAAACTTGGAATTCTTTTAAATCAGCCCGATGTTGACATCTGAAACACTCTGGAATACAGTGATAACTTAATCTGCTACTTTGCTTTTTATCCATTACAAAAAGTTGCACTTTTAACCTGTTTTAATTTCTGTTAGTTTATCTCTATTTTGTCATAGGAGTTGGAGGGGGAAGAGGAGGGAGAAGAGGAGGAAGATGCAGAGAGTGATCCTAAGGTAAGGACTTTGTATGCTTAGTCATAACACAGACTATAATTATGAGCAGTGTAGCTAAGGGTATAATAGTTTGTGAAGCGATCAATAAATATTTTGAAACTCCCAAAAACACCCTAACTTCTGACTCTGCAGTGTTTTCATTATCTTCAGCACTCAAATTGCTCTTAAAAAAGAAGTTAATGTTTCTGCCAGTTGAGAAAATGTAGGTTTTGACTTCCAGCAACCTGCACTAAGATAATTTCCAAACTGTGTGCCTTTGCATCTTAATGGCATCTCTGTGTAGTGCTGATATATAGTTTTCCTTTAGAAAGGTCATATTCGTATGTTCTTTGGCTGGACTTCAAGTTAGAATTAGTCTGACAAATCTCAACTAGCTTGTTTGTTTATTTTCTTTTCCTTAGAATTGTTCTTTATCGTTGTCCTGATGGCTGCAGGTTAGACTCCACGTCTGTACTTGGTTAGAAATCAAAAAAAAAAAAAATCAGTCCTCAACTTTGAATTTTAAATTTTATGATACCTGGCTTAAAATTCAGCCTTGAAGGGTTAGTGTTCCTTCTGACAGGTATTTCTCAGTTCTTCAGTCATGGTAAACACTTATATTTGGTGAAGCTGGGATAGTGATGACAGACTTGTGTTCATTTAGTTCTTAAAACATCAGCTTTCAATTTTTTATAAAGACAGATGAAAAAATGAAAGGCATGCAAAACTGCTTGATCTTTGGATGAAAGTCTTAACAGCAGCTTGACATGTCATTCTTCTGGTGTAGTTTTATGCACATCATCGTATCATTAGTAAATGCTTTTTGTCACTATCAAGCGTCAAGTTTGGTTTTCTTTAATGATAAATTCTGTATACTAAAGAAAGTCTGTCTTGTACAAAGATCGATCAAACAGGGTTAGATGGGCAGAAATCAATATTCTGACTGCTCTGTAGGATCAAGATGCAGTGGTGTACGTGTTATGGGAAAAAGTTGGACAGCTGAGAAACAGTGCTAGTTCTATATCAACATGTGTTTGTGTGAAGTATCAAATATGCTTCTAGAGGATCTGGTATTCTGTAGGGAAAAAAAGTTTAAGTTATCTTGGAAGGTTATGGTTGTTGCCTCCTGTATTATTTTGTACATTTCACTTTTCATCCATGCTGACAGTTCCTTTCAATTTTTTCCCATTTAGGTGTAATATAAGTCTGTTTATCATTCATACATTTCTAGGTAAGGTGGAATTCCATTCATACGTAACTTCCAAGAGTCCCATTTGTAGTCATGCAATGTGGTTTGTTTTCTAGGGTTTTCTGTTTTGTTTTGGTTTTTTTCCTTGTATGGGGAAAAGAAATGGGGGAATGGTGACTTCAGAGTTTAGGTTTTATTAGTAAAAAATAGAAAGAAATGGGTGTAGAGATGAGTGCCTTTAAATAATATAATTAAAGTAGATTTTTCAGAATGACACTCTGCCTTCCTGGCACACTTTCTGTTTTGCCTTTGTAGCAATCAAACTGTATTTCATATACACATGATAAAAGATACTGAGACTTGTCAGACTTCATTTTTCCTTGTTTCTGGTTTGATGTTGCATCTCTTTACTGTTTCTAATGCACTTGCAAATTATTTCTTAAATATCTTCTCTGCTCTTCTTAAAATCTTGTAACATCAGCTTACTTAGTATGACTTTTCCAGCATCTTATTTATGCTGCCTGATAAAGGCAGGCAGTCACTCTTAGAAGCCTTTTCTTGATCTCTCATGATTCTGCACAAATATTGTTCTTCTGCTCATCTGTCTCTTTATTTAAAAGAAGAAAGAAAAAGTTCTTTGTTGGATACTGTCATCTTTCACCTTCCATCCCATTCCTCACAGAGAACAATGCCTGCAACAGCCTCCATATTTCTTTCCCCCACCTGCCCTTCCCCCAACCCCCCCCCCCCCATTTAGGCTTCTGTCCTTTTATTTTAATTATTTAGAAGAAGCTATAATCCTTCCAGCTCATTCCCTCTGCATAGATAATGCCCTTCTTTGCCTTTGTTAAACTCAAAATGGAGCTGTGCTTCTGTGTTGGTTTTTGGTGCGGGTGGTTCACCTGCAGTAGCAGAACATCCGTTTGTCACAGTGGCTTGTCTGTTGTCCTGCTGCAGTCTCTCACACAGCTGTGTTCCCTCCCTATGGTTAAAAATTGTCAGCCACTGGCTCCAGTTTTTCAAGTCAACTTGGAATTCTTTTATTTTGTCCTTTGACATTCATACCCCAGTCCTGTTTTCTATTCTTTCTCCTGCTCATGCCATTTTCTGGTCCTGTTTCTCCTTGTTCCTTGCCTTTCTTTGCCTTTTAGTTCCCACCCCCTGCTATTCTTACCTAGAATAGTTTTCTTTTTCACGTACATAAAAATAATTGGTCTGTTTTCCTTTCAAATCCAGTTTCTCCTTTTCAGTCATTTCCATAGTACCTCCTCCTTTATTGTTGTTGTACATTTGCTGCATGTCAACACTTTCTGCTTTGTTAACTTTTCCTCCTTCCTTCCTGTGAGTTTTAAGTACGTTTGAGTTGTTCAGATACAACCAGATCATTATCATCTCTTACACAAAGCACTTGTGCCATATATAAGTTGTGGCTTTGGATGACTGAGCAGTCAGATGATTTGAAGTAGCTTCAGAAGTTGCTACAAAACTGGACAATGTAGTTTGTTTTGTCTACTGTATTTTTCTATGTGCTTGCATGTCACATTCCTTTAGCTGCCTTTATTTCACCTTACTGAGGCTGTGCTTAAATTGAGAAGTAGCTGACAGGGTAATGCAGAGTGCTGGTTTGAATCATGAGCAAAAGAGCTGCTGTGTGTGAGACTGCATGGGCTTCAAGGAGCTTTGTCTTCTGAGTTATAGTGGCAGGACCTGTCAGCAGCAAATTCGTTTCCAGAACCAGTTGTGGAAGAAGGCAGTTTAGGTTAGGGTTAGGGTTGCTTCCTTAACTCCAGTTAGCTCTGGGTTTACATCCTGTGTATATATTTGATATCCTTGCTTTTTCTCGTTCAGTAACATAGAATAGGAGATAAAGATAAGGTTCACCTTTAGGTCCTATGATCGGACTATTTCATTAAAGATGTTTCAGAAAGGCTTTCTACCTTCTCCGCTGGAAAGGACATCAGGTTTAGTGCCTGCTGCCTGCTTTGTTCCCGCTGTTGGCAGCAGAGTTCTTGGGGGGTCAGATGAGATCTTGATGATCTGCCTGTTCCTGCATGGCTACTTTAGCAGATGGGAAGCTTCCCAAAAACTGAATTGGAAAAGTAAGGAGATAGAGACTTGATTGCTCTTTGAATCACCTAGGAATGTATCTTGCCTGGTGTGTATAAACACTGAATACTAATAGAAATGCAGTGTTTTCTTCAGCAGGCTCTGTTTTGAAAAACAAAATTGCTAAAATAAGTGGTATTGGTATTTTGGACTTGCATCCCCATCCTCTAGGATACCAGTTTAACTGGATGAGTAGGCATGGTGGGGTTTGTGTAGGAAAGTCATGAAAGCAGTATTAACTCAGACCTGTTTTTCTTCTGTTTTAGCCCTCTGTTCTTGCAAATTTTAGGGGAAATTTTTAATTCTGAGCAAGTGATGCAATAAATGAGTGGCAGTAACAAAAAGCTTTATATTGATTTTTGTTAGCAAAAGAGAAAAAATAGGGGGAGTCTCACTCAGCTTGTTCATATCCACTAGAATGGCATCTCAAACTGAAATTAAAGGCCCAGAGTAGTTTAAACTCCTTGCACAGAATAAGTAAATATGAAATACTTTAAAGTTATAAAAATTTTAAAATTCTACCAATTTTAAGATGAACTTAAGTCTGTTTATGGTTACTGTAGAGAATCTGTTTACAACAAGAAGAATTCTCATCTCTGTAGCCCTGGTAGTGATCTTCAGTATGTGTGTTTACTGTTAAATTTATTTTAAAATAAGATGCAATTCCTCCTTGTCTTTGCTAGTTGAAGTCTCTTTGGTCTTTATTGCCTGGCTGATGCACTTCACTACCTTTCTAAGATACCATGGGGAATTAATTTAGGGAAGTAGAGTATGAATGGAAATCTTGCCGGGATGGGGTGATAAATGGCACAGGGGCTAAGGCAGATCAGTGATAGTGATTGGCTGACCCAGTGTCACCAAGTCTGGGCTCTGCAGGGAGATCAGGCTCAGGCTTTAAAGCCCAGCCTGAGGGAGTGGGGATGTCAGCTCTCCATCACACTCACAGCTTGGGGTCTGGCCCCCTGATACCAGAGCTAGCAGAGGCCAGAGATGAGTTTCAGTGTGCATTGTGCCTGCTGGAGCAGCTGTAACTGGAAGGGAGTTGTGGTCTCTTTGTGCTGGTGTCCTCTGGGATTAGGCTGTGAGATGCTTTGCATGAGGCTGAAGGTAGCTGTAGGCAGCGTGGAGCTCATGTGCTGGCTTCCTCAGAAAGGGCCGTGCTGTGTGTTAGAATGGTGGGAGAATATGGATTATGTTGGAGTCTGGGTCTGAAATACTGCCTTGATACTTAGGGCCTGCTTAAACATTTTGTTTGGCCAACACAGATACACCCTCAAGTGTAAGCTTAAAATAGCCATATTTGTCTCAAAATCCTCCAGTAGCTGACTCAGATCCGGGAACCCCTCAAACTGTATTTATTTTTTTTTTATCTGAGAGCAGTAATCAACACTGAAAGGTCCTTAAAAAGGAACTTTGTGATCTCTGTGACTCAGTTTTTACAGAATAAACAGTTACATGCAATAAATATGTTTTAAGTGTTTACAGAAATAAGGAAAAGATAATGAAGTTTATTAGAAAATATAACAAGTGTTTTGGTTGATCATTAAAATTTGGCGGAAATGGTTGCAGTGGTCAACCTATGTATGCCTTGATCTAAATATACCGGGTGACTAGGAAGGAAGGAGGGAGATGGAAAGATTTTTAAGTGCATTTTAAATAGCATTTTAAATAGTTTGTTATTTTATTGTGGCTCTTATCCAGAATGCAGGGAGGGAGAGGAAGTGATGCTTCACACTGCTCTGGGCATGTTTAAATACCAAGCAGTTAAAAGAAAAATACAGACCTTTAGAAAACTTTTGGTAACATGCTGCTGTGTTTTGCCTGCCCTTAAAAAAACAAATAGCATGCAATGTACTACCAGTGGCAGTTAAATTTTAATTCAAGAGCAAGAATGCTAATTTTGTGTTCTGTGCAAACATATCCCTTTTCCTGTATTTAGTCCCCAATCAGTGCAGTTTAATTCACATCAGTGTTACTTGGAACTTCAGGCAGATGAGAGAGAACAAAGGTAAAGTTAGCCAGGTTGCTGGGGGAGGAATACCACAAGGAGGAAATCTGAATGGTCTCAGACATATCTGTGCATTTGGCCCTAATCCTGACTTGCAGTGGGAATGATAGTGACCACTCTGACCCTAAAGCAGTTTAGGTGAGGAACAGAAAAATATCCTGGATTTAGTGCAGATTATCAAGGGCAAACTTCATGATAAGGAAGTTTAAATTAGTTGCACCTATTCTTCCTCACTAGAGGCAAAATGAGTCTGTTGTCTTAGCTCTTGGTTACTTGATGTATACTGAACTTTGGCATGAGTACATCTTTTATAACACATAAACCTCCTCTTTAGGATAGTAACTAAGAAACATCTTACTTTGCATGAGTGATGTTCTGGGTGTTGTGTTTCATACCTATATTTTTCTTTATTAGAGTTCAGCAGGATTCTGTTACTGCTGTTTGTGTATAATAAACTATATTAAGAATGGTAAGGGGAGAAGCAAAGTGGAAATTCACTGAATAAATTCTGCTTTCTAAGAATGCTGTTTTACATTGCAAAAAAAGCAAGAAGTGCAGTGTAAATCTGAAGTTTTTAGCTGTTTGAGTACTTGTTCTCATTCCCAAATACACTTCCTTTTGCCAAAGGGGAAGTTGTTTTACTACCTAATGAAGGTGTTTCTACTTTTACATATTCAGATTAACATATGGAGTTCTTGCCCAGTGTTAAATTGTTGAATAGTTACCTGCTGGTGATGCAGAACCTAGCAGAAATCAACACATTAATTACATTTTTATCACCTTAGCAGAAAGGGCAAGGCTCCTAAGGAAAAACTCAGACGTGCTACAGAATAAGCAGCCTGCCTTCCTCCCTCCTCAGAGCTGGAGGAGGTGGCAGCTGGTTGTTAAAATTGTTTAAGAGGGCTGGAAGTCAAATAGAGCCTGTGGTTGGGGGGAGTAGGTGGTGGTTTGCTTTCTTGTTTGTGTGAACCTTGGTCTACAGGATGCAGTGTTAACAGCACAAAAGAAGATTAAAAATTATGGGGTACCAAGCAGCTGGGGGCAAGGGGAAACCCAGTAAATGTGGTGACTCTGTTGGACCTTTATAACGTAGCTTGAGTTTGCATGTAGCATTTTTGTACATGCTAGTGATACCTAGTTAATTCAGAACTGCATAGCCAGTTTCTGTTTATTTGTTGGAGTGTTTTCTTTTATGCCAATTTGATTTTTAACTGGTTATTTTCTTTTTTTCCTTTTATACAGAAAGAGTCCAGCCAACCTGCTGAATGCAAACAACAGTAATAAGGAAATACCACTTGGAAGTGATATTTGAACAACTTGTAACAAATAGTTGGATACCTGGCCTGCAGTTCAGGATATTTTATTGCTGCAGCACAATCTTATTAACAATGCTTAAAATTAATTTGTTTTAAAATGCATGATTTTCACTAACTTTATTGCTTAACATGTACAGTGGCAACTTCAATGCATTTGGGAAATCTGAGGTTTAAATAAAGCACACTCTACAGCCGTTGGTACACTGTAGCTCAGTATGTCAATAGGCCTTTAGAGCCTTTTGCCCTATGCATAGGGGAATAGTCCAGACTACCATGTGAGGATTATCCATTTTCTTGTTAAACATTGAAAATCGTGGAATAGCAATGTGCTGAGAAGCTAAAGTAAATGGATTACATGTATGGTAGCTGAAACAGATAGAGCAATATGACTTTTTTGCTAGTTCCCTCCCCCCTTTTTTAATGTTTCTCGCAACCTACAAATTGAACTAGTGCTTGAGCAGCTTTAAATGTCATATTTATTATCTCAGTACAACCAGTTGAGTTGAAGTAATTTTACTTCATTGAAGAGGGTGTCATATTTGAGACTTAGTTGTTCATCTTACTATTTATTTATTCATGTTTGTAAGTACTTTGACAGAATTAGTGCTTTTTAATAGTTTTTAATATACTTGAAAAATCTTCTTCCTCTTTTGCATACAATATGGGTACTTGTAAAACAGGTAATTCAAAGTGGTCTCAATGTAGTAGTCTAGACAGAAGAAACAAACTCACATCAAAATGACAACTCTTCTGGATGAAGATCAAAATGCAAAGGCCAAACTGTTGCTGTTGGTGGAAGTGGGTTGCAGCCAAAGAACCAGACAATTTCCAGTAGTCTTATTGCTTAGTGTCCAGCATGAAAGGACCTTTCACTATGAACACGGAAACTTATCAGAGTGAATCAGTTCAATAAATCTGAAGTCTGGGTGTCTTACTTGCAACACTGAAATTATTCCATTCCACAATTTGTTTTATTTAAAGTTCTGAAGTCTTCAAAACTACCTTTTGTTGTTGTGTGGCACTTAAGGTACACATTTCTAGTTTCAGCATCCATTGCCAACCTCTGGCAGCAGTTGAATAGCAGCTGTATCAACACTGTGACCAGGCATGTAGAGTGCTCCAGCCTTACCTTACACATTTGTAACTTAATACAGTGTTTTCAATTTGTACAGAATAGATAGAATATTCTATTAAAGTTGTGAAACATGATTGGTGGTGCCTGTCTGGTCCCTAATGCTTCCCAGGAGAAATGCACATCTCGTTGTGAATGGTGGAGTGTTTAACGCAGCACATTCCAGCTGTTTGGCCATACAGCTCCTGGCTCAACATCTGCCTTTGCCAAAAGCCAAAACAGGAGCCCTTGTAAATACTGCAGTGCACAGTTCTTTGATGTAAATCAGAACAAACTTGCTCAATTTGCAAGCAAACAGTCTGGCATCCTTTGTAGGAGTTGGGGTTTTTAGGGAGGCAGCATCATTACAAGATTCCACATGATCCGTGCACTTTGGTCAGGGATTGAATGAGGTGCTGGGGGCCAAACAGGTTTATGAATGGGAAGGTACTCCCACATCTGACCTCAGAGTCAGAAAATGTAACACTAATGCTCAGGTGCCATAGTGTTAAGGCAGGAATGAGGAAAGAAGGCAGAAATAGGGATAGGTTCTGGGCTTTATTTTAAAAATGAGATTTTGTAACCTGCTGCTCTGAGTATGGCAGGCAAGGAGAGCAGTGTGAAGACATGTCTTACAAGGGCGGGAATAACGAATGGAGTTTACCCATGCACAGACTGGCTCAGCACAGTGTCAGGGACTTCAAATAGCGAGATTTGACCTGGTTTGTTTCTCTTTATATTGGAAGAAACTGAATAATAGTTCCCCATCCTCAAGCAGTACTTTCCACTATATGGTTAAAGGGGAGTGCTGCTACCTGGAGATAAACATCTGCAAATTAGCACACCAAAGTAATTTATGTGCATGAATCCTGAAAGGCTGACTTTAATTTTGAGAAAACGGGAAATTCCAGAACATGTGGAGCAAATGTGCCAGCATCTAGGGAGCCAAATGAGATGGGTGGGTAATGAAGCTGCCTAGCAAGATGTTCATCCTAGGGAAAGCGATGGGAAAACTGAGCTGGGATTCATTCAAGCAGAGTTAATGCTGGTTGACACAGCCTAACAGAAAACAGATCTTGTCAAAACCCAGCCGTGCTCTTCCCCTTGAAGATCTCACTGATAAGGGCAGAGATGAGCAATTCTTAGACTTCTCTGTTTTCACTTACAGACTTTGTCTACAGGAAACAAACTGGTACCTGTACAGCTCCTTCCTCTAACAGAACAGAGTATGAAGAACTGATGAGGTGGTGGGCAGAATGTCATGGCCAGATAAATCCAGGCTGGATGGTAAATACAAGGAGTGTGGGTGTGCAAAAAACCCACAAGCTATTGTTTGAATGGAAGGGGGGTTTTTTTAATATTGGTGTGTTTTGAAGACTGGGCCTTGAGACAAATACACGAACTCCCCATGCAGAGCTAGTGGGAATTTTTTTAAATGGTGAAGTGATAGTGAAAAGTCTATGTGCATCCATGCCTGATTGCCATCTCAGCGCCCTGATAAAAACCCTGAAGTTCAGTCCATGGGAACATGCTTTGGTGATGCAGCCTTCATGTTGGTGGCTTCTCATTTGACGGAGGAAAAAATGCCAGTTCTGGGCCTGAAAGTTGAAGCAGCTGGTGGAAACACTCCAAGAGAAATTCATCTGGCATGTTGCCTGCTCAGGATGCAGCATGATTAACAGCCTCTCAGTGCCTGGGTTGTCTAGGAAGAGAGCCTTGGAGGTACTGTCCTGCTGCCCTATCTGATACAGGAACAAATGGCAAATAGTCTGCTGCCAGCTGAAACTCAGGGACAGCCTGTGGTTTCTCAGGAGTCTTCAAGCACAGCATCAGTACCTTCCTGAAAGTTTGGTATTTGGGATAACAGCTCTCAGTTCAATTTCAGTATGTTCAGTTATTTGGGGTTTGTTATTTGGTTAGGAGTTGTGGTAAGTGGAAAAATTAAGATGGTCTCTGTATGTTTCCACTCTCCTCATTAAACAAGCTTTTCCTGTTTTAAAATAAAGGAGACTTGTAATAGATTCACGCTCAGTTAAATGCTGCCTTGCCGGCAGTTCCTCAAGCAAATGAGGTCTTGCTGGGAAGCCAGCTCAGCACAGCGCAGTCCAGAGGAGCCCCACACTGCAGAGGGACATGTAAGAAGAGGTCAGACTAGTTCAGCACAAGGAAATTGCTTGCTCCCTGTGAGCTCGGTGATGCAGAGGTGAGTTCAAGATGTGACACGCAGCCCGGCTGCCTGACGTTGCACTGAGGTACCACAACCTCATGAAATTGTGCTTGAAATGTGCACCTCTTTCTGAAGCATCTTTGCTCCAGCCCTGCTGGACACAGTTCTAGCTCAGCAAACAGCCTTTCCAGTTGAGCCTACAGGAAAGATGCAGAGGGACTATTTACAAGACATATACTCAGAACAAGGGACAGTGGCTTCAAACTGAAAGAGCAGGTTTAGATTAGCTATAAGGAGAAAATTCCTTACTGTGAGGGTGCTGAAGCATTGCAACAGGTTGCCCAGAGAAATTGTGGATGTCCCATCCCTGGCAGTGTTCAAGGCCAGGTTGGATGGGGCTCTGAGTAACCTGGTCTAGTGCTCATGGCAGGGGCTTGGAATGAGATGGTCCTTAAAGTCCCTTCAAACCCAAACCATTCTGAGTCTATGATAAATGGCAATGTATAAAAAAAAAAGAGTGCTGCATTCATGCTTCTTTATCCTCTGCCTCCTCTCAAGGATAGATACCTATATTATTCCCCAATTATAGTCCATGGGGAGCTGTGTCAATATCTGTTCAGGACTCCTCCCCTGGAGCTGAAGTCCTCACAGTTTTTACCTTTGTTTTCCATGTTTTTCACTACAAATCTGTGTGCAAACAGCTCTGTTGCAGTAGCTGTGACCTGTGCATGGAAGAACCTTCATTCTCCCTGTCCCAAATGGTTTACAGTCATCACACTAATAGCAGGAAGATTTTTTTTTCCATTTGCTCATATTGCTGTCCTAAATACCACCAGCCTCTCACAGTCCAGGGCCATGAATCCTAAACAATAGATGCCCTAAGTCACTCTGGTTTTGACAAGCATCCAAGAAAAAGAAAAGGGGGGAAAAAAAAAAAAAAAAAAAAATCCAAGCCTGTGCACTGTTAATGAGGCATCATGTGAATGAAGACTGAGCAGTTTGTCAAGTGCCAGCTTTTGTTTCCAGACTGGCTTTCCTCTCTGCTTGTTCACCTCACCATTACACAAGCGAAAACGCTCGCTCCACCCAGCAGTGCTCGCCTCTTGCACAAGCTGCCTTACCCTCCGGATTTTACCGTGGGAATTTGGACACCGTGTGAGGATGCCAAACCAGGTTAATACAACCCAGTGAGCCTGTGCTGCAGTTGCCAGCTCTGCTCCTCACAGCCTCCTGCCTTCTGTGAGCTTCCCTGGTAACAGTCCCCCACTGCAAAAAGGATCCCTCCCAGCAAAGCTTCCTTTCCCAAAAGAGCATCGCCACTGATGCTGTGGCCTCTTGCTGGCTCACCCCTGCGTCCCTGCTTGCCCCCAGCATCTGCAAGGTGGACATAACCCATACTAGACCCACCCCAGGTTGAGAAAAAGGGCTGAAGAGAATGGAAACAGTAAGAAAATGAATTTACTCATTATTCATCATGACCCAAAGGGTGGAACAAAAAAAATAATAATTTGCCCCTGTTTGGGGCAGAAACCAAACAGCAATGGATGGTCTGGTCTATCATTGATGCAAAAAATTTGCACTCACAAATAGTGAGCTGTTAAACTGATCTTTCTACAAAGTTAATTCACTCTGGTTTTCAAATCCACCTTTTAGGGATAAAGGAGAACTTGCTTAGGTGTTTGCAGCATTAATGTCTATTTGATCAGCTCTGTTAAGGTCACACTCAGAAGGAGGTTGGGTTTTTTTTTTTTGCTTTTTTTTACTTAACCCAACTATCTGTTCTTCCTTTTTCCTTTTCATGCTCCTGACTTAAGGCACATTCCAAACTCTTTGATTTGCCTGAACGGAAAGAGCGTGAGAGAAGGAAGGTTGGGTGAAAAGTGAGTATTGGAGCTCCTACCAAAGCCAACTGCTGAAGTCGGCAATGGGATATAACTTGCATGGGGAGTTACAGCACTTGCTGTAGAGGTCATGCAGAGCTCCTGCACACAAGGGAATAGTTCAAGGCGTTTTGATGCAGAGAAAAAACAATTAAGATATAACTGCTGCTGACATTCCCCTGAGCCGTTTCATCTCCTACTGCTTCAAAAAAGCAGGGAAAAACAAATTATGTACTTTCAATCTGAGATTTATATAGGATGAATTGTTGCTTAGCCTATGAAAAGATCAAAAAGGAGATCTTTGAAGACAGATTGCCTACAAAGAACACTGGACTGTTATTACACCAAAAAAAAAGACAGAGGTTAATAAGCACAGTTCAGGTCAAAACGTAGGCAAGTGCGTGTGTGCAACAAAGCGTTTGCAAGGGCTGCTTGCTCAGGCGTTTCAGAGGCGCGCAGCACGAGGGTAAATCACGGAGCCGGCATCTGGAGCAGCAGCACTGCAGCATTCCACGGGTGTTCTGCTCTGCACTCGGAGACTTGGCGGAGCTGCTTTGGCTGGAAACTCCTGTGGTCACAAAGATGTTTGGCTGGTGGTGGGATCTCCCAGCCAAGGAGAAGAGGGGACAGAGCCCTCATTCCCTCCACTCCCAGCTTTATCTTGTGCCTTCTGGGGAACAGGTGTTTCGGTCCCTTTCCCCCAGTGAGGCCGAAGAGGCTGCAAATAAATACCCTGGGACAGAACCCCTGGGAACTGATTGCTGTTATGGCTGGGGACAGCGAAGGAGCAGCACTCTGAACATTCACCCCACCTCGCAGCGTGAGGTCAGCACCATTCCCAAACCAAGCAGCAGTGGGGATCACCTTTGTGGGTGCTCCTGGCCCTGGCAAAGAGCCGGCCATGACTTTGAAACATCCCTGGGAGATGGAGACCAAAATACAGAGCTGCAGTAGTCATCCAGCTCCAGCAAGCCCCTGGCACAGCTTGGCACAAGGAATGCTGCCCCTCAGTCTTGTTCTCCACCCCTCATCCCCCTGAGCATCTCCTTCCTCCACACCTGGCGTCCTCTGCGGGTGCCGGGCAGGAGGAGACAGAGGAGACAGAGGAAGGAGAGGAGGCAGCCCGACCTCCCTTTCCCACCGCGATGTGCGGCAGCCTCTCCCGGCACCCAGCCCGACCAGTACGCGGGGTTTGCTGGGTGCGAGGCACCCGCCAGCACCATCCCACTGCGGGTCCGATTTCAAAGCCAGCCCTGATGAAGACGTTGGGGGAAGGCAGAGCAAACAGACACCGTAATTGCGGTGTGCGCTTTCTCATCTCCGCGGCAAGTTGCAAAATGTGCCGCCTCCTCCCTTGTCAGCCGGGCTTTAATTGGCTTTAATGAAGAGGCAATTACATGATTTCAATTTTTAATTAAAGGGGGTGGTGGTGCAGGGGAGGGGGGACCGACCCCCTTCGAGTTTGTCAGTGGCACAAAGGGAGATCTCTGGGTATGGGGTGCAGTAGTGTTTTCGGGGGGCTCCTCCCTCATCCCCCTGGGCTGGGAGGTCTTCATGGGGGCTGACTGGCGGGAGCAGATGGAAGCCAGATGCCTCCCAGCCACGCTGCTGGCAGTTGTAGATCTTGCCCCCGCACCCCCAGGCAAGCTGCAATCAGCTTTTCTTTTTTTTTTTTTTCATTTTTCTTTTTTTTTTCTTTTGTGTCAGAGCCAGCAGATCAAAGGGGCAGCAAATAGCTTAAAACAAAACAAAAAAAACCAACAAAAACCCAACCCCAAAAAGCCCTCCGAAGCCAAACCAAGCCCTCCCCACATACTGCACCAGCCAGAAACGCCTCCTGGATAAAGTAGTGGGTGCTTGTTGGCAGGAGGAGCTGCAGGGATAGGATGAGTGTCTGAAAGCTAAAGCAGAGCCACAATTGGGAGCTGGTTTTATATTTTATTTTATTTTATTTTATTTTATTTCATTTTTTTATTTTATGCCAAGCAGTAGGCAGCTGCCCTGTGATAGGAACACCTTCCCTATGACCCCACGCAGTGAGCACCAAGGTGGGACTGACCCACCCAGCTCACGTGTTCATTTTTCCTGTAGACACCACCTTGTCTGTCTGTCCTAAAGCATGACTGGAGAGGGAAAAATGGAGGCACATGGTAGAAATCTGCCTTGGGAAGCAGGGATAATTGCAGGGCCCTAGATGCCAGCTGAGTCTCTCTGTTTTATTGCTCTCTCTGGCAGCCAGGAAGCCGGAGCTTTGGCCTCGACTTGGTTCCATGTGCTGGGATGTCCTTCCTCATCGTGTTTCAATAAAACGTAATCGCTTTATGACTTCCTCTTGACAGAGATAAAAAATCATTAAGACAAAAAGCTGGCGGCTCTGCGGCTGCACTGCGCCCTCAGCGCTCCCTCTGCCCCAACCACCGCTGCCAGGCTTGCCCTTGGCTTGCAGGGCCAGGTGGCCCCAGGACCACCGAGCTGCTGGCTGGGCATGGCCGGGCTGCCCAAGGCCATCGGTGCCCACAGACCAGCGGCCGCAGGCAGGCAGGTGGCCAGGGCTGCCCTATGGCCACTTCTCAGAGTGTGGCTCCACGGAGGGCAAGGGCAAAAGAAAAGGGAAGAAAAGGGAAAGGGGGCAAGGTCCAAGGGCCTTGTGAGCAAGGATCAGTTCACCTGCTGGCAGATATAGCTGGAGCTGGCTGGCGGCTGCTGCGTGGGCAGGCTGAGTCACCCCTGCTGCCGGCCAGCCGCCCTAGCCCCGTGCCAGATGGGAGAACAAGGTCGCCTTTACCCAGGGAGAAGTTAAACCTGCCCTTTTAAACACCCGGGTGGGAGCTGGGACAGTCAGCACTGAGCCAGCAGCCTCCTCCCTTTGAAGGTCGGGGCTAAGATTCCGCTGCAGGCTCCCTGCCAGCCCCCTACAAGCACAAACCTCCTCCCTGCCTTCCCACTTCCTTTGCCCTGGGGTCCCAGACGCTTGACAAAAGCTCATTGCCCAGCAATCATCCATCACAGCCTGGTTTGTGGAGGGGACTCTTTTACAGTGACCCACAACCTGTTATCTCCCAGAGAAATGCAGTCTGCTCCCACGGGGACAGCTGCTTCTCCATCCCAGTACCCAGCTTTCTCACGAGATGAAGGCCTTTTCCTCCTTTCTTCCCTCATTACTGCTGGATGAGAAATCACTTGATCCAAGATGACATGCAGCAACTGCTTGTGGAGAATGAAAATAAACCCGCCTTCCTGCAGTTCAGGCTGGGGAACAGGGTGCTGGGTGCCAGCAGCGCTGAGCAGCTGCCCTTCCCTTGGGGCAGGCCATCCTCATCCTCATCTGTGAGCAGCCATCATCATTACAGCCTGGCTTCACACCATGAGAGGAGCAGCAGATGCAGCGAGTGAGGCACCAAAGGGCCATAAGTGGTGGAATAGCTGTGGCTAAAGGGGATTTCTGGGTGCAGGTGTGGTTGTGCTTCCCCTGCCCCTGGTCAACACTCAAAGAGTTTGCCCATGGAGGAGGCAACCAGCCCTTGACAGGCAAGTGAAACAGGAGCAGCTGTGAGTCACCAAAGATAAAGGTCGAGCTCTTTATCAGCCGTGGGAGAGGCTGTAGGCTGAGTGTGCTGCAAAGAAGTGTGCTCAGAGGCCAGCCAGAGCCAAAAATCCCAGTGCCATGGACACCTCCACCCAGGGCACCAGCCCAGGGGGTGCTGCTTTTCTTCTTTCAGTGCCCATTTCCTGGCAGCATCCAGTGGTGATGATGGGTTTCAGTGGTGCCATGGGCCAAGTGGCGCTGACAGGGTGGTTAAATGGGTGGTTAAATGAGCTGTGGGTGCTGCAGCACCCACACGGCTCCCACAGCGTGCTCGGCTGTTGTCACACATTGCTGGAGTGGCCACAGATAAGTCCTGTCCTTCATGGCAGGAAGAAAGGAGATGAACTCACTGAAATCAAACATTTTTCCTCCTGCTCTCACATAGCTTCTCACTTCAAGGTCTCATGAGGAAAGTTAAGGCTGGAGATGTGCCTGTGGGAGTCCAAACAGGCTTTTAGAAGGCCTTGGCAATGACAGGGGGCTGGCAGTGTCTGTGTTGGAAACTCCAGCCTCGTTTTCCAGTATTTTGGCCAAATGTGTGATTTGCTATTTGTGTCCTTTGCTTACTGCTCTTGCACAGCAGGCACAGTCACGGCCACGCACCTCCCTTCTGGAGCCGCCCTGCCTGTGGCCCCTCCGGCCACTCACAGCCCACCAGGGCTTCTGCTGCAGCCACGGATCCTGCAGTTCTGACCAAAGCTTTCCAATTATGGGAAATGTGTCCGGTTCCATGCCTGACTCCTGCTCCAGTAAGGCTGGAAGAATGACTTAGTCATCCTGGCTGCCTGCCAAGCCTGTTAACTCGTTTTGCTCCGTTTGGAGGTAATTTCCGGGCTCCAAAGGCCAGCATGGCTCCACACTTCAAATGTCTGGTAGTCGATAAATGGACTGAGGAAACAAGGAATTTAAAGCAGTTTATCCCTGCTGTAGCAACCCTGGTTACAACACCTCCAGAGAAGCTCAGATAAACCCATCGTGGGTGGTAAACGGCAGTCAGGGCCACCGTCCTTGGCGGAAGAAAAGACCCCTCTTCTAAAGGACACCGGTAATTTGGGATTAATAGCTAAACTTTTGTGATATTTGCCCCAGCCAGCTCTCAGTGATTACCCCACAGGAAAGGGGTTTCTGTGTTTTAAGCTATCACACAGCATTAGAAAGGTCCTGAGTTTTCAGATCAATGCAAATAACTTCCCCCCCTGCAGCTGTACCAGACACTGGAGAGCCCCACTGAGCTGACAGAGGACGTGCAAAGGAGAAAGTATGGGATCCGGGTTCCAGGGAAAACCCCTGGGAATGGAGAACAAAGCTGCCCACAGTAAAGCAGCAGAATGCTCTTGGCTGAGCATAACATCTCTGTCCTGCTCCCTCTTGATCCTCTGTGCCATGACTGCCTCCCCCTAGCTCATCATTCAGGAGCTTTACCCTGGGTGCTGGCTGTCCTGCCTCCAGGGAAATCTATTTTTGGCTTGTCCCTGGGAGCAGAGCCTGGCCAAGGTTAAGTGCCAAGCACCCTCATTTCCTCCTCTTAACTGCCTCCCTGCTTTATCACAAACTTTCTCGCTTCATCTTTTTTTCCACTCGTAAAGGCTGCAGTCACTGGGCTCCCACACTGCCCTGGGCCACCAGGCCACCAGGCTCAAACCCATCTCCTAAAACGCTGCCTTTTTGCTCCCTCCACAAAACACACGGAGGTTTCTTCAAACCCATTTCTCCCTGCCACCAAATTGTAGTTTCTCTAACAGAGCAGAAAAGAAATATCCAATCCTCAGCTTTTTAAGGCTTAGGATTTCCCTTTCACACCTCCCGGCTCAGCCAAGCGGCACAGGGGCCACCAGGAGGAGAATGACAGCATCACTGATGCTTGCCCAGCCCCAGCCCCAGCTCTCAGCATGGTGGGACACGCCGTGAGATACTCATTGCAAATATTTGCCCAGGTGGGGCCAGGTGTTTGAGCATGAGGTGGGCTGAGTAACCAGCAGGAAAGAAGAAAGTTTGACTTTTACATTTTAGCCCCATTGGCAAATACTAACTTGAGGAGCAAGCAGACTGCTGCTATCCCCCACTGCATGAGCCACGAGGAAAAGGACAGGTACAAATTGGGAGGCACATGGAGTTTATAAGCACTGACGTCCACAGCTCAGGACTGCTGAACTCACCCCAAACCCTTTTATTTGGTGGTTGGAGTGGAGAAACAAATCAGCAACAGGTTAGACCTGGGAAAACCAGTCAGAACTGGAAATATACACATTGCTGATTCCTGTTCCCCATTCTATCCCATGGTTTTAGGATTTTTTTTTTCTCTCCCATGGCTTTCAGATTTTACTGAAAGACCTGAAGCTGACGCCTAGAGAGTATTTTTGGCATTTTAATCCACCATATCAGACACCCATTTCCTCCAGCCTTCCTGAGCACTGCCAGCCAGGCAACAGGGCATCCTCAGCTCCCCACTGGCTGCACCAGCAGAGACCTGGCCCTGGGCACAGGTTTAGTGGGGGAGCAGCAGAGTAATGGTAGCAGGTAAAGATCACAGCAGTGGAAACACTGGCAAGGAGGTAAAAGCCTCAGGAGAGGACAGACAGAAAAAAATCCTAAACCCTCATCAATCTGCTTCCCTTCACACCTGCCACAGTGCAGCGTCCTGGCTTCAGAAAGAAAAATTGGCAGCCAAAGCACAAGGTGAAACACAGTATTAGCTCTACCACCTGGCCTGCCACACACACCCCAGCTGTCCAGGAGGGAAGGGATGCTCTTTTCCCTTCAGCTACTTCCCACAGCCCAGCCCTGGCCACTGCTGGGAATGATGCACTGGAGGAGTTTGTGATGGCTTCCCAGCCCTCCTGGAGACAGGAAACATCCCAGAGCTGGACAGTACCATGACCTTATATTCCCCCCAACTCCCTAAAGTTTGCTCATGTTGTGGTTAGGCAGTCCTGTGATCCTTTTCAGTGTTTACTCTAAAAGTTTATACACAGTTTAAAAAAAAAATAGACAAAAATCCGAATGTGGGGGCAGCAGGATGCGCCGAGCTGGGAGCTCAATCCTGTGCTGTCAGGACAGCCACGTGAAGACACAGGTCACGCTGACGCCTGTGTGCCACAGGACATCCCGGCACTTGTCAGCGCTGGACCTGCCACAGCCTCCACACACGCATAAAGACGGGACAAAGCCGGGTAACAGTCACTTCCCGGATCTTGGCAGACTTCGAAAGGACAGGTAATGTGGAGCAGTGACCTTCAGTATGTATGTCAGCATTTTCTGCAAGGCTTGGCCCTTTGCAATCTCTGTTAAAAGCCACTGCTGTAGCACAGCAGGGTAATAAAATCTGGCTGGCAGCAGGCAGGCAATGTCAGGCTGAATGGCATGAGCTGAAACCACCAGGGCCTTCCTATGCAAAGAGCTCATCAGTGTCAGCCCAGGCTGAGAGACGTTTGTTACTGCTGCTGAAAAATAAAGATATCCCAAATATTTGTCCCAACAGACTTGGTATGGGAAGTTGAATGCTTCAGCGGGGGAATGTCGCATCATTTTAAAATTCTGAGCTGTAGTGTAAACCATCTCCTGAGCTCACTGGACATGGGAAAATGTTGATGGCATTCAGAGGGGTCAGTAAATTACCTCATAGTTCAGGGCAGTGCTTGGCAAGCCACTGGCTGGGCTTTCCAGTCCCTTGGCAGAAGTGGAAGTACTGAGTCACCATGGGTCCCACGGCAGCCAGGCTATGGGACTCTCTCCTCCCCACTGACATCTCAGGGTATTCATGGATCCACCATGATGCTCAGCAAGCTGCTTTGTGAAGATGATTGTGAGAACCGGCTGTATCGAGGTCTACCAGCATCTAAACAGCAGTCCTGGACCAAACCCAGCCTGTGGGGTCAACACCTTCCTCACCTGCATGAAGATGCATCCAGGCTCCTCCAAGCCAGGTCAAGCTACACAAGGACCTTGCAGCAACTCTCTACCTGTTGTACTTCTGCCAAATGGGCTTGAGATTGGACCAAGAGGCTCAAAGATACATGTGTTAGGAGGGGGACCAACACCTCAAAAGACCAGATAACACAAGACTTCTTTTCTCATTTTTATTTTTAGTAACCAGACTAGACACGTACACATTGTCCCAGAGTGGAGAACACACGACACACGCAGTCATGCCCAGGCTGCTGGGAAGAGAGAGCAAAACAGCCCCTCTCCCCCCAGTTTTTAATCCCAGTATAGAACTTAAGGGCCTGGAGTCCTCCTAAGCAGGTTTGATTTGGCACATTCCCACCCTTATTTGGCTGTCTGCTGCCGAGCACAGCCAAGGACTGGCTTACGGGAAATGACATCTTTTCTTCCCAGCCCCTCACAACTGCTCCATGACTGCAGCAGTTTACAACATGTAATGGTAACACACTGAGTCAGTGGGATGAGACATTTCAAGCTTCTCAGGAAAAAAGAGTCTTAGTCAGATATAAATATTAGTAAATTGAGCAAGCTGGGCTACGTGCTATTGCTGATTAATCCATGGATTGTGTATGGTACAAAAAAAAAAAGAATCTCACAGATTGAGCAAAGAGGCTTCCTCTGCTGCCCTTGTTTAAATTAACCCAGAAGCTCCATCCCTGCTGCATATCATTTACTGTAATCACCTAACAAACAGCCTTGGTGGCCTTCCTCCCCGTGGCTGAGACCTTTCCAAGTGAACTGCCCCTAAGAGAAGACGTTCTTCACCTGAGCTTTGCCATCTTGGAGCGACTTACCTGAGCTCCCTCTGCATTTATGGAAAGACCTGAACACCCCCAAGGGAGACTGAGCCCCCTCATGGGGCATCTCCATTATGGGCAGCTGGCCCTGATGTGCTCCACACCCTTCCAGGAGCTGCTGCCTGCAGAGGGACTGGCACCCACCAGAGGAGTTTGGAGGGGCCCAATGGCACCAGTTTGTCCCAAGACATTTCTGAAGGAATAATAAGGAACTATAACGAAAAAACTTCCCAGATATACTCTGGAACAGTCTAATAAAAAAAACCAAAAAAACCCAAACCCCAAACATTTTAAGGAGTATAAAGATGTGAAAAAATGGAATAAAATGGGAAAAACATGAAAAATCTCCACTCATCACAGACCTTCCCCAGTAACAACCCTCACTTTTAGTTTACAGCTATTTAGGGTTTTTTGAGTAGAAGTTTCCTAGGAGACCCAGTGGTCACTATAGTGAGCTCCAGCTAAAAGTGCCTGTGGATACAGCTACACCCTAATGTAAACATGGAGGGCAGCAATTTACAATGCAAGACCATATGTTTCTCTGTTACTAATCGACTTCAGCTGCCAGGATTACAATGTCAGTCCTGTAAACCAGCTTTTTCCCCTACAGATGTCATGTTGAAATCATTATAATAAAAGCAATTTTACAGCCTTCAATCTCCACTTCCCTCTGCTGCTGAGAAGCCTGCATTAAAGCTGGCAAAATTAGGCGTTCTTCTCCAGGGACAGACCCCTGGGAGAGGAGATGCACAGCTCCAGGATTACAGAGGGACAATGGGAATAAACCCAAGACAGCTGCAGGAATGCCAGTACCCTGCAATGGCTGATAGGTGCAGCTTGAGCTCCTGCATCTTTTGGGAGGGAGATGCAATGTTGGGGCCAGCTGGAAACCTCAGCAGGATAAATGCACGGCTAAATCCCACAAAAAGGCCAGCAGGTCCCACCAATGGGCATGTGGGGAAAGTTGCTGCACAGTTAAATTGAGAAAACCCCATTTTTTTTGCGTTTTTCCTTAGTGTGATCCCTCTCCATCCTTATCCTTGACCTTAAAACATGGGCTGCTGCTGGCAGTGCCTGCATGGCTGCTGTGCTTTGTTACCATGACTCACGTAGCTAAGGCAACCCGATGTTGCCAGGAGCAGGGTACATGATGCCTCATCCTCGGAAATGCTGATCAAATCCCTCCTCTGGAGCAGGCACTCACTTCAGAGACATGTGTCATGGCAAAGCCATTGATGCAGCCTGCAAGAGCTGGCACCACCAGCCCATCCACGAGGCTCAGTGTGGCCATCCCATCCTCCACCTGTAAAAAAATCCCTATACACAACACACATACACATGTAAACACATTCCCCTCAGCAGCCAGTGCTGTTCCCTTCTCCTGGGCGGGGCATGAAGCCACACCTCCATGCCAAATTGCCACGTAGGCTTTTAAAAATGCCCCTAGTAGATTGGAAATGGATTTGGGGCAAAGCAGGGGGTGGCGGTAGCACCCCTGGCGAGCGTGGGAAGAGGGACATGGCCATGTGGGACGAGGCTCCTGTGACTGAATGTCAGCCCATTTCCCATCACCTTCCCCTGCTTCACATGCCCCACTGGGTTATTTCCCCCCTCTTTCTAGGAACAGAGACAAATCCCCACATTTTTCAGATTCCTGAAGATGTCTTGTATTTGGGGGGCAAGGAAGGGTCGGTGCCTGATGATTTTATATCAAAGGCAGCCGTGGTGGTTGTGTTTGGGAGCTCACACACTGTCAAGGCACAGCCACAGTGATGTGCTGGGCTGCAAGAAAAAAATCCCTTCTCTTTCTCTCACTGGTAACACAACTAAACCCAAACCAAAGGGAGTGACAGATTCCTCCCAGCTGCCAGCCCCAGCTTGGAGAGAGACAGCAGCAGCACCTGAGCTGCAATCACCCAGAGCTCCCATTAGCTGCAGCTTGCTCATAGCCCTTAATGATCAAAGCCTTCCACTACCTACACATCCTCACACCACCCTGTGACACTTGTCCCAAGCTTCGGTGCCAGGGTATGATGCAGGGCTGCACCAAATCTCTTACCGCTCTCTCCAGGTGCTGAGATGAAATCAGCACTCTGCTGTCAGCTCTTCACCTAAGGTATTAACCCTTGTTATTTAAAAAATAGGGCAATATAAATATTTTTTCTTTCCTCAGGCAAAACTAACGCTATATACTTGTATCAGCAGTGACCAGCTATCATGGCATGCATTAGGATTAGGGCTGTGCTACTTACTTGTAAGCAATTGCCACGTTTCCTGGACCAGATTGCTCTGAGCTCCTTGCAGCTCTCTGTTCTTTCCTGAGAAACGTTCCTGTAGGAGATTGCTCGTGATTCGGCTCTGCTGCCCATTTTATATTCAGTTACAGTCACCTTTGCTTTCTGTCTCAGTGAGTGTAATTAAATTTTAAAATCTACTTTACAGAATTTCTGCATGGTCACAATGGCAGAGACCTAAAATTATGGTACTTCAATGTACTGGACTTCCTTTTTATTCTTTTATCCACTTAACTAACCCACCTTAGGTAAAAAAGTGGAGCCTTCGTACAATGGATGTATGTTCAAAAGTAGGGTTCCTGTTCTGCTAGAACCTAACTTTCCCCACTGTGAGCAATATTTTCACTTTTTTTTTTCCTTTTCTTTTTTTTTCCTAGCAGTTTTCTAATTTGGCCAGCATTAAAGCAAGTTTACTGAGGTGACAGCTGAGGGAGGCTTTAAATATTTCAAAATGATGGATAAATGCACAAGAAAAATCACTCAGATGAAAGCAAAAGCAGAAAAACAGAGAAAAAAGTGGGCTGCTGACCCTGCATCTACAAATACAAGTTTCATTTAAAAGGAAATTCAGGTTCTTTTACTGGAACTTTTGAAGCAAGGTGTGCACAAACATGCCAAGTCCTGCAGCCTTTCCACACCAGGAGCCTTCTTCCAGATGTTCCTTGTATGCTCCTGACTTGCTGCCTGTTTTGTTTTTTTTTTTGTTGTTCTTTTTGAAGTGGTGTCCCATTTCCTGTGCATAAAGACCATTCCCTGTTTCATTTTGGGGCCAAATTAAAAATATCCTAATGATTTCTGCTTAACATCCAGCTCTGCTCCTTGTTGGCTCCAGCTCCCTTATTCTTACAGGGTCTTTTGGTCAGAAAGTTGTTTAACAGAGCAGACCAGCATCTGCCCTGGAAATGTAGATGTGCAGCCTAATTGTAAATCAGTCTGGGCTGGTCCCCTCACTGAAACTAAATAAATCACACTGAAAAGTGAGATACAGTGTTGGCTCCCAGGGAAAAGCCTGCAGCTCTTCACATGCCAGGGCACAGCTCCACATATGTTCTGCAGCCTCTCCCCTACCCCACAAGCAGTGACGGCCACCATGGTCTTCCCAGAGCAATTCCCAGCCCATCCCTCCCTGAAAAGCTCAGCCAAACCATTCCTGCCTCATTCATCAACCCCGGGAGCATCACACAGCCCCCACCTATTTTCTGACCCTCCCCACAGATGTGCACGCTGCCGTGAATTATCAAAGCGTGGCCCCATACTCCAGCGGATGAGTGATTCGCAGCGGAAATGGGTTTGGCTCTAGCTCTGATTTGTTCCCGGGAAATGGGCTTCTGACCCTGCCGACGTCCCTGGGAACGCTGCCAACCTCTTCAAAGGGGCCAGGCCTTGCTTTGTAAGCTCACCTCTGGGGTTGGGCTTGCAAACACCTATAGAGGTGCCGGTCATTCAGGGAAGGCGATGAAGGAGAACAGGGCTCAAAGTCCAAAGGGTGATGCTGCACATGGTACATACCTGAGCAAATACTGCTGGAGAGACAGCGTGAGCAAGTGCATTAAGCACAGCAATGGCTGGGAAGCTGGATCAGCCTTGTGTCAACTGTCATGAAGGAATGACAAAATGAAAGGTGTCCAAGAGGAAGGGTCTGCAGGCTCACGCGTGCCTCTTAAATATCACCTCCAGCTGCCACAGCCTTTACTGACTTCCCCATGGCGCCAGTCAGTGGCCAGGCTATAACTGTGGTGCCTTCCCTGGAGGAGGGAGTGGGCTAGGGGAAAGAAAATGGGATAAATCCAGTGATTGAAGGGGATAAAAATAAGGGGGAACAGTGTTAATGCAAAACTGGAGAGGTGGGTTGCCCTGAGGAAAGGACGAAGGAAGGGCTGATGGTGATGGTGCAGAGCTGGCAGGAGGCAGGGCCTCAAATGAAGCTGGTGGGCTTGGTCAGACCCTGGCTGAGTCTCTTGGGGTGACCAGGGGCTGGACTCAGACCGGATGCCCATGGGAGATGGCAGAAACCCACCACAGGCGAGGCTTGGACCCCTCTGCCCCAGGTGGAGATGATACCAGGGCAGATCCAATGCTGTGAAGACGCCCAGATCCAGCCCCCTAGGAACAGGGTTTTGGGAGCATCGTGTACTCCAGTGGGGATCTGAGAAGTGGCAGGGAGTGCTCAGAGGGGCAAGATGAGGGCTGTCTCAGATCACAGTGGCCCCATGCTCACCGTGGGCGAGGGGTATCCCTGACGAGCAGAGAAAACATGGGTGGGGAGGGGAGTGGACAGACAGGATTGGGGTCCCCCCATGCGGTGGCCGCTGTGCCCCTGCGCACGGCAGCAGCGGAGACGGGGCCCTCCAGGAGGCAATCCCTGGGGGAGGCACCCCCTCCCCACACCCGGCCCACCCGGGGCAGCCCCCAGAACCCTCCCCACGTTTCCCGGGGGACCCCCCCCGCCGGCCCCATCCCCGCAGCCCCGCGGGCACGGCCGGCAGCGGGAGGGGAGCGCGGGCCGGGGGGCGGGCGGGAGGCGGGGCGGGAGGGGGCGGCGGGCCGGGCTCCCCGGGGGAGGCACCGGAAGGCGCCCGGCGCTGATTCATTGCAATAAATTGTTCCCATCGCGCCTGGGCTCGGTCATCGCCGCTCGAGCAGCAGTCGGAGCAACAGCCGGAGCCACCGCCGGGAAGCGAGGATGAAGATGCAAGCCGAGGTGATCCGCGAGGGCGAGCTGGAGAAGCGGAGCGACAGCCTTTTCCAGCTGTGGAAGAAGAAGCTGGTGGTGCTGACCAAGGACAGCCTCAGTCTCTTCCCCGACGGGCACAAGCGGGCCAAGGGCAAGGAGCTGGGCTTCGGCTCCATCCTCAAGGTGGACTGCGTGGAGCGCACGGGCAAGTACATCTACTTCACCATCGTCACCAAAGACCGCAAGGAGATTGACTTTCGGTGTCCGGACCAGAGCTGCTGGAACGCCTCCATCACCATGGCCCTCATCGACTTCCAGAACAAGCGGGCCATCCAGGACTTCAAGAGCCGCCAGGAGATGGAGCAGGCGGCGGGCACCCAGGAGCGGCGGCTGGCCCGGGCGCCCTGAGCGCCGCCGCCCGCCCGGCCGGCCCGGCCCCAGGTGAGCCCGCCCGGCCCCTCGGCGCTGCTGCCGCGCCTCTTCGTGGGCTTTTCCTTCGATCTTTTTAAATTATTTTACTCCCCTGCGCCCGCTTCGGGCAGCCGGACGGGCCCCGTTCTGGCCGGAGGAACCCCCGGCCGCGCCCCGAAGCCGGGCCGTGCTGCCCGGCCGCGCCAGCGCGGGGCTTTCGGGGAGCGCTGCCTTGGCCCGAGCCATCGCAGCGGCTTTGGCCCCCTTTCCCATGCATCGCGCGGAATTTCTGCTGGCAGCCGGACTTCTGCAGTGTGCTGAGAGGACGGCGTGGGGGTGGCGGGGAATAAGAAATGGCACTTGGCAGTGCTTTCCTCACAGAATCTGCTAAAAAACAATCTGTGAAAATAAATGCTTCATGCTTACTCTCCCTTTAAAGCCCCCCATTTTTTTTTCTGTGCCTCTCTGTCCTGCTTGTTTAACTAACCCACTTTCTCTTGGTACTTTTAGAGCATACCACTGGATGATAAACCAGATCGAGTGTCTTGGACTGAAATGGGACAGGGTACCAATGAAGGAAAGCAAAGAAGAGAGCTGGAAGCAGCTTGGTTTTCTCCAAGCCCGTTGTGGCTGCTGAGCAAAGAGCCCTGAGCTTTGCCTGAGATGCATAAAGAAAAACCAAAGACTTTCGTACAGGACTTCTAGCAAAGCGTCCACGTGTTCTGAGTGGCACAGCTTTGTGAACTATTATCTTCTATTTATGAGATGCAAGGAAGATTCAACACTGACTGGTGGTGTTAAACACAGTTTAAATTATTTGTAGTATCTATATTTGTATTTATTTTGTTGAATGTCTTTCAGCAGTTACTGGTCTTAATATTGCTTTTGCATTAATGTGTCCATTCCAAATAAATTACTTGAAATGTTCACTTTTTATTACTGTACTCTGGGCTGCAGTAACTTTTGTTGAGGCATATCTGTGGACATGGCAGTGGTGAAGTGGCTTAAAAAAAGTGGGTAAGGCTTGGCTTTTTGGTGCCCTAGACTGGGCAGTGGGAGGTGGAGAAAGCCCAGATAACCTGTTTGTGTTTGACCTCGTCTCCCGACCAGGGAGGGAAGAGGTGTTGAGGTTCAGTTCTGGTCAGTGGTGGAGATAGAAAAGCCTACCACAGCTTGCTTAAGTGCTCCTCTAGAAGCTCTTTCCCGTAAAATTGAGTAACGGCAGCTGCAGAAGGCGCAGGAGCTCCCTGCCACAGGAAAATGCTGCCCTTTGCGAATGCCCTGCGTCCTCCCCCAGCCCCCATAGCTTAGTGGTGTGCTAAGGCACAAAACTGGATTCTTGGTTTCGAAATAAGAGCGCCAACGCTCCATGGATTCCTCAGCTTTGTAGCAAAGCAAGCTGAACTCGCTCTCCTCTCTTCCTTCACCTCTGCAGTCTCTAGCCAGAGTTAAATTTCTCCAGGATAACTGAAGAAAAGGAGGCAGGCTCTTTTCCTATAACACCCGGACCAAGAAGCGTGGAGAAAAAAATCTGCTGATTTTTTTGGATCAAAGTACTGAAATTTTCTTTTGTGAGGCTTAATTCTCACTAACTGACCTGGGCTTCCTCAAGAGCAATGCTGCAGCACACGACTCGACTCCCGCAGTCAGGACTGTGAGTGTAGCAGGCAAAATACTTGCTCCAAACTCGGTCATTTCCAGTAGGTAATTTCCCCTTCCCAATATCAGCGCAATTCTTGCAGGAGATTGCACTAGAGGAAGTTAGAAAGTATGCAATTGCATAAGCCTGTAGTAAGAGCAAGAGAGACTTAGTACAGGAAGGGGGAAAAAACCTGGAAGGAGGGTTGGCCCAGTTTCTGGAGGCAGCAGGGAGGCTCTGGCACTGCAGCCTGGTGCGTCGGGGCTTTGCATCCTCCTTGCTCGTTGCTGGCAGCTCGTGCAGAGGCAGGGTTGCACATGACTGAGCTGTGGATGTAGCAAACCTCTGGCCACAGCACCTGAAAGCCTTTGGCCTCCGTGCCCCCTCTAACCTGAGAATGCCGGAGGTGCATTTAATGCAGCAAAACAATGCTCAAAAGCAGATGTGTTTTACCCCCCATTTTTTCTTGGTACAATTTCAGGGCGGTGAAATAAAAGGCCAAACCAGAGCAAAGCCACTGGCTCCTAATCCCTTCAGTTTCAGTGAATCCAAGCAGGAATGCTGCCTGACAACAGCTGAGGGTCTGGGGCTGTTGCCTGCCATGACAGCCACTGCTGGAGGGGGGGGAATTGGGGGGAACCCGATAGCTCCAGGGGTCCCATGGCCCCCAGTTGCTCCAGTGTGGCTCCAAGACCTTTGCAAACTGATCTGTCCCTTACTCTAGATAGCAATGTTGACAAAATACAAGGATTGTTCAAATTATTTTATTCTAGGTTTACGGAATCAAAAATAAAATTCAAGAATTCATTTCTATGGAAAAAATAAGGGGGTTACTTTCTTGAAACTGTATTATTGGCTTTTCATCTCTCCCAGTGGGATTTTACTCCTTAAGAGGTAAACAAACAAACCTAAATTGACCATTAGCTGTAAATATCCGAAGGAGGAGACTCCAAATTGTTTATATAAAACTCCACCAATGGTTGGACCCACCGTCCGGGTCAAGGGCTGCACTGAGGCGCAAATCCCAAGCATGGCACCTAGGAGAGATGGCAGAGACACACAGGGTGAGAGCAAGTCCTGGCATGGAAAAGCAGAGAAGAGCACACGGGATCCCCTTCATCCCTGATGCTGCTCCCCTGCAGTAGTAGCAAATCACTTCAAATAATTTCTTGCATTAATTTATAGCGGTCCAATTAGGGTTTGTTCTGGTTAGGGACTCCTGCAGGCGTGGGGATCAGTTTCCACCACGAGCCAGCTCAGCTGTTCCCTGAGTGGTCTGGGCAATCACAGCACTGCCCAAAAGGCAAGTGGGTGCTCACCACTGCCGTCACCAGCGTCCAGGGATGCCTTTGGCACCAGAGCATGCTGCTGCACATCGCACCCATCAGGGCTGGTAACTACTGCATGGGATTAGGGATGGAGAGGTGATTTTTAGGGTCATGTTTGAGCCTTCCTAGCAAATCACACAGATTCTTCCAATCTCCTAATTACCTGAGTGGGCCCTGTTCCACCTAAGCTACTACTGCCATTTATTCTCTAGTGTGAAATAGAGAAACAGCTCTCTAGCAGGAGTGAGAGGGTTGAGGCTAACTAGGTCTTTAAGAATAAATAAATAAAACTATAGATAAAGACAGAACCCCCTCGAGATATTCCCCCATCGCCCTTTGCAAAAAGAGCGGATATTTCCATTTGGATGGATATGCGAGCCCTTCGCCCGGCTGGGCCGGTTCCCCCTCCAGCAGCCCTCACATTTGCATCCTTAACAGGAACCCGGTGGATGGGGAAGCACCTCCAGTTTGGCAAAGGCAAGGTTTTTTTCCATGCGCAGATGGATGGCCAGGACATCCCCTGGGACACAAGGCTGTCCCACGCACACCCAGTATGCTCTTTTGTCCTGCAGTCTTTGTTCAGGACAGCTGTCATGTTCAGAGGAGCAGAAAACACCCAGCCAGCCAGAAAATCATTAGCCCCCAACACTGGAGGAACAGCAAGCTGGCAGCATATTCAATAAACTTGTGCCCAGCTCTGAAATGATGTTTGCAATAATTTTTTTGCTATCAGCATGATTATTTGGGCTGCTGGCATCAGTTTTCCACTAAGACACACGCTGAGGTGTTGTCGCCACGCACCTGGGAAGGATGAGGAGAATGCTGTCCTGTATGCAAGAAGATAGGGAGCTGAATGCAATATTTAACGTGGGCAGCCACGGGGAAATGATCCCCAAGCTCCCAGAGAGAACAGGCAGCCAGGTGTTCGCGTAATGCTGGGCAGCGACTGCTGGGCTTTTATCAGCATGCTTAAAATACTTGTGCAATGAGCCCAAGCCAAGGGTGTAACCATGTGGAGAGGGAAATCTCCCGGGAAGCGCTGCCGAGCTCTCCTCCCGCACATGGGAACACAAAGGCCATGGGTGGGACCTTGCCTTGACCCTTTGCCAATGGGAACCGTCCCACAACCACCAAACTCTCTGGGCAGGTTTTGCAATTATTTTTTCCCCTCTAGGTATTTGAATTAAACTAATTACTACGTGCAATTGCCAAACTGGCTCTTATGATTGAGGAGGCACTTTTTTCCCTTTCCTTTTTTTTTTTTTCTGGAACAGAAATCCATCGTCTTAAAAGGCCGGGCTCTCCCTCTGCACTTCTCCAACATGTTGCTGAGAACGATAATTTCTGTTTAATGGGCTTAAATTAGATCCCTCGTGTCAGACACCCCCAGGCTTTGGGACATTGTAAATCTCAGCTCTGCATCATGGCCGTGGCTCTGTGGCAAAGCTGCACATGTGATGGATCTCATTTAAGGCAAGACCTTTAACTGGGACAAGTCAACGCATCAGCAGAAAATTTCCTGCGCTGCTTCGCGCAGCTCAGCCAACGCACATGCTCACCTTCTTTGCCATAGCCACCCCACCTTCTGCATCTTCCCTGATCTTTTTTCTCCCTCTCCAGCTTTTTTCCCTTCCTTTTCCCCATACCTGGCATGACCTGTGCCGGCTGAGAGCCCATCCTCCCCTCCCACCCCAGCTCTCCTCTGCTCCCGCAGGTTTCAGGGCTGGGTGCTGGCAGCTCTCCAAGACGGGCGACTCCTTTCCAGCTCACATCCTGTTGCCTCGCTCAGATGATGGTGCTGGCCCAGATCAGCCACACGCCCATGGGGCAATTGGGTGTAACCATTAGGTCACTGTCGCCAGCGGGTGCCTTTGAACCTGCAAAGCTCGAGCAAAGCTGAGGGGTTCAGTGCCCCGAGCCCCGCCTGGCTGCGAATTCTCCTCCCCAGGTTCTGACGCACAAATAAAATCAGGACACACGGGCCCGTTACGCATGGAGGCTCTGCTGGGCTTCCTGCCTCCCTCCCCCGGGAGCAGGGGGGATCTGTGCAGGAACAAGACCTCCATTCTTGGGGAAGGACCAGGGTTGACAAGGAGTGCTTTTGTGAATGCAACTCCCCCTGGGCTCGGGGCTGCCCTCCCACCAGCTCACGCGTCCAGCTGAACAGCACGTACATGTGGGGCTGAATTTTCTCTTCCTGCCTTTGAAGATGAAGAGAAGGAAAAAAACCAATCAAACGGAAACTAATTAAATCATTTCTGCTACCTTTGCTTCTGCGCAAAGCCTGAGCCATAAGCAAAGAGCAAGCGCCAAACTCATCAGTCTTGGACGGAAGCGACCTTGGATCGGATCTAAAGCAGGCTGATGGGTGCAAGGGATGGTGCTCTGCCACCTCCCACTGCTCGCTTTCCAAGACGCCTATTTAAAATGCAAGGTGACTCAGTGTCTAGCAAGGGCAGACAGGCTACACTCCTGCAACGCCCCATTCATCCCAGCCCCGTGCTGAGATGGACACCTGAGCTCAGCCCAAACTCCAGCTCCTTCAGAAAGCCTTTTCCTGACCGGAAGAAAAACCTCCACGGGTTCTGCAGGCTGGAAGCTGACAAAAACATCAGGAAAAGACAGCAGCAAGGCTCAAAAGTGATCCTTCCAAAGGCAAATTCTCAATGTGTGATTTCCTCGCATCAACTAAAAGTTGTTGCAAGTGAGTGCCAAGGTTTTTGACACAGCGACAGCAAAGCTTTTCCATGAAACCAGATTTCCATGCTCACAGTGAGGGTTTCTAATGTGCCACCTAAAAACTCTCTTTGCAGAGCCGGTCTCGGACTCGCAGAGGAAGGAGCAGCCTTTAGGCTGCTGTATAGGTGGAGCAGCCTTTGCGGGGTGCCACCCACGGCCAGGGATGGATGGCAGGCATTTTAATAGCTGCATTTCTCTGCGAGACACCCACACCATCACTGCTGCAGCTGCTGTGGAAAGGCTGCCTGCCGGCTCTGCTGTGTCAGGCATTCCTGCCTTCGCCCCGGCCCCTGCCCGGGTACATCCAAAACAAGCACAAGACCATTAGATGTCTCTTCCCCCAGAAAAGTTGCAAGGAAAAAGCACAGTTTGAAAAGTGAGGGCCAGGGAGGAGTGGCAGAGACAAGGTTTTCCCCCAGTGCCACAGTGCTCTGTGCCAGAGCGTCCCTCTGTGGTATGCCCAGTTTTGAGCCAGCTGTAACTCTGCATTTGTAGTAGCACTTGGCGTGACATCAGCCCAGGATGGACGGGCAGGGGGAAGCCCTCGGTAGCCCATGGCATCCCCTGATGACCTGCAACCTGCTCCTGAGCATCTGCACAGCTCTGCAGACTGCCTCCATCCTGCCGAGGCACAGGCTGGCCCAACAACATATGCAAGCAGGGAGCAGGGTGAGGCAACTAAACCCATTTTCCTCTCTGACCAAAGCTTGCCTCCAGGCTCCAAAAGCTAATGCTCTGATTTTCCTCACAAAATCCCTTTGAGAAGAGCCTGGATGATTTCCAGCTTGGTTGTGCGTCCCAAAGCTGCTTGGTGCCCTTCCCCCCTGGTTCTCCCTCACATGAACATTGCTCCAAGTCATGAAGCAGCAAATTTTTTTCCTGGCTGAGCAGAGGAGCTGAGACTCTTCCCAGGGAGGTGAAGACTGGGGCTAAGTGGTTCTCCCAGGTAGAAATATCCCACTCAAAAGTCACAGGCTCCCAGCATTTGTAGGAGATGCAGTGGGTCCTCTACAAATAAACTACTGAAGTGATTTTCAGAAAAGCTCTTCACCCAGAAGCATCTCAAAAGTGCTTTATAAACTTCACTAATGGGTTGTGCAAACTACAGCTCGCATTCTTGGTAGGGTCTGCATAGAGGTATCTCCTCAGGCAGCTGCTACGGAAGATGAAGGGTGCAGACTGGCATCCCAGACAGCCTCAGCTAAAGCAGAGACACTCTTGGGTGCCTGCTCTGGGAGCAAACCCTGAAAGGGCTTGAGCAAAAGACATCAAACTGGGTTAAGCCAGCTCCATCCTGGCACAAACTCAGCCAGGCTCCCATGACAGTAATGTAGGCATATTTCCTTCATCAACAAAACTAAAGCCCCGGGTATAAAGATTTAAGTGTCTGCCACTGCTGTCTTGCATGGAGAAATACAGGAATTCTGACTGAAACAAGGCCAAAACAGAGAGAGAGGGGCAATTACTGCATCAGGCAAAGCATGTGTGCAAAGAGTAATCCAGAATCCCCTCCTGATGGCCTATGTTAAAAGGTGTGTACAAGCAGCCCTCTCTGTCACTGTCACAGTGGAAGAGCAGTGTTTTTTGGTTTTTTTGACATACCTTGGCTTTCCATGGAAAGGAGAGTTTGGAAAAGCCTTCCCTTTCGGTGCCCACCACTGTGAAGGTCAGCAGGCAGCACAGGACTGGAAGCACTGGATCGTGGGATGCTTGCTCAAGGTTGTTCAAGTCCATCCTGTATTAGCCCCACCAGTCTGTGTTCACCTGCTCTGCTGACACCCCCTGCATGCCCAGCCAGATCTGGGCGGTCACCAGGAGTGTGCCCCAGTGCTCCACAGCTGTGGTGGGAGCTGGGAAGTGCCCAATGGACTCAAAACTGAGAAAATGCCAGTCTGATCGTTTTTGGTGAGTCTTACCTGTGTCAGAGGAGGGCACAGCCTTGGTGAGGATGCTGTCGGTGATGGTGGCCAGCATGCTGAAGGCAAACACCAGCGGCACCGCAATGATGCAGTAGTGCCACACGGTCCTCATCAGGGCCTAGGGGACAGGACACAATGGACCACAGATCATTAGAGGGCACAAACTGTGACTTTGTGGCAAGAAACCACCTGGAAGAAAATCATGAGTCAAGCCCATGACTTGGGTAAACTGTGGGAGCCACAAATGATACATGGCAGTGCGGCTTTGGCCGTTGCGGGGTCTTTCACAGCCTGCCATTTGTCTGCAGTGAATTATTCCAAGCATGTGGAGCAAACGATAGCCTACAATCTGGCAGCACATTTCCCCGGCACTGCTGGGGGTATTTTTAGTGTCTGGGAATTAGTGACGTCCCTGCACCCTTCCCTCTGTCTTCTGTCCAACTCCCGAGGAAATGTTGAACAGCAGATGTGTGTGGTGTACTTCAGGAAGCTTCCATTACTTATACAAAACAGCCTAGAGAAGGCTTTTTGGTTCATTATCATAAATAATTAAAACTAAACTGAGCCTGTCAAAATAAATGAGCACGGTGTATTATGTAACACCGTACCTTTGGGATTTCTAATCCTGTTCTGCTGCTTCCCCGCTAATAAATTCACCGAATTCAGTAATCTGGAATAGGTCTTCTGGCCATGAGTGCACATTAGCGAGCATAATTAGGGAGAGTAATGATTTTGTTATTGCACATATTCTTAGCAGAGACATCCCTCCAGCTGTTTAATGCTGAAACAAAAACGGTGAGGCTCCCTAAGCTGTAGGGCTGGAGTAGCTCCCGGCTCATTCACAAGCCCTGCTGGTCAAATGAATGGATTTCTCTGGGGCATGGAAAGGAAATTCCCCCTTTATTGCAAGTCTCCTGCCCTAACCCATGTCTCAAGGTGAGTTATTGTGGCTGGAAAACATTTCTGTCACTGGTTTAGCCAGAAGTTTCATTCTCTGGGGTTCTCTGTCCTAAGATCTGGTCCCTGCCTCTTGGCTACAGAAGATGGAGGAGCCCAGAGACATTGCTCACTAATGACTTGGAAATGTTGAGGTTTATTCCTAGTTCCCCTCTAGAGTCACACACAGCCAGGTTTTTCTCCTCAAAGGGGCTCTTCGCCTGGATTTTGGTTAAGATCTAGGCACTTCTGATTAAGGAACCAGAGAACAAAGACAGAGGAACAGGTATTTGGTACATAAACAAAAGGAAGGAGAGTAATTCCTTGCTAGGGCAAATGTCATTGCAGGACAACATTGTGGAGCTCATAGAAAAAATCAGTTTTAAAGTTTTTTAAAGTTTTGTCTGCTTTGTACAGACTCCTTCATGGGCTGGAGCAAGCAAGCAGAAAAGAGCAGAGGCATGTCTGTGTCTCCTGTGAAACAAGGGGAAATGGCTCCTCACTTCCCTGGGGCTGAGGGAGAACAGAGCCAGGCAGAGCCCAGTCTTTCCTCTCCTCAGCTGCTGGGTAGTGAGTAGTTTTTTTGAGGTGAGCAGATCTGAAAGCATTTTTTAGGTGAGAGGCAGAACCAGGAGCCTCAGCAGACAACTGAAAAAGCAAATGCCTGGGAAATGCAGGCAGCAAGGCAGGATGAGGCACAGCTGTGCCTTCAGACAAAGGGAAAAACTTCCCCATCACAACTGCCAAGCCCTCCTACAGCCCTGCCTACGCTCTCCCAGCTCACATCTGCAGATCAGACACTGGTTCTTCCCTCCTCTCCTCATCCAGGTGTTATTGCTGAGCTCCCAGCCCACCCCTTCCCTTCTCCAGCTGCCTGTTGCTGGGATTATCCTGCAGCCTCTTCCCAGCTGCAGTGCTGTCTGTCTGCTGCTGCTTGTGCCAGCCTTCCAAAAACGCTTCAGCCCACCTCCCCTCCCAGTGACATCAGGATGAGTTCTGGAGTGTCTTTTCTTAACAGCTAGCTTTTCTCCTCACTTCTATCCTTCGGGGAGGGGAACTGCTGCATTTGGAGGCCACATGCTGCAAGGGCACAGCAGGTGGGATACTCCTCCACCAGCAGCTGTGCAGGATTAAAAGCTTCACCCAGTAACTTCTGCATTTGGGGCTGCTGCTGTGACAGCACTCCTCCCCACCGAGACAGAAAGCCACCCCAGAAGCGGATGTTTTCCTGGCAGCCACTTGGACAGAGCATTTTTAACAAGGCATCCCAGGCAAAGAGGATCGCAGCTGCATTTGCCTATGAATAGTTCTTGTGGGAAGTCACTGCTGACCCTTGTCCCCAGGCCCGTGCTGTCAGGATGTCCACAGCCCTCCGGGCTTGGCATAATTGCCAGCTCTAAGATGATTTCCCTTCCTGGCTCCTCGTTCTCCTCCTGTGCAGCCAATGTGAGCCTTCCTGCCCTGGGACATGTGGGCTGCCCCGTGTGCCCCTCCACTTCCATCAAGGCTTTCTCTCCTACCTCCACCTGACTCCAGCCCTCCCTGGAGGTCAGTGACACCTCAGTGCACAGAAAACATATAATTCATCTTGCTGCTCTGCCTGATTCCCATGGGACCAGACTTCAGCACAAGGATTCAGTCCCTGCCCTGTACCAGTCAGGGGTGCTCAGCTCTCCAGATGGGCCAGGTCTGCCTTAGTCCCACCTAATTACTCCCACAAATGACCCAAAACCAGTGGGGAGACCTTTAAAGTCCTTCCCAGGCCATGCTCAGAAGCATCAAGCTCTGTGCAGATGTCCCATGTTAAGGGGGCATATTGATTTCAGCCAAAACAGCATGCCACCAACTGGAAGAGACCCTTCCCAAGCATTCTACACCTGACAGAATCCCCGTGAGCCTCCAAAATCCCAGGCAGAGGGACCACGCTCCATCTGCAGAGCCAACCCTTGGTCGGCATGCATCCTCCCTTCCCAGCCTCATCTCAGACACGATTTAGCCTCAGATTAGCTAAGGTGTGTAGGTGCCTCATCTCATCCATGTAGCTGGGAACCACAAACCTCAACACCCTCCAGGACTTGGCCCTGACCTCCCCACGGCTGCGGTAGTGGGAATGGCACTCATCCTACTTGCAGCAGTGGGAGCTCCAGTGTCTTGGCAGCAAGGCTCGAGGCCAAATCCTGCAGGGAATGTTGAAAGGCTGATGCAGCTCAGTTGTCCTTTGGGTCCACTGGGGACTGTGAGCACCTTTCCTCCATCCCCATGGCCTGGGCAGAGCTGTCAGTGCCCTGAACATGGCTTATCTGAGCAAACACTGTTCTCAGCAGAGCTGCCTACATCCACTCGCTTTTCCAATTACTGTTTGAGGTTGGCATCAACCGTTGCCCACACGGACACAACCAGCAACAGCTAACATCACTTATCCCAAAATGGAGGAACAAAATTATTGCCTTGCTACCTCCTTCCCCAAATACTCTTATGTTGGGGGATTAGACAAAAATAAAGCCCCAGAAGGAGAGCACACAACCTCCGCTGTCTCACTGCAATATACAACGGCAATGATTTTTCCCCACCGTAATCTTCATTTACTTTCTGGGTAGTTCAGGAAATGCAGTCATTGACAAGACCAGGCCAGGATTTCTGTGCAAATCCGGTGACTCAGGAGGGACTTAGCGAGTTTCTGTGCAAGATTAATATATTTTTTAATCCCCATAACTATTACTCACACGGCTCTTTATCACGGTTTGGCGCAATGCTGACGTTGAGCGCAGCTCTGTTTGCACAGAGGCCCAGGAGAGTTGGTTTTCCCTGCCCCAAAGACCACCCGAGAGAGCCAGAGGTGGAATTTCCAGGGGCAGAGCTCACAGCCAGGTCTCACAGACCTCATGTCACTGGTTGTGACGTTATTAAAGGCCTCGTGGGTGATTTCACACCCGCCTTACCATGCCTAGGCCCACGCCGGCAAAGACGAGGACGCTGAGTCTGAGCAGGGTCATCTCTGTGCAGTGACTAGCGAGTTTCCCAACAACCAAACCCTGGACAACCTGGCAAAGAAGCACATAAGCACCATAAGCCTGATATTTACCATCATTTAAACAAACTCAAAAGAGAACTTTCTTCAAAGAAACAGGTTCTTCCATCAGGGTTTTTTTGACAAAAAAGGACCTCACTACCACAGTAAATGATTGGAAGGTGTGATCCATTATTTCAAGCATTTTGCCTTCTAGAGAGAGTTCCATCCCATCAGCTGGAAGTCTTAGTGTGTATGCCTGAGTTTACCATCACTGCCTACTCAGCAACAGTGACTGAAACTTTCTAAAAATGCTTGCAGATACAAATGATCTTTTCTAACCTATGATGTGTTTGTGAAATACAGTTAATACCACGGTCTTCATTCTTGGCAAGTCCTCCCAAAGAAAAACTGTACATTTGTAGAGCAGAGGAGGAAAATGTCTGTACCTTCTCTTGCCATTATTTTAAACTATAAATATACAAATTGGGTGGTTCATAATTTTTAGGCAGGAAACAAGTATGACGGAGATGCTAATATCCAGTCCCAGCAGTACACGCAGATGTAAAGGATGGGGAACTGGTTCTACAGATTTTAAATAAAAACTGGGGGGGAAGGGGAGGGAAGGAAGAGCAAAATATTAAAATCCGAGAAATTATTTGACTTTTCCAGCACGTTGCAGAGCAAGGATTCCCTCTTTTATTTATCTGTTCAGCATCTCCCATACTTCAGGTGATGCTGGCCCAAGTGGACACAGGAGGAGAGAGGCTGGAAGAGATCATGGTAAAAACAAAATCTGACTGACTGCAAGGGACAGATAGGAATCTACTGAGCTTTCCCTGCCTTGAAAGGGTTTGTTTGATCCAAATGAAAACCTCTCTGACTTGAAAGAAGAACTCTAGTTCAAAATGCTTTGTTGGGTGTCTTTGGTGGGCTTCATTTCTGTGGCAGTCCATCCTGGAGAAAACTTCAGTGGTCTGCTTGGACCGGGAATGACACTACACTATACTCAGCCTTGCTATGTTAATCCTGAGGCAGAAACCCAAACTCAGCTGAAAGGAAATGAGTGCAAAATAAATGAGAAAGCAAGTTATTAAGCAGAAAGGAAATGTTAATCTATCATAAACAGTCCAGGAAAAACAACCCAATTTAATTACTAAAGCAAATTAAAAAAAAAAAAAAGAGAGAGAAAAAAACCCCAAACCAAAAAGCAAATAGTAAGAGAGTGAAAATGAAGTTGACATAAAGAACAATAGCTACAGAATGAAAATATTTCCAACAGTATACAACTGAATGGAAACCCATCAAAATTCAACCCTTCCCTTTGCTTCAGAGCACAAAGGATTTTTGACACGAGGGCACGTCACACCAGGAAGACATTCTGGCTCCTGCCTCCTTTTTGTCATTGTCCCTGCCTCTGGCCAGGGCTCGAGATCTTGGCTCACGTGTGCCCAGCTGTGGCGTGACACTGGCACAGGCTCTGTGCGTCCTTCCCAGGTCATGTCATCTGCCAAGCGGCCTCTGGGACACTGGCGGACTTGCTGTGGCACGAGGCTTGGACAGTGCCTAGGGTGACCTGAGTCATCCTGACCAAAAGCCCTGCTGTGGCCACGAGAGGAGGCTGATGCCAGCCCCAGCAGCTCCTACTCTGGGGGTGGGTGGGGAAGCTGCTGAGTAACGCTTCATTAAGCTGAGTGCTCCAAAAAGGGAGAATTGTCATTAACTTTTTGCAACTCCCCAGTCCCTCCTACTGGCTCTCCCCAGCCGGGGCTGTGCTGAGTCACATGGGATGGGGGCTGAGCCTTGTCCCAGGGCATGGATTGACTCAAGGATGGCATCACCTGAACCCCAGTTCAGCTCTGCTGAGCCATTGGAGGAGAGGAAACATTTCCCAATTTGCCCAGACTTGAATGATGTATTTAATTGGGATGCACCGTGCAGGCACAGCCCTGTCCCTGCCCTTCCTTGAGTCATTAGGGTATATCATCAGCAGCATCCCTGGTGCGATGGCCATGGGAGCGGCATTCCCAAAAATGTTGCCGTCACTGCACACGAGCCCCTGCGTGAAGGCAACAAGCACCACTGCAGCAGAGGCAGGCTCTGAGCAGGCAGGACCTGGAGATGTGCAGGATGAGCTGTCCCCTGAGCGAGCAGAGCAGAGGGATGGTCCTTGTGCCAATGCTGGCATTCCCCATGGGCTTTCCCATAGCTTGGGCTGTGGCAATAAAAGCACAAAGTAAAACATCACTGCTGAATCAACTAGCTTGGCAAGGAGACTATTTCCAAGGACAGGCATGAGCTCAAGTCACCTGCTTTCCCCTTGGGTCTGGGCAGCAATCCTTGGGTTGTACAGACGGTAGTTCCCCACCATGGGCTACCTGGGCTGCCTGCCTTCCTCCCTCCCCAGCACAGGCACTGCTGATCCAGCCATTAGTCCCAGGCAGGCAAGGCCCATCGTCCTGATTTTGGACGCAGAGCCTTGATTTAGGTGCTGGATAACGTTTCCAGTCACCAGGAGCTCTGACCTCACTTTCCAGTCTGAATTTAGACCTGAAAACCCATTTACTTCCAGCCTGCAATTGTCCCTGGGTGCAGAGCCCCTGGGTTTGCGTGAGCAGCAACAGCCTGCACAGGCACATGTGGGAAGGTGAAAGTGAAAGGCGGTTCATGTGCACTCTCCCATGTAAGATTTTGGACATGTGCTGCCTTTACCAGCAGGTAGCAGGGACAACCCAGATGACCTGGCCATCACCGCTCCCATGGACAAGCTCTGGTAGCTGATAAATGGCATTTATCCTTATTTTTATTCTTACTGGTATGTTCTGGGCTTTTCCTTGCACATAAACTCCCCTTGAGATCGACTGCAATGGGCTTTCCCCTCCTGCATTTCATTTTGCCTGGATGGTGCTTGCCTTTGTAACCTGACCTCCTTTGAAGTCGGGGAAGAGCCAGTGTACCTGGCTGGAATGCCTTCTGTCATCAATAAACAAAAGAGAGAGGAAATTGTTTGCAAGTGAAATAACAGGCACTGCCTGTGGCTGTGTACACATGTCACAGGAAAAACCAACTCATCCTTTTTTCTCTCCCCCCTCTCCTTCTTTAAAGGCAAATAAGTCTCCCAATAAATGCGTAAGGACAGCCAAATCTCTATTCATCATTTTCTAGATTCACCAAGCCGGGGATTTGTTACATTAGTCCAGCAAATCACATGGAAAGATACTCTCTGCCTCTATCATTGCATTTGGTTCTGGGAAAGCAGCAGCTCCCTTTCGCTCAGAAAGGCCAATTACCCATTTGACTGTTAACCTCTAACAAATTTGAGGAACCTCTTACAGGATGGAAAAGATTGTTTCTGTTTGAAGGTCCAAGGGGCTAGTTTTCAGAAGACTTTTGAAGTACTAGCCTTACTGCACGGAGCTGCTGCTGAGCTGACTGGCACCTGCAAGAAGCTGGCCTCACCTGTGGAGGTTAGAAGAGTTATGCAGATGCTCAGCTGGTCCTCTGCGCTCAGAGACACGGGACTGTTTCTAAAGATTCTTCCATCAGCACCAATTGAAAGCTTGACAGAGCCCAACAACAATAAGTTCCCTTTCACCCGACAGCTTGGAAGTGAAAAGCTGTGAGAAGGTCGGAAAGGCAGACACAGCAGGCTCGATAAGCTGGTACAGCCTCGTAGAGAAGATGCAGGGCCCCATCCCTAGCACAGATAGCATGATTCACATCAGAAGCAGCCTCCCACGCCCTGGACCCGTATCTCGCCTTTGAAATGGTGCCGGCTGGCAGTTCCCAGGCGAGCGCCGGCTGGGGAGGGACGCGCGGGTGGGCACCGGCTGGGGCAGAGCACGGGGGTCAGCACAAACCACAGGGCTTCTCTGCACGGGCTGAACGTGGTGCAAAGCCCTGGCTGGGGGAAAAGGGAGCTGTTTTACTGACACAGCGATGCCAAAATCACTTGAGGAGTTCAGGTCTTGTGGAGGAGCAGGAGGGCGGTGGGACTGGAAGGAGGGCTGATGGTGAGGACCAAACTGCTGAAGGCAGCACTTTGCCAAACGGGGAAGAGGATGGTGTGTTTTGCAAACTCCAGCCTAATCACTTTCTTTCCCCCTCCAACCCACCCCCCTCCACAGATATAAATCCTTCAAAGCAAGGAAACTGGAGAACTTTCTGTTTGTTGTTGCAAGGTCCTTTCACAAAGTGGGTTTTCCCCCTAGGCATACCTGGCTGTAATTAAAACCCTGGCTCTTTAATCATCTCTTTTGCTGTGCAGGGGAAAAAAAAGCGAGAGGGACAGACTGGTGATAAGATGATACACAATGTAAATCTCTCCTCCAGGAATCTCTCTCATCTTTTCAGGATCACTCCGTACCAACTTGTCCCTCCAGAAGCTGCACAGCTAGAGGTGGAGTTTGTATAACAATACAAATTTAAATGCAGTAAATAGAACAGATGTCTTATGATTTCTTGATCCTCAGGGTTATAAATATCTAGCCCTTTGTCCCACCCAGAGTTTTGTTTGGTGCATTTTGCTTTGGGTTTTTTTTTTTTTGGAGAAAACGTTCTTAAAGGAAAGTTTCCCCCACCCCCTACTGTGGTTTGAAATCTAAGCATTAGATGTGACTTGAGATACAGCCAGGGACTCCAGGTATTTCACTTGCCTAATCCTCCAGCAGCACTTTCCAAGCCACATACTACACCTGGAAGGTCTCCATGCTATCACACTTGCAAACTCCAAAAAAACAAAAGGAATCTAGGCTCATTCCTGCCCATTACACGAGATTAAATTATTTTAAACCAGTATGAAATTCATTCTTCTCTGGAGGGAGATTGAATGGCATTTCACACTCCCAGGCATTCACTATGAGGGAAATTTCATTCGCATGGTTTCTCAGATGAGAGGACTCTGGAAGCCCAGCCCTGGAGGACAGAGGGATTGTGTCCCTGACAGGCTCTCATACCTCTTGCCTGGAGACCTATCAGTGATCAGATAAAGATGCTTCAAGCACATCGTGAGCAAGGGAATCTCTGCAGTGCAGGCTGCCTGGTGCAGAGGCAGCTCTCCTGCTGTCTGCCTTCCTCTCCTCATTTTGTTATCTCCCATATGACTTCTCTTCAGCTGGCACAGTCCCAGCTCATCAGACGGCCCCACACTTTCAGGGTGCATCAAGAATCCCTGCAGACACCTGGACTGCTTGAGTAACCCCCATGTGCTATTTTCATTTCCCCATCAGTCTGTTCCAGCCTTGGTCATATTCCATTTTCTAAGCCACAACTCTGTTTCCTCATCAGACAATTCTTTGTCTCAATGCTGTCCCACTGCCTCCCCTTTTCTGACCTTGCCTGGCTCTGTCCTGACCCAGACCTTCCTTCCCACCCTCACTGCACTTTCCCATATCCCCTGCTATTAGATGATGCTCACCACATGATGAGATGAGGCTGAGGAGCTCTGGATGTGATCCCTTGGGTGATGGCTGAATAAGTGGTGTGCCTAAACTAACATCCTCCATCTGCAAAGAGGGAAAACCCCTCACCTCCTGCAGGGTCTGTGATTCTGTGCTGATTCCCCATGCAAAGAGCTGTTTGAGATAGCAGTGACAAAGGACTTCAGTTGCCTACTTAAAATTAGGAGGACTGACTCAAAGCCTCTCAAAATCTCCTCTCTAGGTACTCTGCAGCTGGCTTGAATGAGAGGAATAAGAAGAAACAGATTCTTACAGTGCATTGGCCACTTCTCACCACAGCAGGTCAAATGAGGTTGGGAAGCTGAAAAACTACATTAAGCAATTGGAGCATAATATCCTTGGGGTGGGAGAGGAAGGCAGGAAGACACCATCACTGTTTGAGTCATCCTGGAATTGCTGATCGGGCTGGGAAAGGGAGTGCAACATTGCCTTCTGTAAGAGGAATATGTTAGTTTTGAGAATATTTAATTTAAAAAATAAAAACTACAATAACACAAAGAAATAATTTTCCCCTTAATTTCTTTGATGTCCCCTTCCAGCTATAAAAGTCCTTAAATGCTACCTTTTTTCAAGTCCCAGAAGAGATACAAACATGGGGGACAGGTTTCCTCTAACGGGAGGGCTCAGGGCAAGTCCAAGAGGATGGGAAAATCCTTACAATGATTTACAGAAAGGCAAACTAAGGAATAAAAAAAAAAAATCAAAGCTGAGGATCTGGTTGATGAAATAATTTGAAAATTATATTATATTCCTTATGAATAAAGCTATAATTTACTCAGTGAAGTGGGGAAGCCAGTCAGCAGATATTAATCATCATTCACCTACTCAGATTGGTGGAATTCACTTGCACCTTAATCTGCATTTGTATCTCAGCAGTATCAATTCGCTGTACTGCAGAAACAAATGCATCTGAAATGCCAGCTTAGGCAGCAGGAAGGCACACAAGCAGCTCTGGGGCTCAGCAGGACAGAGCCAGCATACTTCTATTCCCTGCATGCTACAGCAACCCAAACAGAAGGCAGCCATAAAACGTTAACCCCGACACCATCCTCAAGAGATATCTGTGGGTGGAGACCTGAAAGTAAAGACACAAATTCTAATGTTTTAAAATAATTTAAATAGGAAGAGTTTAATTTGGTCCACTTGAGGATCTTGTCCTGCATAAACCAGAGTAGAGTTTAGAACTGCCAGTGATAAAGGGGAGAGAAGAAGTGACAAAGCAGAAAACAGTGCTTTGCAAGCTCTCAGGTGAGATGGCTTTGCTGTTGCCAAAAATCAGGTCTCCTGGGCTTTTAAAAAATTGAGCGTTTTTTCCCCGTTCCATTTTGGGGTTCTGATAGCAAACCTCAAAGTGCCAACATGAAGAAGTTTGTACCCTATGACCATTTCACTCCTGTATTTCTGATGTCCGCAGCCATGCACTGTGAATAGGAATAGCAACATGGATAGAAACTACATGGACAGATGAAAGAAAACTGCCTGGCTGATAAAAGCCAGTTTCTGTGCCAAATGTCCCAAGGCAAAGACTCCCCAGAAGAGTAGATACTTCACCTGAGACTGCAGGCCCCTGCTGGGTTGAACTGTGGCAATAGGCATGATTGGCTTCTGTGGGATGCAACTCTTTGACTCTGGGAAGGGTCAGGTCCCTGGTTAGCACTGGCATCTGATTATCCATTAGGAAGCAGAGTGGATGCTGTAATTCCCGTATCTTCCAGGGCTGTGTCTCTATGTGGGGTGCCCCAGCACAGCAGAGGAGGTAACCTTATCTACAGCAGTTTCAACCAAACTAAGCCAGGGAACAATAGCAGTGAAGGCAGACAGATATTCCAGACAGAACAGCAGTGTCCTCAAGACAGATATCCTGGACCTAACAGCAGCATCCAGGCTCCATCTAGCAACACAAAGCCACTCCTTACAAGAGCTATTCCTGCCCATGTTACCCAACTCTGAACAACCACAGCCATGCTGCAACTCCAAATTTTATTTCAGTGTAGACATATGTAACAGGAGTTTATCTGGTGTTTCTTAAGTTAAACGCCCAGCTGTGGGGAGTCCTTCTGCATTCAAATGGGGAAGAAGATATCAGACAGTGGCTTGGTCCCTCTAAAACCTGAGTCATTCCTGCAGACCCTGGTCTAGCAGGCAGCATACAAGGCTAACATAGGGAAAGCCTCTGAAAGCAGTGGAGTTTGGGTCAGAAGCTTGCTTTGGAAAGCAGCTGCTGATCTCCCCACTTTTTACACTGTTTCCATACTGTGGACTGGCAAACTGGTCTTCTTTCCAATGAGGCTGAATGGGACTGCATCCAGCTGGTTGGAGATGTTCACAGGACCAAGTCCAAAGCCACCCTCACAGGAGGGACATAGCAAAGGCACCATCTCCTCAGCTCCAGCCAGTTTACTCTGCAGAATCCAGTTGCTGATGTACAGCCGCTCTACCAAGATGCCCAGATTTGGTGAGACCAGGCCAGAGCCCAAGTGACTGACAACACCACGCCAAATCCAAATCATAAGGGAAGCAACTTAAGCTGCCATTCCCCAAATGAGAAGCTCCTCCAGATCCCACAGGAACTCTGCAGCAATATCCAGGAAATGAAGAGGATTTAATAACAAGACCACTCTCTTTTCAGGATATTGCTTAATTCGCATTCCTACCTTGGGGCTTGGTCATAACCATCTGCTGCTCTTTCTGCAAAATCATTAAGCCTCTTCCTCCAAAAGGAACACTCTGCTATAACACATCCCTGGACATTTTTGACCCTGTTACTGCCTAGTTCAGCTGACTTTTCCCTTTTATCTATTTTGGTAGTCTCTTAACTGTGTTCCATCACCCACCTTTCTGTGCTTTGTTGTTTTTTTGTTTGGTTTTTTTTTTTCTTTTCTGGAAATCACAAGCTTGCTGTGCTTGTTTCCATGCAGCAGAAACAAGTTCTTCTACACTGAAGGGATCTGTGAAAACACCAGTTAGATTGTCTGCTTTCCTGAGTGTACAGGGTGCTACTATATAAATGTAAATCAACTAACCTGCACCAGGCAAAACCTCAGCCAAGGAAGGCACTTTAGCTTCAATGTAAGTTTTGTTAAAACACCCAGGACATATCAGTCCAAGGAAATTTTAGCTCTACAGCTTAAAGATCCACAAAGAAGGAAAAGGGGAAGAAAGCTTTCAGGACATTCCTTGCCCCAATTTCTTCCCATTCCAAAACCAGAATAAATTTGGAGTCACTTCTCTTTCTGAAGCCAAATGCCATATGGCAGAGCTAGGATTTGCCTGTCAACAATGCACCTGGATTTGGAAGAGCATGTGTCCAAAAGGTAGTGAACTATGTAGCAGTGTGGCAAGCTAATCTAAGAGAGGGACTTGCACTTCACTTACCATTTGAAGGACACCAAAATATGACATCAGATATCCAGACTCCACTGCTTCCAAGCCAAAGAAATCCATTGAGATGATGGAAAACATAATCATGAACAAACCTGGAGGGAGGGTTAATGCAAAGAATACATCAATATACTTGCACTGCCTGTAATAGCCCAAATCCTGCTCCCAGTCACCACCAGTCCAAGTCAGCAGCTCTCCCTGGGTTTGCCAGCACTGGGTATAAACACGAGCAGAATGCTATCCAAAGTCATTGTAGTAATTTAATCTTTAAATGTTAACTCTTTTATCCCCCTTACTTTCATCTTTAAATAATGTGACTATGTAGGCTGTAGTTTCAGCTGTTAATTATAAACTGGTAAATATTTATATCACCAAAGCCAGGCTAACCATTAAGATGGCAAGAAAACATTTGTTCAGACAAGACTGTAACCATAAAAATAATCTGATTGGATTCCTCACCCCTTTTGCCTGACTTCAGATATTCACCATGGGGAACAGCCCAGTGACATCAGCCAAAGTGCAGTGGTTTCACTGCACACCTCAGCAATGATGTCGGTGGAACATGAAAAACCTCTTGTGGGGACTGATAGCAATGTCAACACAAGCAGTCAGGAAAGTATGGATAGAAAGAGCACAGACGAGCTCTGCTTTTCAACTGAGGCAATTTTTGGAAAGTGTAACAGAGAACGTCCACTCAATCTCAAATGAAAATACAATAGTGTGCACTTCCCTCACTGTCAAACACACACAAATACAGGCATGCTCACACATGCTCCCATCCTACACAGAGAGCCATCAAATTAAAAATATTATGTCAAAACACTGCACTTCAATTGTGGTGTGGGGTAAGAGTCTGCTGCTTCCCCTAGTGTCTCGTGCACCTGAGACGGACCAAGACAATAGGAAATTGGGGCTCTCTGCATGTGAAGAACCCCACAATGCGCCTGTTGGAGATCACTGATCCTTCTGGGACAGAAGAAGAGCCCAGATGACCTTTAGCAGTCCTGCCTTTCCTTGTAAGAGCCTCTGAGTTACAAAGACTGGGTAAAAAGGGAGCCGCGTTCCTCTCCTTCCTGAAAAATACAGAATCCAAGAGGCAATGTGTGAGGACTGAGAAGACAACTGATGGCCTGGCAAAGTGACATGGCATGGGAAGGGTTTGCCAGCTTTTCCTGGAAGGATGAAGAGAGTGATTCCAGATTGCTGGTTCAAATGCTGAAGGGGACCAGCTCCTGAACAAACAAGCACAACTCCACTGCATCCAGCAGCCCAACTCCAGCACTACAAGTGCAGCACCTGCAGCAAGGAGAACCTCCCTCCAAGCACCTAAAGCCTTTTCCTGGAGGCAGCACTGCCCTCCCATCCAGGACCTGCCACAAAGCCTTCCTGAACCCTACTGGAGACATGTCCTACTCCTTAACAGGAGTAGCTGCAACCCAGCTAGATGGAGTTGGGAGAGAGGGACGTGGAGAAGGTGCTTGGGAGCTGGGGCTCATGAAGATCTATGGCTTCCCCACACCCCTCCATGGACAGTACCTGTCGTTACCCAGTTACTTTGAAATCGTTCTCAGCTCAAGCCAGCTTAAGGTAACATGCAAATACCAGTTATTTACTCACAACACCCAAATCAGGCAACACGGTTGCACATGTTTATAAAAGACACACGTGATGAAATGAAAGAAAAACCACACTTGGTTTCACTTGTAGGAAGATTAGATCGAAGCAGGCGCTCGCCCTTCATCCTGCACCCCACTGCAGGTACCACCTAGGAGGGGCTCAGCCTTCCTACATACCTGATGCTTCTTCCTGGTACTTCGCTCCAGCTTCTACAGCTCCTCTCCCCTTTGAAGTCCCTCATCAAGTTAAGGCAGATTTGGATCTTTCTCCTCCAAACAAGCTGCTTGCTTTCAGAGCAGGGGAGTAGGCTCTGCTCTTTAATTAGAGTTACACATTGCATGGCTCCCCTGGAGATGCAAAGGTCTCCTTTTTAGATGGGTGTCACCTCTGTGCCTGCATGGTCCATTAAAGCTACCTGGAGGAGGGAGACGCTTTTGACCCTCTCCTTTCAGCAGCTAAGGGGGTCTCTCCCACTGGTAACACATTTCTTGATGAAACCCACAAGGCAAGCCCCAGACTGAACTAAAAAAGATGTTATACTCATTGAAACAAGCATTTCTTACAAAGATCTCAGCAGGTTCCCAGCTGAGTAGGCTGCAGGTCAGCTGAGTGCAGCCACATAAATAATGATATCCCTCAGTCTACACTGAGAGGCTCAGCGTGAAAAAAAATGGAAATGGCATAAAATACCCTCAGTAACCTCGCCTTTTTTGAGGAGGTCTAAGAAAGAAGTGAACTCTTTAGAAAACCTGGCATCAGTGGGATGAATAACAAGGATTATGCAGCAGAAGGCAGGGAAATGATTTGTGAGATGCAGGAATGATGAGAAAAAGCACCAAGGAGAATCAGGAGTGCAAACCCTATTTAAAAAAAAACCAAAAACCACGATGTGACATGTCTGAAAGCAGCCTGTGGTTTTGGAGGGCCAGTTTAGCAATCCTTACTGCAAGATGGTGTGAGAAGGCAAGCACAGCCTCTGGGAGCTCATCCCAGCCCTCCTACGCTGGACTGGAAACGTGATGGGATGCAGACCCGTAAGGCTCACTGCGAAACCCTGCTCCACATGTGAAAGAAAATCCTTTAAAAAATGGGATGCAGGTGCTAAAGCAATCATGTCAAAACCAGATTTTCCAAAGGGATTAGGCAGCCAAAGATTCACACAAGCAGCTATTTTTCAGTATTTTCAAGGCCCTGGTGATTTCTTGTCAATGAGAGTTACGTTTGATATTTTTATCTTCTTGTTTTTCTTTCTGTCCCTTATCTACCACAAAGTAATGAGGCTCTGTTTTCCCAGGTCAGCTGAGAAGGTAACTCGGCTGTGCTGGAGCTGTCTGCTGCCTGTCCAATCCCTGGCAGCTCCTTTCCTGCAAGAGGCACAGAGCCCACATCCCTGCTTTTGTGCAACAGAGGGAGGAGGTTCCCAGCCCTGCAGCCCTCCTGGGGAGGTTCTTTCAGTCTCAAACAAGCTAATTTTAGACAACAATGAGATCCATAAGGGACAAAAGATTTTCTTTGCTGTATATCACAAACTTGTTTACAAAGTAAATAGAGAACAGTCTGTAATTTGGGCAATCTAATTAATTATACAGTTGCAGCCTGGAGATGAAAGGTAAATGAGCTCATGAGGAGCTCAGCCTCCAGCTGTGAGCTGCAGAGAGTTAGTGATGGCCAGAACCCCTTTCAGCTGCCATCAGTTGGTCAGTGATCTGAAGAGAAGAGAGGCCTGCAAAGAGAAGTCAGTAGGATTTTAATCATTCCTCACTGTGGTGTGAGTGCTACAGCAGGAATGCCTCAAGTGAACCATCTCCTACCCTTACAGAAATACTCCCAGGCATTCAGTGACAGACTGTTAGCCTGCCTTAAATCCCAGCTTCACTGCCTCCATCCTCTTTGCCTAGGAATTGCCTTGCAGTTTTGGGCAGGAGATGTTTTTTTCGGTTGGGTGAGCATTTTTGCTTTGCACAGAGAAAGAATGGATTCTGTAACAGGCAGGAATTTGCATTTCGGCAGGAATGACTAAAGCAAAGTGCATTTTGCCTGGCCTTTGGAAGAAAGAGAGCACACAGGAAATTACTGTGCAGAGCTCATATGGATCTAGTCTCAGGCATTTTTAACAGAGAAATGAATGCTGCTTTAAGTTGAGAAATGAGCCAGAATCAGCTAAGAAAACCCTCTTAAAACATCTCTCCCATTCTGTGAAATGCTGTCCTTTTATAGAGTACAGTTTTTGGAGTACAGTTTTAAAAGTTTATCTTCTTAAGAACCAAAAAAATCGCAGTATTAGGTCAAGCCAGCAGTGGTTTGAGACTGAATCCTGTCTCCAGTGGCAGGGGTAGGACCAACTGGCATTAGTGATCTCTGCCAGTACCACCTACACACAACAAGGAAAAAAAAAAATCAGAAATCCTTTACTTCCCTGCATGTTATTCTACAACTCCAGTAGGACTTGTTCCCCCAGAGACATAGCAAGGAATAACAGATGAGCCTGACCAAGCCCAGGAATGCCATCCCCTTCCGACTCAGCCACACTCCATAGCCAAATTTACTTTCATTTCTAAACTGAATTTACAAAGTTGACAAATTATAATTTGATTTTTAAATCATGCTTCACGTTATTTAAACTTCAAGGGCTTCTCCAGACAAAACTGAATTGAAAACGATGCAAAGTCTAAAAGCTAGGGTGCCTTAAGTCCCCTCTTAGGATCCCTGCTTGGAAGGGAAGTGTCTTAGTTTGTTCAGATGCACGATACACAGGTGTTATGATGTGCACAAAACTCAGTTCTTGAAATCATCATCAAGAGAAACTGCATTTTTGGGTTTGACTGGGAGAAGGGCCATGAAGGCTTTGTGTGTGGAAGGGCAGGGAACATCACCTTGTCCTTACACATCACTGACAAGGATGACATGCAGCTTGTCTCTAGTCAAGTACGTGGGGAAAGAAGCTAGAGGGTAGGCAAAACTGAAGATTATTAAATTATGGCCAAGGATATGTAGCCAGGCAAATAGGGAGATCTGGACCATGCCAGGACAGCAACTGACTCAGAGGAAGCAGGGAAACAGATGGGTTTTGGAAGGGTTTGAGGTAGCAGCAGGTTCCTACCATGACACAAAAAACCCCAGCAAAACATATGAGGAAGAGAAGAAAAAGCACCACCATGAATGTGCAAGGGAAGGAACATGCTGTGGCTCCCCTGGGTGCAGCCCGACCCTCTCATCCATCAATAATTTTTAGTTGTTGGGAAAAAGGTTAGGATACACGTACAACTTAAAGTCACTAAGTAAAATCAGGAAGGACCTCAGTTCCTCTGGCAGAGGACAAATGATTTTCTTCTGCTCTGAAGAGCTTACAGCCCTAAGAGTAGTGACAGACAAGAGGCAAAAACATTTGCAGTGAGGGGGATGGAGAGATTAAGTGATTTGCCAAAACTCCTAGATGCAGCCTATGACAAGTAGTGTGTTTGACATTAAGACCCAGGGTTTTGATCCCTTGTAGCTGAGACTACCTGAAAATATCCAACATGAAGTTAGGAGGTGAATCCTCACTGCCCTGTGATCAAAAGCAATGTGCTTTCAGTAACTTGAGACAAGCCTGGTCTACAGTGTAAGTCATCCTATTTTAAATACATCAGCAATCATGGGTAATGGGTGAGATTTACCTATGGGAAGTCCAGCAAAGACCTTGACTATGAAAACTTCCATTACTCCTGGAAACTTCATCAGGCGCAGGATTTCTCTGATGCTAAACAAGCTGCCAGATGTTCCTGCAGAAGATGATATATGGGTTTATACTCTGTTTATACAGGTTAAAGGTAGAAAGCAAGAAACTCAGAGACTCTGCTCAGGTTCACCACCCAAAAGCCACATCTCAGGAGGCTGGGAGCTGGTGCCACATCTGCATGTGGAGGAACCCTCTGAGACAGTGGGGTTGCCTCCCCTGTCAGACCAAACTAACCCCCAGCAAGGAGTCCACAATCACCCTTTCTGAGACACAAGTCTGGGCTGGAAGACTGCAATTCTACACGGCAGAGTGATCTATATATTTGGAATAATACTCTTCTGTAAGCACAGCTTAGACATTGAAGTGCCAGCATCTCGAGGCTGGGACCTTTTTGTCCTTAAATGTAGCCCCAAGGTCCTTCAGCAGTTCTTGCAGCATGTCAATCCCCTGTCCCTTTTCATGTACTATTTATCAGAACCACCATATACGTACTGTTCTCTGGCACATGATGGTCTGACTTTGGTTTAGTCTGCGAAGGGATCCAAACCATTGCTATCAGGGTGTTGATGAGACTTCCCACCAGCCCAACATACGTAGGAGAATAAATGCTGCAAACAGAAAAAATACAGGTAACTGGATAAATACTATAAACAAGATATTTATGCCTCCATCCTGCAAAGGCTTGGGCATTTGGATGAGGAACAATTCCTCTTGAAGTCACAGTACATAAGGCATTAAAAGAACTCACATCCTTTCATGGAGGGTTTGGATATGACCACAGTAAGAAATTTCACCAAAAGATGGATATTGCCATCAAGATAGTTTATAATTTTTATTAATAATAGCGTATTATACAATGTTTTTAAATCCTAAGTGTCAGGGGAAAAAGATCTCTTTCGGTTTAATGAAGCTTAGAAATCTTCCCACAGAAAGCACAGCATCTGCTTATTAGAATCCATCTAATCCTCATCTAATCCCCAATTTCATTCATCTAAGTAATCATCTCACTCCTTGAAATTTCTCAGTGAAATCAAATGAAGCTAGGGAAAGTGAAGAAAGTACTCCAGATGATTAAGGATGGTAGAATACGGCCTACAAGCAGAACTAAACCCATCAGAGACACGATACCATTTGAAAAGGAGGCATTAAAAATAAAAAACATGATTACAAAACTTTCTGAGAAGGTAAACAGCATTTTGACTGGTGCACTTACTTTTCTCCACAGGTGCCCAAAACCAAACCAATACCCCTTCAACTGTCCCTCAGAGCCCCAGACAGAAGTGGGGCCACATCCTTGGATGTAGGCACAGTGAACAGCAGCTATTAACTATAGTTGTACAATCATAAAATGGAACAATTACAACTTATCTAAAAAACACAAACACAAAAAGTCAATAGAGCCCGTAATTAGTCCTCAATTATCACTATCCTCTTAAAAAAGGCGATTAGGAAATGACTCCTCCTAGTCTTTAAGGGTATGTGGGAAGATTCCACTCTACAGGGCTTTAATTTTGACAAACACAGTAGAGCAAAGTCCAGCGCTGGAAGACTGAAACTGAGGAAAGTCGAGCTGAAAACACAGAGAAGCTTGTTTTAACAGTGAGAGCAATTATCCACTAAACCAGCTCATTAAAAGTCTCCTCCATCATGAGAACCCAGTTAGTTGTAGGGTTTCCTAAAACATGTGCTTAAAACCAACCACAGCAAGCAAGTTTGGGGTGGGAATGCCCAGCAGAAACACCAAAGGCTGGTGTCATGGAGAGCAAAAAACAAAGTGACCACCATGGTGCCTTGAAGGCACCAAAATTTAAGCATTTTGGACTTCAGAAAAGTAATGCCTGGATTTCACCAGAGAGGATTTCACCAGAGGATTTCACCAGCTTTGGAATTGTGCAGGTCCATGCAGACTTGGACGTGACTGTGCCATCCCTGCATTTTCAGCAACCTGTGCTGCCAAAAACAAGATGTAAAAGTGAGCTGCGAGCCCCCAGCTGATGCTCCCTGTGAGCTTGCTGATGAGAGACTGCTGATATTCTGACTTTTTACTGCTGATTTCCTTGTCAGACTACGGTGTATGTTTTTCATGGAATAACCAGCAGCACTAATTGTAAAAGCTTCAAGTTTCCTCCATGCTAGACAAAGGCACAGTCTGAATAATTTCTGGAGTATTATTTAAGTCACAGAGCAAGACAGTCAAGGATTGAGATGCAAACAAGCAAGAAAAGCATCAAAGAACAAATATAAATATATATATACACACACACGCATATTCCTGCTAACAGTAACAGCAAAAATCCCAGCTGAATATTTTAATTCTCATTAATTATTATTAAAACAACAAAGCCAGATAATATCTTACTGCAAAAGGACTTAGCACAGTAATTTAGACCTGCTGCCTTCTATCCACCAAGCTGCTTCACTAATTAACTCAGACCACAAAATTAGTCATTTACCGGATCATTACTTTTCATTTTTAGTGCAGCAGATTGCCACTTTCTAAATTAAAATTATATGCCAAGCAGTTCCCAAACTACTGAAATCAAATTTATGGACAAAAATTTTTATCCGAGACATCCAGAATTTCTGCTTTGCCTTGCGACATAAAGTAAATTTATTAAGAAAATAAAAAGGATAAAATAACCCAAAATAAGTAGCTGCAGCTGGCTAAATGTGCAGGGGTTTTATGGTTTGTTTTTTTTTGTTTGTTTTTTGGTTTTTTGGTTGGTTTTTTTTCCTGGCAGCTTCTATATTTCAAGCTTTCATTCTGATATGTAAAAAACACATCTCAAAATTTTTCATCAGCCAGGAAAACTTCCTTTCCAGTTCTACTTTCTCCTGAGGTAGTCCAGAATCCCACATACAAATGTAAACATGTTTTACTCTTTAAATCCAAGAAGAACTACAGCAAGCAATGATGGAAGGATCCCTCTGCAAAACTATAAGCAAACAATGCCCTGTGCTTACTTCACTGCAAGCATAGAACTGTTAATTCACTGCTGTGAAAGCGAGAGGAGAACCTCGACAATTTACATATTTGGGAAAACTTGGCCTTGATAAAATGGCTTTGTGGAATTTTGTACTGCCAGTTGCTGGAATCAGAGAAATCCAGTAAAATATGGAGCTCAAAACTGTGTTGCCCAGACAAGCCTGAAGCATTCAAAGTCATCTGAAAATCCCTCTTCCTAAGCACATCTTTCTGTAAGTGCTCCATCTTTTTCCACACATTAAGCACTGTTGTTCCTTGATGGAAAGGTGAGGAAGGTACAGCCTCCAGGTAGCTGCTCTGCTGTCTCATCCTTCAGCAGGGCCGAATGCTGAAATTTGACATAACTCACCTGTGTCCAGGAAACCATCTTTTGCATTTGTTTGTTGGCTCATTGAAGAGAGATGAAGTGAAACCAAGGGAGCTGGTGGTAGAAATGCTTTGCTGGGTTAGGAGCTCCTGCTGAACAAGAGCTGGCTCGTGGTCACTCGACCGTTTTTTTATTTTAAAATTCAGACATGAACTCCCAGCTCTGCTGATATCAGCCAGAATCCTTTTGCATTCAGTTTTGTCTGTCTGGCTTATCAGGAGGAAGCTTCACCAGGAAGGGATGCAATGGCACTATTAAGATAAATGAAGTACATCAAGCAGATTGCTCCTGTGGGACCTTTTCCCATCCTCTTCACCTTCCTGCTCTCCCCCTCATCCCTCCTGGCTGTCCACAAAGCAGCCATGTGGAACCAGAGTGAGCCCTGCCAAACCCAGCAGCAGATTTCCTGAGCAGGGCGGAAGAACAAAGGCTGCGGGCAGGACTAATACAATTAAATTAAAGGGAGCAAAAGGGCACAGCAGCTTTGGCAGCTGAATTCATTGTATGGCCTCTTCCAGCTTCTTGTTGATTAATGAGAGATTAAGGGCCTTTACTGTCCTGGGCTTTATGGTCAGAATAACTTGGGTAACTTTATCTGTGTACTTCAGTATGTTATTTATAATTCCTCTGCTTTTTAATCTGTAGCGAGAGCCCCTTCCTGACATTTGTCAGCAGCCTCCTTGGTCTTCCCTGGGGATTTCTGCTAGCAAAGCCCCTCTCAGCTGTCAGCTAAGACCACAGCTGCCCACTATTCTTTTTGTGTTTTCAGTCTTGCCATGAAACAGAGGAATAAAGCACATTTTCCTATCCTGCATGGGACTGATGTGTGCCAAGATCCTGCTTTCAGGAGGATACAAAGATTTTGGCTGTAGGGGGAAAACACTTGAATCTAGGACTAGGAGGAACTAGGCTCAAGGAGGACTAGTTTTTGCCAACATGACTAACTGCAGCTTGTCCTGACTTAAAACTTTCAGAGAAACAGGAAGAGAACATGAGCAGAGGGACCTGGAGGCCAGGAATCCGTAACATCAGCCAAGCACTGCTTCACAACCTACAAAAGCCTCTCCTTTTCACTTTCCTGAAGCCAATAGGTAAAATGTGGTGGATGCATTAAAAGCATCCTTTTAAAGAGTTCTAAATGGTTTCAAAAAGTGGGATGGCCACGTGCCACAGGACCCATGGTGTGGCATGTAGGCATGTTGGTAGCCTGTGGCCATGGAAAACGGACGAGAGGCTGACAGCTAGGATTACCCATCTGGAAACTCCATCCTTAATGCTGGTGGGAAAGCAGAACTGATGCTGAAACCAGTAATAGAAATGTACTGGTAAACAGATTAACCCCCAAAAAATCCTAGGATCCAAAGCCAGCTGGAGGAGGGTTGCATTTCTTCCCATCTAACTCTTAGCCAGCCCCTGTATTTACTGGCAGGTAAATCCCAACCTTCACTACACCTCCCAAGGGCAGCAAAGTGAGGAGCTACTCCATGTTCCTTCACAACCTGCTCCCATCAGGGTCAATTAGTATGAGCCAAATGAATGCAACCAGAGTTCAATTTCTGAATCAAGACACGACAGTAACACAGCAAGGGCTCACAGAGGCTCTCCAGCTCCTGTCACATGCCCCTGAAGTCAGAGGTGGCACATGTGAAGCATCCGAATAACCTGGCAAACTTTACAGCAAATGCAGCTCGTGGAAAGCAGGGCCTGGCCAAACGAGCATGTGTGGGTGTATATAGGTACACACATATGTACAAATACATGTGCAGAGCATTTCCCAGTAGCTTTGAAGCAATGCTTTCAGCAAAACTTCCATGAAAAACTCAATGCCACAAAGGCATGTACAGCATGTGGGCATCAGGCAGTGGACCAGGAGCAGGAGAGAGGCCACTGGCCAGGCATTTGCAGGCATGTTCCCAGCTCACAGAGAGGGAGCCTGAGCAGAATCCCAGCTGGTACCTGCCAGCCACCACCCTCAGGCAGCGCCCAGCAGGGATTGGGCACTGGAACCTCCTGCTTCCACCAAGGGCAGCTACAACAAACCAAGAGGGGACACAGTTTTGGGCTCCAGCCCAAATTCCAGTTCTTGCCCAGCTGCAATTCCCATCTTTGATTTCCTGCCTGAAAAGCCTGGGACAGACCATGGAGGCAGGTACCTAGGGGTTGCTGCCAGCCAGGAGGCTGCATTCAGGCTGCATGTGCCACGAGATGGTATCAGTGGCTTCCCCATTAGCATTCCAGCCACAGAGCCCGGCTCTGCAAAGCCCAGGAGAAGAACACACGCGTGTAATTGCACAATTAAACGTTGCGTCAATACGGCGATTCTTTCGAGAAGGAGGCAGCTCCCAGTGATTCCCTGGGGATTAAAGGATCAATGTGTATTTCAGCAGTGAATGGGATTGTGTTTGTTTTCTTTCTCTTTTTCTTAATAAAGTCAAAGTTGAACATGGAGACAGCACAGATTGTTTTTTAGTGACTCACTCCTACTTCAAAACTGTGCTGCATAAAGCCAGCATTCATAGTCGGCCCAGATTCCTTAAACAGCTCTGAGAGGACTCTCAAAATATTTCTTTGATTGCAGTTTGGCCACACTATCCCCTCATACCCTTAGAGGGGCAGCTATGGGTGAAAAAAAGCTGGTGAGTTAAAAAGAAAAGCAAAGCAAAAAACTGAAGTGAAAAAAAGAATGTTCAGGTGAAATCATTATGCCAAACCCTGGGCTCTGGTAACCAGCTTTAGGTCTGTAAGAAACTGAGCAATGACCACTGTGTTCCTGGTAACTTAGTGATATATAAACTTACTGCATAACTTATTGTAAATTAGTGATAGTTTTGTTCAAGGAACTCTGTTTTACTGCCTTACTGAATGCATTTCATCTCTGACCCATTGTGGTCTGGTCCATACTGTGGAGATTCTGCCTAAAGACAAAAAAACCAAAACCAAAAACCAACTGAAAACACCCCTAAGAAACCCAAGCACAAAATTTCACCAAGCCTTCTTAAAAAACAAAACCCACAAAAGCCTCAACCAAAAAAAGACTTATTGAGCGTACAGAATTTTCCCACATTTCCTAGGATGTTCATGCCAATGTACAGAGCTAGTCCGGCTTCCCCAGCCCAGGGCAAGAAACAGCACAATAACACACATAAACTCAGACAATCCAGTGCTCAGCAGACTTCAAGGCAGCACTACGGAAGAAGGACCACCCATCACATTATCCATGCCTTTGAGAGGAAAACAAAACTTCCCCAAGTCTTCCTTTCTACAGCTCCTACTCCTGTGCCCATGGAAAGAAACATCACACAAAGACATGGATAAGTGTCTTCTGTCTCTTGACACAGAACACAAAACTTGAGTGGATAGCCATCCCCTCCCATGCATCACCAGGAAAAGGGAGGAGTTCATCATCCTGATGGAACTGGAAACCATGACCAAAAAGGGAGTTCTTTTTGCCATATATGCTTTAGATGAGGAGCAGCAGATGTTGGCTGCCACTGCTTCAGGCAGAGAAGGAGGCTTTTTTTCACTATGATGAGCTTGACATCATTGCAGGCTGCTCATGGAGGGAGTGAGACTTCACATCCACACCCTCAAGAGAGCCCCTCACAGGGTGAGAATGAGTCACCCGCAGACAAGTGCTCATTCAACTGCTTATTTCTAGTGGCAGCCACATCTGGAAAATTCGTGTGGTGCGGAAGGAAAAAAATATGAAGAGGGGTATGGGCAGCCTCCATGACCTGCTTCCATCAGAACTGAGTGAGGGAGGGATGCTGAAGATTGGTACTGGTGCATTAACAGGGCAAAGAGCCAGGAGTGCAACCACAGCAGTACATCAGAGCTGCCGTGTGCTGGGGACATCAGAAATGGGGCAGGGACAGGACTTCACAGCCATCCCAAGCCATTGGAGCCACCTGTGGATTAACTTCCCTTAAAGGACATTCACTCCTGTGTGTGTCTCTGACCCAGCCCAAGGAAGGTTGCTGGTGGGGCTTGACACTCAACCTTGAAGAAAAAACACTAGGTCAATGCAGGGCACTGAATAAAAAGAGTTGGGCTTCTTCCATGGGGAAAATCCTCCTTTGGCAGAGCTCCCTAGGTACACAGTGCTCTGTGTGAATGCATAAGGCTGGCTGTCCATCAGGGGCTCTGCAGCAACAAAGGGATCTGTCCCTGCCGAGTGCCTGCTGCAGAGACAATCCCAGCAATGAAAAGCAGCTGGAAGGAGCCAGCCCCTGCCCCGGCTCAGGCACGGCAGCTCCCGCTGCCGGAGCATGAAGGAGATCCTTGTGGCAGGATGCTAATTCCCAGGCAGCTGGAGCAGCCTGGCCGTACCAGACTGTTGTGCTGCCTGATCCAGCACAGCTCTTCTGCGGAACTCGCCTAATTGCCGGAAGAGGGATATCAGTTACGCTTCAATAAGATGTGGGCGGATTTGCATGCTTGGCCCATAATCTGCTGCTAATTTCAAGTATCATTTAGTCTTGCGTGCTCTTTTTTTGGTAAAACACCCTATTTCCAAATACTGCACTTTCGTAATTCAAAGCTTCACTTGTATGTGTGATTATTGCTCTTCCCTATTGCACGGCATAGACAATCCCACTGGCATCTCGGTTCACTGAACACCTGCACATTTACATGAATTTATAACAAATGGGGGAATAAGATGCATTCTCCAAAAGATTTTAGCCAGCTTAGGCATTGCTTGCCTCACACTTATATACAGTATCACCCTGTGTGCCTAGAAATGGAGAAGTCTAGACAAGGACCAAGTATGATCTGCACTCCCTGAATGGGGGCTTGCAACACCTGGCTTTGATCCCAGCAGTGCTAATATTGGATGAGCTGGGACAAGCCAAGATAGGCATCAGAAAGTATGTGTTGGTGGTCAGTGCTCACATCAGAGGCATCTTGGTGAGGCTGGGACATGTGCTCTTCAACCTATCTGTGAACAATCTGGCACAGCAGTGAAGTATGATGTTTTCCTGAGAATATGCTACTAGAAGAGTACTGGGAAAAGAACAGCCAGTGGGGAATTGCATATGGCCCTCACAGGGCTGAGGGATTGGGCAATAGCATGGCAGCTGAAAGTCAATGCAGATTAGATTTAAAGTTAGATTAGATGCTCGCAGGCTAAACAAGTCTTAAATTCATACATGAAATTACAGTTTCTGAACAGCTTGTTTTTACTCAGGCATGAGACTTTTGGACTATCGTGGACTATTCCACAAAACCATCAGCTAATCAAACATTAGAGATTGCCATGAAAGAAACAGCGAATGAACATAGAACTTCATTAGACCATTCCATAACCCTCTGGTTCACCAGTACTTTGAGTAGTGCATGGAATCCTGGTGCCCTCCCCTCAGAAAGGTGTCTAAGGAGTAGGACAGGCTCAGAGGATGGCAACAAGGACAATTCATGGTAACTGGTTTTATGCCTGAGGAGGCTGAGAGCCTTCATCCCAGGAAGGAGATGATCAAGGGACGTCTAATAAAGTTGGAGCAGGCAGACAGGATGTGACATGGTCATTTCCACCACAAAAACTGTGAAGCACCAAACAAAACTGTCAGAGACTGATTCAAAAGAAAGAGAAAGGCCTAATCCTTCTTGCAACATGTAGATGGTCAGTGGAGTTTGTTGCTTATGTTGTTGTGGAAGCAAAAGGTTTGGACAGGTACAAGGAGAGATTAGATAAGCACTGAGAAGAATGATGCACTGAAAGTTGCTAAAGCATCATGAATCATATTCATTCATTCATGTCAGGAAATCCCCTGAGCTGAAAATAGTTGGAGGCTGGAAAAGTAATCAGAGAAGTATTATGCAAGTTTGTCCAACTCTTGCTCTTCACTAGGATTCTTACTGTGATTTTTGTCAGAGAAGGGATAAGGATACCAGATCACATTGAGATGCAAATGCAATTTCCTTCTCTACACTGGGGATCAAAACCGTGTCTCCCACCACCATGTCACAAGCCGGATAGGCACATCTTTGCTCATTCCCTGGAAAATGCTGCTTTTTTTTCTGCAACCCTTAAACATTCTAGAGAATAAATAAGAATAACGAGAGCTCTCAACTTTATGTTTGGGAGGACATGCAGTTGGGAAAGGGTAATGCCACATTTCAGTCCAAGAAATGTTCATCTACCTTATCAAGTGACTGTTTAATAAAACACAAAGGTGCAGTCTCCCATCTCTTGACCTTTTTCTTGGATACACCAAAGAAAGTAATATAAAATTGTATTACAAACTAATAGTTTTTTGGGGTTCTCCCCCACCTTCTCCTTCATGGTGGAGCTTTGTTCCCTAACAGGTAGCAAAGCCTTTAAGTATTTTCTTTTAATTGCTTAATTAAGCAACAAAAACTACTCTTCCAAGCTCAGAATGTGGTAAATTATTAAAATGCTCAGTTTGGGTGTGTCGCTGGGTAAGGACTCCCACACACAGACTGGTTGAAGGTGAGCTTGCTAGACTACTCAGTGACTCACCACCAAACACATCGTTAATTATATGTTACAGCATGTCTGACTTCATAGAGTACTGTAGGTGGTGTGAAATAATCTTTGAATGAGTTCAAGCTTTTTCCAGCTTTTATGAGGTTACAATGCTTCAGACTCCAGAAGACTCAGCTAGGCAGGAAACTGTTAAGGATTTGCTATAGTAACCTGAGCTGCACTCGCAGCACATCAAGTCTCGACTCACAGCAGTGGCTTTGGAAGATCTGCAAGCTTGGCATCGGTTGGAGTTGTTACCTCTCACCTATCATGATGCACTCACTCACTCACTCAAAGCTGGCTCAAAGCAGTGTGTGGGTAGAGCTGAATTTTGCTGCCCAAGGATGAGGGGTGGGGTCTGGGTAGTTCCTGTGAGGGGAAGGGGTAGGATTTGGCTGGCAAAGAAAGCACTAAGAGAGTTCTGGCAAGCCACTGCCTTTTTTGCTGGCGCTAAGGAGTGAGGCAGTGACTGCTACTTCCAAGAGGACCTCACCCACCATCCAAAAGCAGACACAGACACCAGATGCTCTGGCTTTTTGCAAAGACTGTGCCTTCTCAACACTCTGGCAACTAGACAACAGGACTGTAGGCAGATAGTCTGATGCTGCAGGTAACAACCTATTTTGCCAAACTTGGAGGGGCCCCAGCATCAGCCCACCAAAGGACTCTAGCTTCTGCCTCTGTCAGTCCCTTTTGCAAGCCGGGCTCTGGTTATGCTACTGCAGTGACCCCTGAGAGTGACCCTTGTGTCACACAAAAGCAAGGAGTCCCTCTGCACCCCACACCCACAGGCTTTGAGGTAAATAAGTAGAGAAGTCATTGGCTAGCCAAGTCTGACACTTAAAATTCATCTCTTACCAGGACCATGCTCATGTGAATGACATTTTTAAGCTACGTAATCCCTGGCAAAACAAGCTAATTCTTTACCTTGAGGTAAGTAACTGTAAATGCAGCATCCTACCAGAGGTATGGCACAGACTGATCTTGCCTCAGAACAAGTAGTGGCAGCCAACACCTCCTTCCTCAAGGTGTGAAAAACGTTGCCATGCTTAATGAAGGGCCCCAGCATTTTTGTCTAGCAAGACCTTTTAATGAAATAGGACACATTAAGACTAATTTTGTATGGGAAGCAGTGTTGAAACACTAATACCCAAAAGTCACAAATAAGGCATTTCATGGGTCAGGTGGGAGACTTTCCAGCATCCCACTGCAACCTCTCTGGTTGCACAACAGGCCACTTGAAACCAATCCTTTCTCCAGCAAAGACAGAGCCTGAGGGCTGTGGGGCAGCTGATTTGATGTCTTGAAGAGTTTGACCCCAGAAGGAGGCATCTGGATGAGATGAGTGAGTCACTCCATTTCAATAATGGGCGAAACCATTAATTGAAGGTGCACAGTTTGCTTGTTTGGGCAGGCTTCGTATGCCCTAACCAGGAGTGGTCTCACTGCTGCTGTATTTACTGAACTCCTCCAATTAAGTACTTTGTTTCCCTCATCCATAATGACAATGGTTTCTGCATGTTAAATATATTCAGAAAGGAGGTTGCTCTGTGTTTCGCATTTGCAAATTGTAGTAGCTTTCTCCTCTACAAGTTAGTAGGAGAAACACTAGCCAAGGAATGGCTAAGAAACTTTGCACTGAGTGATGTATTCTCAACTACTTTGTTTAGCACAGTAGAAAATTATTTGGGTTAAAAAGCAAATTCAATATTAACTAAAGTTGCTTGCATGTTTTGGAGCAATGAATTGAATGCAAATTTAATGGATTTCATACCAGTCAAACATAATTGCAGACGCTTCTATGCATCCTATGCGTGTTTCAGTGGACTCCAGCATTGCCAAAGCCCTGAACAAGAGCATCCTTTAACCACAGAGCTGCTGCAGCAGTTGCATCTTGAGCTCTGCCTCACACACCTTTGCTCTCAGTTGGAGGAACTCCCCTTAGGGAGAGAAAGCACTCAGTTCTTTCTTCACACCACATTTCATCTTGGCCCCACTACAGAGACCACCTACAGGGATGCCAGTTAGCATCAGCTGCATTATGCTGAACTGGTATTTGTGGGTGCTCTCAGTGGGAACCACATCTTAGGCAGCCTCACGGACAGCTCTCCACCCAGCCACTCGCTTACGGCACAAGCCCGCTCTGCTCACCACCAAATGGCAGCAGCAGCAAGCTACCCCATGGACTTGTAGGGAAAACTGTGAGCAGAATGTTTACTGTATTTTTAGTTGCATTTAATTGCAAATTAGCAGTTGGAAATAAGGAGGGGTGAGCAAGGTGTGAGCTGCCAGCTGTCTGCAGAGGAGTTTGGAAACCTCCGATTACCCATTGCTGTAGCCGTGTGGGGAGAAGCGCTGGCCCGCTGCACTTCTGGGGTTTGCTGTGGCTGGAAGATTTACATTTCAAGCCATCTGGTGGTGCAAGAGCCAGAGGCCACACACTTCTTTGGCAGGACATCCTAGGGAACACCTGTATTCCAGGTGCTATGAAGGCAGCAAGGGGCCATGTTATTTAGTGGCCGGCAGTAATGATAATTTTCGGCTGGTGTTTGTGGTATCCTGAAGCCTTGCAGAAGCTGGCTGCTTTCAGTGCACCAAAGACATCCACTTAGACAAACTTATTGATTAGGAAATTGTTTACCCTGAGACTGTCGGGTTTTTTTCTTTTCAATGCACAGGGGAAAAAATTATATCTTCATTTCACATCAATTTTATTTTCAGCAGGGCAAAGCCATGGAAACAAGGACTTCAGAGTGCTGCCAAGTCTGTTGGACATGCATCTGTACACACCAGGGAAATACTGGGATGTCCAAAGTACACAAATCCCCAGACCTGTGTCTGCATCAGTCCTTGTAAGAGTCTTGTTACAAAGTTTTCCTTTCTTACCTGCAGAAACAGACCTAATGCAGGGGCAGCTGAAAAACCTCACACTTTAAATATAACAATTTATCTTCATAACATCCCTGTGGGTAGTGGTGGTGCAAACACCCCGGATGTACTCACAGGGAAATGAAGCACAGAAAACCTGAGTGCCCTAGTAAGATCCCATACAGACCATGGTGGAAAATAAAAAGCCTTAAAAATCAGGTATCTCACATGTAAGTTTAGTGCTCAGACCAGAGTACCACGATTTTCCTCTTCTCTTTCTTTTCCCTGGATCTCCCAAAAGCCATTTTCTTCCCCAGCCATAACAGTGATGCAATGGGAACCTGCAGCTTGCTGTGTCTTGCAGCACCCTGACAACACAACAGTAGCACCTACATATTACACCACCACTGATGAGAGATGCACACACATGTAGATTTTTGAAATGTGGGACATCCCTATTACTGTTTCAAGAATTCCTCCCCAGGAGCCTTGACGTTGTACACGGGTGTCAGCTGGCCCAGCTCCACGAGAACCAGCTGCCCTAGGAACAGGCTTCACCCTGGGGACACATCCTAGAGCCCTGACTCAATTTAAGCACGAATTTGAGTCAGTGGAAACTTGTCTGAGGAAGGACTGAGCAAAAACCACAGGATGAGAGTAAAACAAGCAATGCAGATCCTGAGAAATTAGTAAGAAAAGCTGTGATCCTGGCTGCAGCAGGAGGTATAATGGAAAAGGGGCTGGAAAAGATCGACTGCAGGCACTATGGAAAAGATGAAAGTCAGTAAAAGCTGAAAATGGTTTAAGATCATGCCCAACATCAGCAGTGTAGATGCGATGGCTGCCAATCCCCATCAAAATGGCAGCACCCAATCCAAAGATCCCAGCCAGAGCACAAGGATAGGGATTATCAGCAGGAAAGGACTTGAAATTCACTGCTCTTCAATAAATTATCAGAGAGCAGCAGTTGAGTAAATAGGTGGTATGAGCTTGGTACCAACATCTTTACCTTTAATCCCTGCTTCAGATCAAGTCTAGTAGTGGTCTCCGACAAAGGCAATTTTTAAAAATTAAATTACACAAACTGAGCACAACTTATTGTATTTACAGACATAGCCAACAAACCCTACAACTACACTGTGATATCGTAAAAGCAAAGTACCATGGAATTTGAAGGCTCTAGGGATGTTCTTTGTGGGTTGCTTTAAATCTGGTTAATACATGCCTTTAACTTCTTCCCCAGACCTACTTCTTGTAAAATCCAAACATAACCAAAAGAGAAGAGAGTATTCAAAGATCACTAACCATGTGGAAAAAATTATCCCAGAGGGAATATGAAAGCCATCTGCCTTGGACTCCCCCTGTACTCATCCCACAGATGTGAACAGTGAGAGATGGATGCTCTGGTGGCAAATCCTGGTCCTGCTGGCATCAAAAGAAACCGCACATCCAGACGGCCAGAGAGCTGGTTTTGCTAGGAGCAAATTAGCCCCGAGGCTAGCCAAGACTTTATCGGCTGGAAAGTCCCAGTCATGAGTGCTAGCTGCAAGGGGCAAAAGAAAAAAAAAAAGAAACAGGGAAAGATCAGGCAGGACAAGCCTGAACATGTTCTGTTTGTCCTTCCTATGTTACAATTATATCCTCATTCCTCGGCGCAAAAGGCAGTTCAAAGACACAATAAATCCCTTTCTAGTCTTACGCTCCTCAGGAACGTCATGGAAATGGAGCTGAAGTGGTTCCCAGAGATAAGGTGACAAAATAAAATTAAACCCTTCCCTACAGCGACACTTTGGTAAAATATCAGCAGAGAAATAGAGGCACCATTGAGACAGAGCCTATGGCATTCATCTGAGGAAACAGGACTGACCTTAGAGGTTTCAAGCTGATCGATTTAATGTTCTGCTCCTCACACTCTGCAGCTGTTCCTTTCTTTGCATTGCCTCTAAGGCTCACACTAACTTCATTTCATGGGCTGGATTTTATTGTAAGGAAACATGATTCCCTTTTGGATTACATCTTAATAAATGCTTCAGTTTAGATCCCAAGAAATTTGGGCTAAAGCACTGTAGACCAAGGATGGCTTTAGAGCAGGCAAAGCCTGAGGGACCAGTTAAAGCAGCCACCAAACAGGAGATTTTCAAAGGTTTTCTTTCATCCCTTTAGGCCAATGAAGAGGACAAAGAAAAGAAACAGAGCTAAAAGACAAGGCAGGAAGCATACTCAAGATGGACCTGGGAGGTCTCCAAGGGTGTTCCCACCTTGTGCTGTCCGTCACAAACCAAACGAAGCAAAACCAAAGGCACAGGGCATAATGATGCCACAGGGAGCAATTAAGCGGCAAGGGGAAAATACTTGGATCTTCAACTAAAAACATGCACTAAACAGCAAAACATTTGATAGCTGCAAATGTAGACATGGATGGAACAGACAGAACTAAAAGGCTCCATCATCTAGTACCAAACCACACAGAAACTATCAAGCACTTGTGCTGAAAGGTTGCAATAAAGTGAAACAACAGTGTCTTTAAAAATAATTTCTTAATCTACTTCACACCAAGACTTTGATAGAGTACGGAACTCACGCTGCCCATCATTCCAGCTCTGGGCTCTCATTGCTGACAAACATTCATGTTACTGTTACAAACTTCAACCTCACACAGGACAGACACCTTTTTTGACCATAACTGGGCTGCATGAGATTTTAATTACCCTTTTGAAAAGCCATTAATATTTCAGACTGAGTCATTTTGTGTACACTGGATGTTTCCTGCCTTTCACTACGTCAGGGAATTTCTTTCCCCCCTACAGCCCTGAGGAAAGGGGCACATGGCTGAAGGAGTCAGCGGTCATGAATAATCAGGGAGGGACTTCTCCAGAACAGGGCAGCAATGTGAAAAAGTCCTTCTTCTGGGACGACATTTGCATGACTGAGGGATGACATAATAATTCCGCAAACAAAAAAGGCTTTATACCCACATGGTGGCTTTCAAAACCTCTCTGCACTTAGTCCTTCCCTTCTGTATAGTAGCATCGCATTTTGGAGGCAGGAATTTAAGCCCCATCTCTGCAGCCATGGTTTTATCTCATTCTTTCTGGCTAACGCAATCCTACAACTCACATTAACAATGCCATTTTATGGGGCACAGCATATCACTAGACTACTGAAGGGATTTATTTCTGCTCTGGTAGGAGGGCACAAGAGGCAGGCAGAGCCCAGGGTGAGAGACCTGTTGGGGTAAGAGAAACATCAACATACAGGTGAAGGCAAGGCCAGAGACCGGACACCAGCGTGCAGTGATGGAGCAGAAAGAGAAGATGGAAATGGTATTGCTAGAGAGTGAAAAAGAAGCAGCACACCAAGATCATGCCCCTGCCCACCCCACCCCCCAAAAAAAGAAAAAACCCAAGCCCCGTTAGACACTTGGGAGCTGCTGAAAGAGCTGCACTGAAAAGGAGGTGCTGAAGTGCAGCCAGAGGAGCTGCATGCCAGGGCACATCCTTGCGAAGGCACTGTGTGTGCCGCCAGGGCACCAAACTGGTGCTGGAAACCCAGCCAGGGTGTAAACACATGGTGCAGATTATCAGACTGAAGCAGAGCTATTGTTTCACTTCCAGCATGGGCTGTTTGCCAGATACGGACCTCTGCTGAGAGATAACCGAAACGCATTTGAAATTCTGGAGAAAACCCTTTGTTTTGGAGGTAACTTGTTTTTAAGAAGAGGGCTCAGCAGTGATCTAAGGAGTAAGAATCTCCCTCCCACCCCCCCATAAAAGTGTCTGGGGACTTTCAGTGCAGTGAAGCAGGCACTACAGGAAGGATGGATGCTGGACCAAGCCCAGCCTCCCAAGCCTAAGGGGATTCGCTCACGCCGCCGGGAGCGGGGAAGCCGTTTCTCACCAGTATAGGAAGTCAAGTGCTTGGCAACAAGGGAGGCAGCTCTCCCACAACTCCAGTTACGCAAACAGCTGCCTTCTGCTGGGTTTCAACATGCTTCACTGCTCCAAAAATAATTTCCTGCTTGATTTGATACCATTAGCAGGAGCACAGAGCGCAGCGTGAGTGATTGTGCCGCTCCACACTACAGTGGCTGTAAGTAGCCACTGGCTTCCAGAAAAAGCCCCGATTCCTGTTTTTGGCAGAGGGGCCTGATTGCGCAGGAGGGAAGGTAAGCAGGGTGATAGCATAAGCCTCTCTTCCTCTGTGAGGGGTTTTGACGCAAGCCTGGACAAAAGTACCTGTCACCTTCGTCCTTTCAGGCCCCTTTTCCAGAGCTGACATTTCCCAGCCCGTGCAGCTTGTAACACTCATGGCATGTAACCAACACTCAGCAGCCAGGCAGGGATCAACGCCAACATAAAGTTCAACGACAAAGTCACTGCTTGCTGGGTGATTAGGAGCTGTGCTGCTCCTGGGCAAAGTTGCTGGAGTTCTCCCAAGCACAAGCATCAAGAAGCTACCCTCATGCCTTCTTGCATTCCCCAGTGGATGACTGTGTCCACTCTGGAGGCTGTTGGAGTAATACCAGTCCAGCCCAGTGCTTTGGGAACAGCAGCACTTTCCATTCCTAGCTGGACTGGAATTTGGATATCATATTTTACCCTAAGGTGCATCTGATTTCCTGTTCCCTATTCCCAGCCCATTGATCTGCATGCCCCTTTCCAAGGGTCTGCCTTGGGGGGACTCCTCCAGAGGCCTACATCAGACCTGGAAACCTTGAATAGTGCAGAAAGTTAAAGATTCCAAGGCCCACCACATCAGCACCGCTCTCCATGGCCTATGTAACACCAGCAGCACAGCACACCAACCTTCCCAGCTCATGGCCCTACACAGCAGGGAGCTGGTACCTTCCAGGTGAAGCGCAAGTCACATTCAGCAAAGAGATGAAGCAGCAAAGTAAAACTCAGTGAGCTGCAAAGCAGGATTCAGAGGCGGAGAGCAAGACCAGAGAAATCAATGTATTTTAAGGTCATCCTCTTACACTCTGAAACCAAAACTCTGCAATGGCCCATGTTTATGCTTTTACTTTTTAAACCCAAAGAGACTGTGAGGGATGATTCCATCTGCTCGGTACCACACAAGCCGTACCAACCTTGTCTTCCACAGTCATTCTTTGAGCCACACGATGGCTTATGAAAGATGTCCCTTGGCCATGACTGGGAGAGTAAAATGGGTGATGAACACACCACTGCTTTTGGGGAGCTTCTACAGAAACGAACTTCGGAAGATAAAGCCATAAAAAGAGAAGAAGGGTCCCCTCAGCCATCCTGCACAGGACGTAACTGCAGGATGACACCCCAGCTTTCACACACAAGACAAAATATGCATCTCAGCTGACCCAAATTCCAGGTGGGGCCTCTCCTGTCACCGGCACAATAAAAGGGAATAACCCTGCAAAGAAGATGACTCCTCAGCTGCTAGAGGTCCTGAGCTGGGCGGCAGGACAAGACTGGCGGGAGGAATGTACAAGCTGGTTTCCGTGCTCAACTGACCCATGTCTGCAGCAGCTGCTGCTCCCACAGCCCGGGGGAGTGCAGATAAGCAGCAGTTCAGCTTTTCCAGACATAGCACAATTCCTGTTTACAGCCTCTGGGCTTGTCTTTTCAAAAGACGGAGCTAAGTGTCTATTCTTGCAGGAAACCAGGTGTGTAAACAGTTCAATTAATATATCCAGCAAACCGTGCTCTAGCATAGCAAAGAGGGCTAGTGGAGGCAAGCCAAGAGCACAGGAGCCAAGGAAGGAAAATACTTTTAAAGAATATGCCTAATTAGAGATGGGCCTAGGCCAAAAGTTCATATTTGAACACCTGGAATAGCCCAGGGGAGCAGAACGGTAACCTGAACCCAGATCTGCATTTTGTAACTCTCTCCTCTCCCAAATGAGGTAAAATGCAGCCCCAAACCCAGCCCACAGTTTGAGCTACAGGTTTCCAACAGCCAAAGTCTGGAGATCTGGGTTTCTACTTTCAGCCTGGTTTTGGCCCAGTCATTGTGCTCAGCTGCTGGTGCCCTTTGCTCCTCTCACCCCACACCACCCAGTGCCCTGTTGTGGGCCCACTCTGCTCCACTCAAGAGCTGGCTGTTGTTCCCTGGCATCCCCATTTGCTCCAGCAGCCATGGCATCCTCAGCACTGTGACCAAGCCCAGCTTGTCACTGCACTCTCTTCTCCCTGCCCTCGCAGGCAACAGCTCCTGGTCAAAGCAAGAAGCCTGCCCTAACTCAAAGCCAAGTGGCTCCACTCATGCCTGTGAGACAAACATTGGCAGCAACCCCCAGCTTTGTGCCAAATCTGCAGATTTAGGGCTTGTTTTGAAGGGTACAACCTCCATGCAAGGCAAAGCCCCCCCTGCCCTTTATGAGTGCTTGCAGAAGAAGCAGATTCCCTTTTCTCCCCTACAGCTCAGCTTTCAAGAACAGAAAACTAAACTTCTCCCACACCTTAGCAACTCTTTTGACTGTAGATTTTCTTTATAGCAGAATCACATTTGACAAATAAAGGTCAGCCTGATCCCCATAAAATCACCCTGTCACAGGCACGTCACGCATTTCAGACAGCTTTCAAGGCTGACTAAACATTTACTTTTGGATGGCTCATGTCCAAAGTCCAGAAATAGATCCCATTCCCCAGTAAAAGAGTGCCTGAGTGTGCCATCATGGCTTCACTGCCCTGTCACAGCGTGCCATTTGCATTCCTGTGCTTTCCCCCTCACTTGGTGCCACCACTGAGCTCCCTGCAGAGAAGTGAGGCCTTATCTCCCAGCTGGATTATTCTTGGTAGGTATTTGTCACTCATTTTTCCACCATCTGACCTCGGGTCCTGTTAGGCTGAGGTAAGTGACTAATGCAGCACAGGGCTCTGGATTGCTTTCCCAGTGGGCACCTGGCCTCTCACCAGCACAGTTGGAAAAGAACAAATGGGATTTTGGAGAAGAACAAATGGGATTTGCTCACACTGGATGATGCAATATTCAAGGAAGAGTTTGTGTTTTGAAAGACCTTGAAACAATTCAGCCCCACTGCTATTCAGAAAAGTTTTGCACCTTGGATGTACTCCTGTAGCTATTACAAATTCTTCCCTGCCGCAGCTGAACCTTCATCTCCAAGAAATAAAACAATTAAAAAAAATACTAATCTGACTTTATACAAAAGTACAGGAAAAAATTTACATAATCCTTCAAGGGCCAAGAGACTCTGTCTGCAAAGTGCTTGCCACACAGCACCCAGGCAAAATCAAAATGATGCAATTTTTGGTAGGGTGTACAGATTACAATCAGGCAATTACACATCCCAGACCGTGTAATCACATGCAATGAGAACACATGTGGGTGTTGCAAGGTGTGAGCCTGGTGTCACCAACCACAGGCTCCTCCAGTTACCCAAAAGCAGTCATTCAACAAATGCTTTAAAAATTTCTTTTCTAATCAATAGGTCCTTCGAGAAGATGGCCTCTTTCTGTCATGAAAAGTAATTCCTGAAAGACTGGGAAACCACCAGGAGTGCACTGGAAAACATTAGCCAGAAGAATTGATCTATCGTCTGCCTCATATCCAACTGTGTCTGGACAGCTGGAAAGGGGAGGGAAAGAAACCCATCACACACAATACAGAATCTGTTATATAGCTTTATATCAGAAAAGAGCCTCTCCAAGCTTCTGTAGGAAGTAAGTTTAAACATCTGATGCATGAACATCCTCAGCTTTAATAACCATTACTGTCTTTCATCTCCCCTTTTTTTAAAGTCTCAGAACAGCACTTAAGACTCTGGCCTCCTGTAAGCGTTGCTCAGATGCTCCCCAGATGGCTTTTCCAAGGGGATTTCTAATTGTTCAGGGTCTTTTAAAGAAATATCCTGCAGGAATCTTTTAGGTTTCTGGGGCTTTCCTTCCTTCCTCTACAAATTTCTTTACCCAGAGCTTGATTTAAAACCAAACTCAAAGGAAACACTTACAATGACTTCAATATGTCTCAGATCACATACCCTGGGGTAAAAGAGAATTGAACCAAATCCCATAAAAATAAAAATGGTGCAGATTTCAAAGGGATTCACAGTGAAGTTTTGTAAAGAAGTAATTAGACCAAAAGTTTTAGCTGAGAATATCATGGAATAAAGGAACATTTAGTGAGACTGAGAAAGTTAATACTGCATATAGACCACAATGAATTGGACATACAATCCCCCTCTCCTCAAAGAAAAATAAATTAAAATTGAAGCAACAGTTGCTGTAATAACAGCTAAACAAGGAAATCTCTGATTCTCAAAAATTCTCACAGTTTTCAGATCCTGAACTACCTTGAAGGGATCAGACTTCCAAAAGTGCTAAATTCCTATCTGCTGAAAATCCACATTAGACATCCCCAAGTGGGAGACATAGAAAATCACAGTCATTTCTGGAAAGGCTGGTGACTGCTTCTGCATAAGAGGGCAGCTAAAGAGGAGAGTTGAGCCCCTTACATGATGATAAAGCAAAGTAAATAATTCCAATGAACATATAAGGCTTTTGTCTCTCTCAGGCCACCCAAGCCATCTCCCAAGCAATAGTTAATAGCAAGACATGCTACTCTTCCAAATCTGCTGCTCCATATCCGCCCAAGTGGGATACAACCCCATAAGACCTTGTCCTGCCACCTGCAAATGCTGACTGGGCAAACTGGGAGTGTTCCAGCGTGTGCTGTGGCACAGACACACTGCTAGCTCAACACACACTGCTGAGCCCTGTGCACTAATGGACTCTCACCATGGTGTCTGGCCTCTCAGATCCCACCATGAGCACTGCCCTCCTCTTGGATCAGCATCTCGGCTTGCCAGCAGTGCTTATGGTAATTTCCTGCACCGCTTGGCATAGCACAGGGCTCAGCCCAAGCAGTCAGGAGTGTGTAATCTGAATGCTACAGAGAACATTTGATAGAATCACAGAATGACTTGGGCTGGAAGGCACCTTAAAGATCACCTAGTTCCAACCCCCTGCCGTGGGCAGGGACACATCCTACTAGATCAGGTTGTTTAGAGCTCCATCCAACCTGGCCTTGAACACCTCCCAGGGTTGGGGCACCCACAACACCTGTGCCAGTGTCTCACCATTCTCACAGTAAAGAATTTACTTCGAATATCTAATCTAAGCCTGCCCTCTTTGAGTTTAAAGCCATTATCTCTTGTCCTGTCACTACATGCCCTTGTAAAAAGTCCCTCTCCATCTTTCTTATAGAGCCCCTTTATGCACTAGAAGATGCTCTAAGGTGTCCCCAGAGCCTCCTCTTCTCTAGGCTGAAAACCACCTACTCTCTCAAGTGTGTTCATAGGAGAGGTGCTACAGCCCTCTGACCATCCTTGTGGCCCTCCTCTGGATTCACTCCAACAGGTCAACATCCTTCTTATGCTTGGGCCTCCAGAGCTGGATGCAGCACTCCAGGTGGTCCTGAGAGTTGAATAGAGGGGCAGAATCCTCTCCCTCAACCTGCTGGCCACACTGCTCTTGATACAGCCCAGGACACAGTTGGCCTTTTGGGCTGCAAGCATGCTGGGTCATGTTGAGCTTCATCTTCTATAGCAGAAGATTCATTCTCCCAGTTCCTGCTTTTGCCTTCTTGGCACTGACTTTGGCAGTGTGGCTGGGGCACTTGCCAGTGAAGACGGAGGCAAAAACATCATTGATGCCTCAGCCTTCTCCATATCCCATGTAAGCAGGTCTACTGTTTCCTTCTGGAGAGGATCCACATTTTCCACCATCATCCTGTTATCAACCACATGCCTATAAGCAGCTTTTCTTGTTGCCCTCACTGTCATTGGTCACATTTAATTCCATCAGTGCTTTTGCTGATCCCTGGCTACTTCGACAATCTCTCTGTATTCCTCCCAGGTTACCTGTCCTTGCTTCTACCCTCCGAAGGCTTCCCTGAGGCATCCTCTGTTTGAGTTTCTCCAGGAGCTGCTTGTTCTTCCATGCATTTTTTCCTGACAGCTTTGTTGGGATACACCTCTCCTAAGCTTGGAGAAGGTGAACCTTGAGTATCAACCAGCTTGCTTGGACCCCTCTTCCCTCCAGGGCTTTATCCCATGGTACTTTACCAAGCAAATAGATCCCTGAAGTGACCAAAGTCTTTTCTCCTGAAGTCCAGGGCAGAAAGCTTGCTCTGCACCCTCCTTGCTGCACTAAGGATCTCAAACTCCACCATTCCATGGTTACTGCAGCCAAGGCTGTCCCTGAGCTTCACCTTCCCCACCAGCCTTTCCTTGCTGAGAACAAGGTCCAGCATAACACCTCTCCTCATTGGCTCCTGTATTACTTGGAGCAGGAAGTTCTCTCCTCCTGCATTGCTTATGCCCAGCTATGCTGTCCCTCCTAGGACCAGAGCTTGTGAACATGAGGCCACTCCTTTCTGAATAGAGGGTGTCAGTTGCTCAGTCTTCCTGGTTGGATGGCCTACAGCGGACCCAGACTACAATGTCACTTGTCTTGTCCTCCCTTTAATCCTGACCCATAAATTCTTGGTCATCTCTTCATCCATCCCCAGGCAGAGCTCCATGCACTCCAGCTGCTCACTGACAGAGAGGACTCTGAGGAGCACCAAGAAGTTTCTGATGCTGGAAATACCTTCTTGCTGGGCTGCACTATCCCATGGTTTATCAGGTGGAAGAGACAAGCCCCAACAAGTGCCAGGGGTAGCCTGGAGATGGCCATTCAGCAACTCCTTTGCCCTCTGGCCGCATTCACTGCTCGGATGCTTCACATACCTTTAGCTCTGGTGGTGTGGCTGTGAGCAGGGTTTCATAAGGAGACTGTGAGGAAACAAAAACCCTGGGTGGGGCCACAGAAGCTAGTGTAGGTCATGAGAAGGTCACACCCATTTAATTTCATTCTAAACACCCCATTCAAGCAGTCTGGCCTTCACCTTGGCCCACAGGTGAACTGGCACCTCATGACAATGGGGTGTTTCGTCTCTCCAGCCACCCAGCAACCTCCTGCTCATGCCACCAATCCAGCAGCAATAGCCAAGAAAAGCACTGGGAATGGCTTAAAAGCCAAGCCCAAAGTCTTCCAAAAGGGCTGCTTTTCCACCCATCCTTTACAGCAGTCATATTTCAGGCAAAGCAGCAGCAGTGGGTGTGCTGTTCCCTTCTTCCCCTGTGGCACATGAAGGTCTCTTTTGGAAACATTCCTTCCTTGCAGCCCAAGCCCCTTGGTGCCCTAATCTTACTGCCCCACGTGACAGAATACACCTAAAATCACTGAATCTGTTTCCTGCAGAGCTTCACTCCTCATCTCCCTAACTCCAGGAGTCTTAACTCCTCCCAGTTCACCCTTCACATGCCACATCCGCACATTTCCGTTCATCCTGACCTTCCCTCCCTCCCTTGTCTGATAGTCCTTCCCACACAAGCACCACATCCTTCCTGCCCCAGCCTCGCCACAAAGCTGGGTTTGTTCACTGAAGCAGATCAGAATGAAACATAAGCATGACCCTTTGAATCAAAAGGATTAGGAGAAGTAAAGGAGAGAGCTGCCCGTTTGAATATGTACAAACACGAAGGGAGGAAGTTAGGGCCACCTCAGGTTGCCCTGAAGGTCCCTCTGCTAGGTCTTGCTGGCCTCAGCCCTGTGCTTCAGCCCACAGCCCCTGGGACTCTCCCATGACAAAAAAAAAAAGCTGGCACTGGCTCTTTTCAAACAACTAAGAAAAAAAAAAAGGAAAAAAAAGAGAAACGAGGCCCCCAGAATGGGATGGTAATTGGGCTGACAAAGACTCTGCCTGCCTAGGACACCAGGGGATGAAAAAGAGCGTACATCCAGGAAAAGTGGGATGTATTCCCTCAAGGTAGTAGATATGTGCATGAGCATACATCGTGATAGAGGAAGTCTGCATCCCAAAGGCTGTATAATCTAAATAGCAATATTGTGAATGTATTGGATGAGGGAAGGAAACACTATCTCATTGCCCTGTATTATGCATGAGGAACAGCAGTGCAGAAAGATGGGATAACTTACTCGCATCACGGGAAAATCACAGCAGAGCCAAGTCCCAAATCCCAATTCAGGGACCTAACCACAGGCTATTCTGTGCTTTCTATTTTCTGTTAACAAAGAAAACAGTATTCTCCTGGATTTCAATTCCCAGTGATACTGCTGGATTTGCTGCCCAGTTGTGAAATATTCCAGGAGTGGGAAGAGCAGATGAAGCTCTAGTGAGTCACGAGCAGACACTGCCTCATTGTGCAACCTGCGCTGTGAGGGTCACGTTCAGCCCTCCAACTCGACCTCTGCTAGCAGGGCTGGACCCAAAATACCTTGTGCCTTTTTATAAAATTCCAGTCTTGGTTTCTTTGTGGATTTTTTCCCCCCACTTTTACTTATTCCTTGGGGCTGTTAAGCCAGGTTTAACAAAAAAAATCAGCCACCACCTCTGCACAGCCTCGCAGGGACTCAGCTAAGGACAAACCAGGCAGGGCCCTGTGCTGCACAGAAACCCAGGGCTTTCAAAGCATCAGGAGAGGGGAGCAGCGTTCAAACATCCCTAATTGTTTAGCAGAGCTGACTCCACAAACACACACGCTTTTGATTGTGATCTGGCAACCACGCACACAAACCAGGGTTTCGCTCACCCACCGCCCCCTCACTTTCTGACTCCAGGCATGGGGTGGCAAGGCAGGGCAGCCTCCCCCAGTGCACAGGCATGATGAAAGCTGGAAAAGGCAGCAGGGAAATTTCCTTAGCTACCCTGGAGATATCCTTCCCACTCTGCCTTTTATTTTCTATCTGCCTGTTTGCTTGGGTAACTGCTGTCAGTCCATGGAGGGACACCAGGCAAATCCTGCCAGGAGTCCCTCTTCCCATGGCTCTGGTGCAAGCCAATTCCCAGCAGCCTCCAAACCTCAGCTCTCTGTAAGCAGCACAAGCCAGTCACAGGAGGAAGCTCTGAATACTTTTTTTTTTTCTAAAATATCTTTTCACCACAGTTACTTTGGGAAAATGAAGCAGCTAGCCCCTAAAGGTAGAGATGCCAGGAGGAAGGAGGGTGCTTTGAGGAGAAGGGGCAGGTGGCCATCCCGTGTGAACCAGCACAGTCACACTCTGAGCCCTCCCACCAAAATCCCTGCAGAAGGATACGTGGGAATGAGGGTTTTGAAGGAAAATGGAGACTACACCTGATAAGGCTGAGGAAGGGGCTGCCAACAGGCCCCCCACTAGCTCAACCCAAGCCTAGCCCTCCTCAGCCACACCCCATAGCCTTGAGGGCAGCCACAAGGCATGGGCTCTCCCTCCCACGAGCTGCTGGCTCCTGTCCTAAATCCCACTCTTCCTCCCTTGGGAAAGGGCCCCACCTACGGGTGAAGGACCACGGAGGAGCTCTTGGCCCCATCATCACCTCCCTCCACTGGAGTTCAGACCAGGGGTTGTAGGGAGAGCACAGAAGAACCAGGTTTGCTGAAGATGGGCTAAGGGGGAAAAAGGGCACCTTTGCAGTGGTGGTATCATCTCCCAGCGGGTACATAGCAGAAAGCCAGGGGACCCAAACCAAAAAATTGGTGGCCTAGATGCAGGAGGCAGGTTAGAGACTTGCAGGAAGGAAGAGCTGGGAAAGAGCTTAGTGCAGACCTATCTGTTACATGAACGCAGCACAGACAGAAAACTACTCAGGGCCTGCATCCTGGTGACTTCTGGTAAGTTCACAATCCAGCATCAAACTCCAGGACGCTGACCACAGGTACAATGTGCTGATAGCCAGAAATAATGTTCTGGGACTTGGGCGTCAAGCAAGAAAAAGCTTAGGAAGCAGACTGTACCCTGAGCCACTTCAGAACAGCTTCATGAGGAGGAGGTAAACGATGCTGCAGAAGCACCTGTACCTCTCTGCCAACAACAGAGACTGAACATCAAATTTAGATGCAGCTATCTCCACTGTAGATGTCTAAGATTAGGTGAACTCCACCCAAACTGCGCTGAGGCATTTCTTAGGTTCAAGAATAGGTTAAACAAGTCATCAGAACGAGAAAACTCTGGTGCTAGGAATAGACGACAGAAGCCCTAGACCTGACTTCTGAACCAGCAAGTTGTTGAGGGATGATATGCATGATCCTCTATCACAGACTTTACAGATAAACTTTGGGGCCATGGCTTCCAAATTAAGATAGCTGCCGTGCAGAGTAAGTGATAAGAAAAACCCTTTAGATTCTGTTTTGTTTTTTCAGAGAAGGCCACAACTGAGGCCCTCTGCACCTTCCCCAAACCATCAGCTCCTTGAAAAAACCAGCCCATTTGCACTTCTGTCCCCAGTTCTCCCAGGGCACCACAGAGCTCAACCAGCAGTGACAGGCCATGCTGCAGAACACGGATGACTTGCTAGCAAGCAGACTCCATCTCTCTTTCTCCCAAGTGCCTTGATACAAAGGACAAAGCAATGCCTGTACAAGCGTCACCAGTCCTTGATGCTTGGCTGATCAGCATCATCCCAGGCAGAGAAACATCACAGTTTTTGCTGGAAGGGAGCAGGAGCAGCTCCCAGAAGCAGAATGCCCTGCTTTGTCCCGAAAGGGAGCACAACCCTCTCACCCTTTGCCATGCTCCCACCCGCCTTCCCAGCTCCCAACCTTCAGTCCTTTCAACACCCACAGTTTTTCCACTCTGCCGTGAAGCGATGAGAAATTCCCGGCCAGAGGACATTGTTCAAATGGGTTTTTAAAAAAATAAAATGCAATTCCCTACTCCAGGCAAACAAGTTCCTTCTTTTCCCCATGAGGAAGAAGGATAGTAGCACAGCCGGGGGAAAAAAAAATCCCAGCAAACTATCCCCAAAGCCTGCTGTAATCAAAAGAATAATTGCTCCAAGATATTTAAGCCTACAGCTGAGTCACTAAAATGAAGAAACATTTCCATGTCCATAGAAAGCAAACAATTCCTGGGTCATGCAGCAGAGATTCTCTACAGCCTTGTTAGAAGGAAAGCAAAAAGCAGCCAAATGCAATTAATCATAGTCCCAGAAGAAAGGATGAAATCTCTGTAATTAGCTACCTAGACTCATCTTTCCACTTGAAAACTAATCCAGCTGCCTTCTTTCACCTTTCACCCACAGGGCTGCCCCTAAAGTCTGCTGCAAATACCAAATCACCTCTCTCCAGGGGTGCACCCACCTGCAGCAAGTGGCCCCACAATGGCTTTGCAGAAAATGTACGGGGAGGGAGAACCTCTGCAGAGTGCAAACAGAACTCCTTTTCTCAGTCACCCTTTGTGGATGAGCTGTTAGGGAGTTTGCACTCTCCAAGAACCTGTGTAGACCTCAGCTGAACTACAGGAGTTCTTTTCAAGATAGGTATTTTATATCCACAATCCTGACCCAACTGATCAATTACCAGAAAACATCAATTAAAAAAAAAAAAAAAAAAAAGGCATACAAACATGAAAACACTTTCCAAATGGTTAAGATTACAACTGCTTGTGTTAATAAATTGGCTTATACCTCATCCTCAGGTGGTGAAATTTGCCTGACCATCAAAGTTTTGGAAAACACAGGGGGAAAACGTAGCACTTTAGAGAGAAGAAGAGGAAGGGCTGGAGCTGGCGGTTACAGCTTAACAGCGGAGGTCAGGATCTAACATCCAAAAAATCCAATGCAAATCAGAACAAGACATTCAACTTCCCCAGGGCTCCCTTAATAAGTAAGAGTTGACAAATATTATTCCAACAATGAAAACAAGAACAGACCAGCTCTTTAGGTCAAATACATCAATGGTAAATACAATACAGAAGAATAATACCAAAATTACATCAGCTGAGCAACTGAGACTGATTTCTACTCCCTCTCTTGTATACAAAGCACTGCTAACATACAAATAACGCTGCCAACAACAGACAGGGAACGCTGGCCAGCTTTGTGGTGAGGGAAAGCAAAGAACACAGAGTGGACAGAAATCTCCAGCTTTGCTCTTCCATGATACAGCAGAACCGCTTCTTTTCAATGGAAGGTGATTGGGTCATTCTTCTGGGGAAGAAAAAAAATGGAAGTGATTACGCAGCTCTAAGTACAGCTGGAGCCTTCCTGTACAAATGTGGGAAACAGGGAGGGAGGATTAACATCCAGGCTGTGGGATACAGCAGCAAGGCCAAGGAGCCTCGGGCGTGTCCATAATGCAACACCCACTCCTTTCCCTCCAGGTCGGTGCCGCAGACACAGCCAGAGGCGATGGCGATGCTCTGGGGGCTGTTTGGTGGCACAGAGCTTTTGTCAGCTCAGTTCCTGCTCTCCACCGATATCAGCCAAAACACTAAAGCCAGGTGGGTTGTTCCTCTAATCTTTCCACTGAAATCGGGCAGAGGAGCTAAGCACAGTGGGGTTTGGCTACAGCAAAGGTCGCTACCAAACACCAGAGCGGCTTTCTCAGCCTGAAGCTACTGTATCAACCCTCTCTGTGCATCAGGGTGCTCAGGCGGGCCCTGCCAGCACGGTAGAGCTCGTCCCTTGCTAATAGAAATTCCTATCGTCCTTCCAGGGGGATGCACAGATCCTCACGGAATGAAACAGATGCTGCTGGCGGACAGGCTGCTTTCCCCAGTCCTGCCGTAGGTAGGACTGAAGAGCAGCCCCAAATCCACTGCGACGGGCTGCTCGGCTGCCAGGCAGGAACAGCGAGCCGGAGCTGCCCTCCGCAGGATGCAAAGGAAACAACCCCCTGCATGGAAAAGCAAAGAGTTAAGTCGTTTTCCACCTGCAGCTGCCTTACTTTCCCACAATTACGGACAAGGTTCACTTTTCTCTGCGTTACGCTGCAGACACAAAGTTTAAGGTCCAGAAGCTTTCAAAGGGAGCGGGGAGTCTGGGAGCCTCCTGTTGTCTGACAGCACCAAGCCCTAACACCCAAAAGCTAGGCTGCCTTCAAGTAAATGCCTCTGACTAATTAAATGAAACAGGAGATTGCCTCCCAATGCCGGTTTTCTATAAACCTGTGACTGATGCACACGCTGAAACTGAAACCCCATAAGTTTTTGCTAGATAACAATGCTGCTTCTATGTTGATGTTTAAATACGGGCATATAACCAAAGCTGAGAACTGAGGTAACCTTTACTTTCAGTTAACACATAAAAGTCTACAATCACTGTATTTGATTAAAAAATAATACGTATTAAAACCTGCACTCAGCCAGCAACGTCTACAAATACTTTTAAATGCTGATCAGTTAATATTATGTATGCCTCCAATTTTAATTTTATGTAACCATGTAACTACAAAATGAATCTTCCTGGCCAGCCTTGTGTCACTTGTCCAACACAGCCAAGGTACAGCAGCCAACAGGTTTCAGGGCTGCTCCCTAAGGCTGCAAGGTTAAAGTGTTCTACTCCATTAACCTATGAAAGGATTTCACACACAAAATAGCATTGCTGCAGCACCAGAATGCACAATGGGGTTTAGAGAGCAACACATGGCACCCCACATCATAATCCAGCGTGCCCTGTGCAAAACACCCAGGGGATCAGGGTCACCATACACAGTCCACAGAGCTTATGGTACTAGGACAAGGATGAGAGGGATTTTTACCCTCTATCCTATTCTGTAGAGTTATTTTAACCTGAATCTGCAGAAGCAAGTATCCATAATAAAAAGAAGTAGAGCAAAACAAAAGTTTGAAAGTTCACAAGGGATTTTTTTCCCCCACCAGAGCACTACTGGGGAATCCTCCAAGGAGATTACAGCCACATGCACTTCACTGCCTGCAAAATTCTCTGGCACACCATACCTTTTGAGAATTTCTTTGCTATTGCACATTATAAGAGAAGGTAGCAGCCTGCTATGATGTGTCAGGCTGTGGAAGGGTAACATGGAATTGTCAGGTGTGTGCTTCATCTTGCTGTGACAGGGCTAGACCTCCTCACTCTCTTCCCCCACTGTCCCAAGCTTGCCTTCTTGTATCCCAAGATCTTTCCCTATACTGAGCATCCCCCAAGGACTCAATTTTCTCCACAAGCTTCACAGTGCTCCTGATTTCCATTTCTCAGCTGTACAACACCATTTCTTAAAAGCAGGCTATGCCCTGTGTGCTGCTTTTCACCACACTCCGCTCCGAAGATAAGACATTCAGGAGAAGGACAGAATCCACCTCTCAATTCAGCTTGTTTTAAAATATATTTAAATAGGAGAAGGTGAGATTTTCAACAAGATCTCCTTGAAAACAGTGGGAGCATTCTTTGTAGCAGCATGGAAAGCAAAATTTTGAGTTCTGGTATGGTCCTCTACTGCCACCAGGAGTAAGATACCAAAAGTTGTAGGGCAGCAAAATATCTCTTACCCAGCTCCCTCAATGGTTGCAACAAAATCAGTACCAAACAGGTGAGCCACTCACCCGAGTTTGGTGGAGAGAACACCTCCCAGGGCAGAACCAGCAATGATGCCCACTCCAAAGCAAAGGCCCAGCTTCCCCAAAGCACCAGCACGCTGGGAAGGAGTAGTCATATCTGTAATAACCTTCTGAGCACCTGCAGGGGGGAAAAAATATCCCTTAAAAGAAGCTTGCCACGGGGTCTGAGCAGATGCTCCAGCAGTTCCTATGGCTTTATTGCTAAGCCATTAAGAGCTTTTTGTTGTTGTTGTTTTTTGGGGGTTTCTTTCCCCAATTAAAACTTTTCTGGGTTGGTTTCTGGCCACAGACAGTTTCCCCAGCTCATAATTTTCATACTCTGAATGGAAGAGAACCTCTAAACAATGGCCCTCCCCTCTGGAAGCTCCACAGTCCATCAGTTTTGAACATAACAGCCTGATCAGCAGAGATTATCAGCTACACTGGGACACTCCATCAGTTTAATGTGGAGACACAAATCCCTTTGGGAGTACCTGGTGGTGGTGGCGTGGGGGAGAGTTACAGAGACCAGGTTTCTGTTGGACTCGATGATCTTAAAGGTCTTTTCCAACCCAATCATTCTATACAGATCTTTATGCCACAGAAAGAGTGCCTGCCACAAAATGGTCCTTTCAATCCCAGGGCACATGCTCATGCACATCACTGAGTGGAATTGGTTCAGCCCATCAGTCATGAGAAACAGAACCATTCAAACCACTCAAGTAAACCACTTCAGAAGTGGCAAGAAGCATTATTGAGTCCTCTTGCATGAGTTACATGGACTTCTAGTAGCTGAAGTTTATGTCTTTTACATGAAATATATAGGAAAACAGAACCAGCCAAAACAGAACATCTTAGTGGGTAATGGAAGGTATTTTTGTAATAATGTTTTACCTTTTACCAGTATGCTCATTTTACCAGGAGAAAGGGAAAAGCTTTCCTGTAAAAAAAGCTTTCCTGAAGGCATTTGAGAAGTCTGGGATAACACTGCTGTCAGCAAGTGACTTTTACCCATGTCTGGATGGTCAAGGCCAAACAATTTCCTCAAGATTATATAGGAAGATGGGCCTGGAACTACAGACTACTAAGCACTGCTTTCCATAGCCAATCCACCTGCTGCTTCATGTTCCCACCATCTAATCCCTGAGGACCAGTACCCTGAGATCTCCTGCCTTCCTTCATGCTGTTGAACTGTTGACTTCCACTAAAACAAGCAAGAAGCGGGGGAATCAGGCAGTAAAAGCAATTTGGAAAGCTACTCATCCCTGACTGACCTTACCTGGGATCCCATGCATGAACACTCCTGGCAGCCTGGAGAGGAAGAGGAGGGGGATGCTGGTGGAGAGGGACATAAGCAGGAAGAAGACACTTCCAGATGCACAGGAGAGGATTAAGGCTGCTCGGGCACCAAATTGATCTGCAAACCTGGTACAGAAATGGCACAAGGTTGTCGTGTTTCTGTTTAGGTTTAAAAAAAACCCAAAGACTTCATAATAGTATATCAGTTTTGCTTCTATTTAGGGGGAAAAACAACACCACATCTAAACAGACTAACAAACAACAACAAACCCCCCAAGCCCCAAAACACAAACAAGCGAAAAGCCCAGCTGAATCAGGTTTTGACCCAGCTCCAACTCTTTGCTGTAATTCAAGTCCAAGATGCTTAAAAAGCTGAAGTTCGACAAAGTCTGAGAGTGCCACAGAAAGGGCTCTGAGCAACAGGGGCTAAGATGGCCATAAAACAGGCCTTAGATAGAGTTTCTCAGGGTAATTCCTCCACTTGACTGAAGCTACGTATTACAGCTGGCAGAGGAACATTACCTTGCATAGCAATTAGTTGTGCTTACACTAAGAGGAACAGCTCCCTAAAAATGCCATGTTTGCTCTACAAACAGAGCTAAGCTTAAGTAATTAAAAGGTTTTGTGTTGAGGGAGAGGTACAGGTCAAAACTTTGCTGTTTACATGTAAGCCAGGGAAGTTTACATTTGCTGTTTGTAACCTAAAGACCACAAATCATTACATTGTTAGTGTGGGAATTTTTTTTTTTTTGTTATTTAAGGGTAAAGACAGTGCTTTATGTTCTCATGTCGGTTTAGCAGCATCAAGCAAGAACCCAAACGACTGAGCTAAGCAACACATTCTCTCCAATTCCCCTTTCTTCCTATTTTCTATTTAATTTACCCTTACACTGATATCAAAGCAGTCTCATGTCTAGAAAAATCCTTTTTATCTCAAACCTACACTGCAAATTTTGGCTTTAATCTGGCAATAGACACCTTCAGTCCCAGACAGATTCTGGTTTGCCTTTTTCCTTCCCTTCAGCAGTGATTCTGGGTATTAGTGAATGACATGCACAGAGGAGAACCAGATTGCAGGTGGCACCAGATCCAGGACAGAAATACTACTCTAGGTTTGTGTATTAATAGAAAAAGCACTAAAAGTGGGCCCTTTTCACCATCTCCATTTTTAGGAACACATTTTCTTCCAAGCAGTACTGCAGAATTAAATGTTGGTGGTTTTTTTTTTTAATTTGTCCAAGGGCTGAGATCAGATGCTCAAAGCACCACACCCCATGTACCAGAGGGTCCTGTAGAGCTCCCAATCTACGTCAGCCAGAAAAGTCAATTCCATGCACAAAAACTGAAGCACACACCAGCTCCCTATCCATTTATTAATTTGTTAATCAGTAGCAAGATTAAGAAGAGAAGTTAGATTTGCTCAGTCTCATTTTAGTTTTCTGTCACTGAATTACACATCTTTTTCAGGGTTTCATTTTTCCTGGTCTTTAGGGATGCATTCTCCCACCACTCAAATTTTTTAGGGCTATTTACATGTCATTAGGAACAGGAAAGTCTGTTCCATGGGGTAAAGAGGCAGAAAACCCTAGTCTTTTCCACTCTTTTCTTATTTTGATAGCTGAGTTTATAGATAATCTTAAAAGATTCTTAGATGTTCTTAAATGTCCATGCAAGTCTAAATTCATATTCAACATGGATGCAGATTCAGCTGAAGAAATGACACAACATTCAATTATTTTCATTGACAGCTCTACTTAACATCAATAAAGACCCTCCTTTTTTTTGGTTTCCCAGTCACAAGACACTTCTAAGGTTACAAATGGCTGTAAAATAGTTGCAGGATTAAGCTGTTAGGACCTGGGCTCTGAGGGCTCTGATGGTTTAAGCCCATTCCCAGGATATTGTTACACTTAAATGTGTGTCATTAAAATGTAGCTAAGTTAATATAAAGGCTGCTTCTATGCTGCAGTATTTCTAATAATAGCATTTATTTTTCCCTTGCTCATTATGAAATCCTCAAACATTTCAACAGAACCACAATCAAGAACTAAATGATTTTTATGAAAGCGTAAAAATGCCTGGCCTTTTTCAGCTATGTAAAGGGTCATGAGAAACATTCTCACCTTCCAAAAATGTAACCTCCCACGAGCTGGAGGACACCGAAGATTGTCTGGAGGTAGCCAAACCCCACTGAATCCAAACCTAGGCTCTTTGCCAAGTACTAAAAAACAAACAAACAAACCCAAAAACCAAACCCAACAAATAAATTGAAAAGAAGCATGTTATATTTATGAATAAACATATTAATGTCTGTGTGGAGAAGATCACAGCTCCAAACAATGACTTCCGTCAGCTCCCCACCCCTATAGATGAAATCTTCATCAGGCCAGACACTGGTTGGTTAATAAAGACCAAATGTCTCTGTCCCATACCCTGAAGGACAGGGGGATGTGATCAAAACCATCAGTTTTGCACCAGGTGACAAGTCTGTATCACCATTTACCTTTGCAGTTCAACACAGCTGCACATATTCAGCAACTGCTAAGGGGGATGAGGGAAGTTTTAAGTGCCTTCCTGCCTCCAGACCCTGCACCTGAAGCAGCCCAAGCATCCTTTGGGAGATGACTATGGAAAAGTCTTGGAACTGTTGTTTAATCAAGCAAGCCAGAATCAATACAAGATGAGCAAATATTGCCTTTACTGGATGGTACACCCACAGCCTGAGATTGCAAAAAACACTGATGCACACCTTGAAGAGCCACAATACTTTGGAGGTTTTAATTTAAATACTTTATATTCAAGGGACAGCTATTTCTGATTCATCTTTTTGTTGTGTCATGTTTTTGTTTAGCCTGGAGGTGCAGGGAGACCTTATCTCTGTCTACAACCACCTGAAAGGGATTTGTAGCCAGGTCAGGTCAGTCTCTTCTCACAAGTAACTAGCAATAGGACAAGAGGAAATGACCTCAAGCTGTGCCAGGGATGGTTTAGATTGGATATTGCAAAATGTTTCTGCAGTGAGGGGATTGTCAAGCACTGGAACACAGTGCCCAGGGAAGTGGTGGAATCACCATCACTGGAGGTATCATAAAATGTGTAGATGTGGCACTTAGGGACAGTGTTAGGTTTCTGATTGGACTCAATGATCTTAAGGGTCTTTTCCAACTAAAAGTCCTCACTCATTCTATAAAATCAGACAGAAGAGTCCAGTAAGTGAGAAGCAATGAATCCCTCTGAGCTGGTTAATTACACACTCAGAAAAACCCACCTTTGATCTGAAACCTCTGCTTCCTGATAGCTGCTGGTTGGGTCACTCTCACAGTCCAAGCAAGAAGACACAAATTACATCAGCTTCACCCAGAGCCCTCAGGCCAGGAAAGGGCTCTTGGCGCTACTACAGCCCATGTAATAAAGCAGCTTTTATGGCCTGGGTGTACCCTGGAGAGAGACACAGCCTGCCTGCTCGGTAAGGATACCAAGTATTCCTTTCCGCTTCAAGAATACCATTCCTCTTTCCTGCTAGAAGCTATCTTCCGACTTTGCTGCAAAACTACAGAGCCTGGCATTGAAGGAGATGTGCTGTGAAGCAAGAGAACCCATACTCACAGGCATGACTCCCATCTGCATGAAGAGAAAGGTCAGGTCTAGGGCTGCAATCGCATAGGCAACACGGATCACTTGTCCCCTCTTGGCCTCTCCTAAGTAGCCACTCTTCCCCAGGGTCTCATTCCTCGTTCCTGAGGCTTCTTCCTCACCTTCAGAGCTGGTTTTTGCATTCATAATGCTCACAGCACAATAACTTGTTGCAGGACAGGCTGGGAAACGACACGAAGGCACTTCCTAGCTGAGAACGTGAAGCATAGATAAGGCGCAGAAGTTGTGTGCACAGTTCAAAGCTTACAGTGTGAAAGGTGCTGAGCCAGCATGCCGTGGATTTAATGTTTCTTTCTTTCTTTTCTCCTCTTCCCTTTGCTTACTTGCTAGGCAGGATCAAAAATAACCATGCATCAAACCACAGATCTGGTTCTTCAGCCTTGTCCCAGGTGGGCTCACTGCCCCAAGCACCATCACAACAAAGATCAGCTGGAGTGTCCCAGGGAAGTGAAAGTGAACATTGCCCCAAACAAGAGCATGTGATAAGCTCTTCAACTCTTTTAACTGTTTCACTTCCTTCACTTCTATTGCCTCTGGTGGCTCAGGAGAGATGACTGTTTTAATTCTTTATTAAAGGCACTTTGCTTTTACTTTTGGAGGTTGCAAGTGAAGCTTACAGCAGAACAGCTATTTCCAATTCCAGAAGGTTTATACAGATCCCAGAACAAACACAAGTCTTATATGCAGTCAGACCCCCTCTCACCAACACCTTTACTTGAGCCATTTTCCATCCTTTACCAGGTGCTGCAAATTTATAGTAATTCTGAGCTAGCAAATGTTCACATGTGACTCCACTCAGACTACAGATTACCAGCCAAGGTCAAAAACATTTAAAAAAAAAAAAAGGTATTAAATCCACACAAATCATGAGGCTGACTGCCGACTGGGGAATGAAATAAATAAGACTTATTTGGCCTTTGGGAGTTTTGTTATTTGCTTGCTTGTTTACTTAGGGTTTTATTTGTTAGTCTGCTTGCTTGTTTGCTTGGGGGTTTATTTGTTTGTTTTCTCACTCGTTGAAGCCTGGAAGTCTGGTTGAGGATTATCTTTATTTTGAAGAGAAAAAGAAGGCAGAGATTCCAATGCTCTGACTCTGTACAATTATAGAACTTTTGGAAGGAAGGGAACTGGAGATCTCATCCACCCTGCTGCTTGAACACATCAGTTCAACTGTAGCTTTTTCTAGGCAAGCTTTGAAAATCTCCAAGAAAAGAGATTTGCCCCTTCTCTAAGTATCTGGGAAAGAAGTTTTTCCTACTGCCCAATCTGAATTTCTTGTGCTGCATCTTGACCATGTCATTCAGTTCCCCTAATTTAGTAACACCTCTGCTCAGAAACAGAGTCTTGACTCGCCATGAAGGCTGACACAGACACATCAACACAGAGACACACACAGATGTCTGCTGGCTTGGGTCTGGAGTGGTTGTCAGAGCTCTAGGATTCCAACCAAGCCCGGGGAGAGTGAACTGTAAGATCTCTGGGCACACCTTTATGCTCAACATATCACCACTGAGCTCTGGGATTTGCTGAAGGCCGCCAGGCTCCACCTCTTGGCAAAGGAGGGAGAACTCTAAAGGTTAAATCTCTCACAAGGGTTGGGTACCATATCACTGGAGATTGCACAGAAACAACCCTTCACAAACGCAGAGCATGAGTGAAAAAAGCACCTTTAAAAATGACTTTCCTACAGCAATACTGGCACTCAAGCAGATCCAGCTCACAAGATGCCAGAATCTGTATTTGTTACTGAGCAAGGACGATTACCCAGCATGTATCCCAGCTTAGCAAAGGATCAGTGCTCAACATTTGGTTCATCTCAGAGCAAAACAATGGATTCGCCTGCACTTTGAATGTCCTTCACTACAGTACCAATATCATCACTCCCTGGTTTGTGCTGGATAGACACAGTGCACAAATTATCATTGAATAGAAGAGTAAAATTAATGACAGAACTCTGTTTATGGATGTTTCAAGACAACCAAAAAAGAGACTCATACAAATGCAATGTAAAACAGTGCTTACAGGAAACCTTCCTGCCTGGGACTGTTTTGACTGGTGAGTTTGTCTCAGCAGCAACTGAAAACAGATCCCAGCAAGGCAACCGGGGAAGCAACGACTTGCAGATGCAGCCACTCTCCACCAGATAGGAGCCTCGTCCTGCCAGTGCAAACAGCTAGCCAGCCACATGCTCTCCCTTGGATTTGGCTTCTTTTTACTGGCATTGACAAGGGAAGTGGAGTGAAAAACCACAGAGTTTAATTTCCAGCCTCTGGGGCAAAAGGCACAGTTCTAAAAAGCAGGAAGCTAAACTTGGTGCCTGGTGTGGAGAGGTCCGTGGAGAATAAGCTCTGATCGTCAGTTCCTGTACACCCCTGGATGACTCAGCACCCAAGCCTGCTCCTTAGCATCCCAGATCAGGCTGCAAGTAAGGAAGTGCCCTGGGCCCAGCTAGGTGATCCTCTTCTAGCCGTAGTCTCCTCGGGCAGGATAATTTCTCTCCCCATCCCAGCACTTTGACCCACACAGGACAAAGGCAAGAAGGTGGCAGTTTTAAGCCATCTTTGCAAGTCATGAGCCAGGTCATGTCCATGCTGCCCTGGCCCCAAGGATGCAGGGATGAGCTGTATTCTCCAAACCTGGCCAAGATGCTGGCAGCCTCAAAGCATCTCAGTATCCTCTTGCAAGGTCTTCTGCACAGGAACTGGGACTTCCCTGACTTTCAGCACCTGATTTTTAGACTCTTGCCCCATGAATCAGTCGGTCTAAGGGCTGAATGTGGCAGCAGGAGCACTGATGGAAATATAGCCAGTGTGAACGACACAAGGCAGATTCTCCTCCTCCCCTGAGTGAGAAGTCTGACTGAAAATGTCTGCAGGAGCCTAAGTATGATGAAGATTAACCCTGTTCCCAGCTATGCTCTGCTGAACATCACATTTGCAGCCATGCAGCTCGGGGCCAGCTCATTTATACCTGTAGTGATAATGCACCACTAATGACAGATGGCATAAGCTGGCACTGCATTTTTATCTAAAGGCTCCTTCTGGCTCAGTTATAGCCTACACCATGGGTAGCACTCAGTCACAGACAAGCCATCTTTGAAACACAAAATTAATTTTGAAACTGGGGAGGAAAGGTTATGAAGAGGAAATGAATTTTCTTGGGTAGGATAAATAAACTTTGAATAGACATATATTTCAGGGAGACTACCATGAAAACAAGCAAGGAGATAAATATCTTGTGGTAAAATTGCAGATCAGTCCATTAGTTATGCATTAAGCCTGGACACTTATTCTCAGCAATTTTGGAGTATTTATAGTTGCCCTTCCTGGTATATCTTTCCTGAGCCCTATTTATCTGGTGATCTCTGAAAAAAATAGAGCAGGAAACCTGAGAACATCTTTTAAAATCATAAAGGCTCACTGTTTATGTTACTTGGGCAGATTTTTTTTTTTTAAATTACTGGAATGGGAAGCAAGGCTAGCACATGCATAGGGAAGGAAAATCCACCCACATCAATAGCGCAAGTTGAAAATGTTGGTTGGAAAATGATAAACTGGGGGGAAATAAATCTCAAATCCTTCGCTGGCCTTGTATTTTTTCAGAGAGGGAGCCTGATATGATCTGGAGGAATACAAGGTCCCCTGGGTGGGAGTCTGCAGAGGGTCAAAACAAGCTTTACAGCCTCAAAAGAACCTTGAAGAGGGATGAAAATGCAAATGTATTACCCAGAAATGAGGGGCATCTCTCAGGCCTCAATCCTCTACAAATTTAAACTGGTCGGTCTCTTCAGCTACACAAAAAATCAGTGGGATAAAGCAAATCCTGCTCCAGCATAGATCAGTCACAAATCCCTGCCCTTGTGGGTACGCATCCATAGCCATGGCAAGCATGACAGCTGGCTGGGAATGCCAGGGAGGGAATCACTGCCTCTTGTCGCCAGCAAAACCTTCATTTCTCCTTGCAAAGAGAAACAGCACCTTTGTGTGCTGTGTACTGGGGGTGCCAGGAGGGACATGAGGTGCGAGATGAATCATTATGAACATACCTCATCTCCCTGCCCAAGAAGCAGCAGAGATAACCCTTCCTCTCTTTGGAAGAGCATTGAGAGGCCACCTCACCAAAAACAGTGAGGCAGGCAGACATTCAGACAAGGAGAGACATAACAGCCCTTCACAGAGACACAGTCCTCAGGGAGCCATTGTCCTGGGGATGTTTCTTAAACTCTGTAATATGAGAAAGGAAATGGAAGAATTATCTCAGAGTGATTCCTCAATAGTGGGAATGCTGAACGGCTGTAATGAGGGAAACGGGTTAACACCAGCCATGGTCGGTGGTAATCATCAAATCTGCAGGATCTGGCCTGATCCCTCTCTTTCCCCGACCCCAAGACCAAGGGAATGGGCCTCATTTGTATTCTGGTGAAAGATTTATACAGTTAAGCAAATAAGAGCATAGATGGCCTGGTACTGCCAAAATTGTATCCCAAGTTTGTTGACTGATTTATTCCTTTGTCTAATTGTGTCCATGAAAAAAGCAGCTCACTAATGAACGGAAAAAGACTTCACATGGCCAGCAAAAAAAACCCAACCAAACCAGCCATGTTTAGTTTAAAAAATAGCACAGTCTTCAGGGATTTTCATAAAAACTGCAGAGACAGTCCAAATTGACAATGAAATCAGATTCCTGGTGGCTGCTGTATTTTTTTGGCTTTTTCTATCTGTGTATTAAATAGCAAAAAGCAATTATTTATAATTCGTTTTTATAAAAATGCTGGTGTATTTATTATGCCTAGCAAATTATTTTGTGAAATGGAAAAGCCTATTGTTCATTCTCTTGGTAAAGCCTTTGTTACTTAGCATATTAAACTGCAAATCACATTTCATCTGAAAGGTCCTTTCCAACACAAAGCATTCTGTGATTCTATGAAATATGGCTGGTTATTATTAACTTTTTAATGGTAAACTCCCAAAGCTCCAACTAATATTGAGGCCCTGTTTGGTGCCCTGTAAACACAAAAAGAGGTTGAGACTCAGAAGAGGGAAAAGTATTAAATCCTCCTTGTCTTGCAGATGGGATTCTAACAGACAGAGGGGTTTAATGACTTCCCTGAAAACAGAGGAAGTCTGTGGAAGAGGCTGGAGTCAGATTCAATCATCCTTTGGTTCCCTTGTTTAACCACAGGGCAGTTTCTTCTAATATTCTGGAAAAATTAAAAGAGAACATTTCTGAATATTGGAATTTGACAACAGAACATGCAGATGAGACAGAGACTGTGTCAATTGTAAAAGAGTTTTGGAAAAATCCTGTGGCCTGAATTCAGGAGAGTTACACCAAAAATAACATGACCAAATAGGAAGAAAAACTCAGTTCTTTGTACCCATCCAGTCTCCTGGGCTCCAGCAGGACCTCACCAGGGCAGGAGTCTCCTGTGCCTGCTCACACTGAGTGCCACCTTGTGTAGGATGATTTCAGCTCAGCCAGAGAACTCACCTCTGGATCATCTCCCTACCCAGAATCTCCCGAGCAAACAGAAACCCCTCAAGTTTCAATGAGCTGTTGCCATGCAGTGCAGAAGGGCTGCTGGGCTGCTTCTCCTTCAAGCAGGGACATCAAAAAACAGCAAATGCCTCCAGTCTGTTATGCCAGAACATTGAAGAATCAGCAAGAATTAGATGACCTTTAGTGAAAGCCCAGGTCTGCTGCATGACCTCGCTGCTGGGCAAATGATTGTCTCCCCCGGACTTGACATTCTTCTTCCACAAGCCACACTTGTTTTAAGGAAGTGTGACCTGTCCATCTGTGTAGGAAACTGTGATGAAGGTCTGGTTATTCCATCAGCTGCTGAGCAGGGTCCAGGCAAAGCTCCACACACTAATAAGCCGTGGTGACAGCGCAGAATCAATGAATGCTTCTGCTGCCTCTGTGGTTGTGTCTTCAGCTTCCTGGCATGTTGGCATGCCCAGTCTTCAGACAACTCGCTGCTGGATAATGGATGGAGCCCTGGGCTCCAAGATACACACAGTGCATTGGGAGTCCAAGGTTCACAGCCAAAGAATATGCTAGAAGTGACAAATCCGGATGCACACACAAATAGAGCCTCATACTTTGCCTGCAACGTGCAATATTTCATTCAGCTGGTATTGCGCAGCCACCTCCTGGAATTGCAGCAATGTCTGGAATGCAAAAGCTGTTTATCATTTAAATAACATTTAGGCCGTTATAATTTATATGAGAATTGTGACTGATTGGGGCTGTATGGAGCTTCTTGTTGTGGTTTGCTGTAGGAATGCTGCAGATTTCCTCTGCACACATTACATTCTGCACACAATGGGAGTCCCAGACATTTTCAGCTAGTCTCAAGCTTCTGCCTTTACCAAAACATTTTCCTGTGTCAGAATCAAACAATTGCCTGATTTATAAATCTCAAGCATTCAGGAGACCACCAGCAACACAATGTAACAAGAATCTCTCTGTCATTCAGCCTTCCAACAAAGCTACACACAGCACAAACAAAACACGGATGTGTATCCAGTGTTCCTGCTAGCGCGTGTTTCTGTATAGAGCAACTAGAAAAGGGCAAAGCATGTGTCTGTAAAACCTTGCACATCCCAGATACAGTTTCCCTGCACACAAGGGTAAGACAAATCCTTGCCCAGCCTTGCATGGAACTAACATAGCATGTAGTGGAAAGAGGACAGCTGACCCCATGGCTTCATCCCCTACATGAGTGGGGGATAAACCTGTGTTGCAGATATTTGCTGCCTATGGCTGGAAGAAACAGAGGTATCCAGGGTCATGCATGGCTGGATTTGTCAGCAGCTTGAAAGTGGTGAAATGTGCAAACATGACTACACAACCCCTGATCTAGCTGGGCTCTAAATGACTTAAAAAGCCTCATCCAAGGTCCTTATTCTTCTCCCCCTAAGCAAAACACCTCATTTCAGATGAAGGCTTGAATGGTCTTGTAAGGTCAGACCAAATCCTGGAGTTCACACTGTTGCAAGTTGGAACAGAGCATGCACCCCTGCCTGTCAGTCAACTGAACCAGGAAAACCAAAGTTTTCAAAGCTCTGGAAGACACCAGTCCCTGGAGGTATCCTCTCTGCCAGCTAGGTGGTCTGCATCCCCTGCATAAGCAATAAAGGCTGTAGCCAGGGCTACTTGGGGAGAACTACTACCATCTTGATTTTAGTTAGGAATACAAGAGCAATGACAGTCCTACAAAAGCTGGGGTTTTTGTTCAAACCACCAAAAGGCTTTGGAGATGCTTCATTGTTTCCTTCTGGCCTGCCCATCCAACCTCTGCTTGAATTTACCTGAGACAAAAAGAAATCAAACCACCTTTGCTGAAAGTGGGAATTCCTCAGGGACTCCTTAGCACTGAGATTGTAGGGGGAACCCACTAAAGGCTCTTGAGGGGTATATGATGAATCTTCACAGTGGTTTGGGGAAAATTTTCAAGGTAATTCAGCAAAACCAATGTTGAACACTGAATACAACTCTAGCATGGACAGATAGATGAGAGTGGAAAAGTTTAGAAGACACATCCCTATGCTCAACCTACTCTACCATATACTTAAATCCCACTTCAAATATATCTGAAATTTTGCTGTAAGAAGCCAGACTATGCATGGTACCATTCAATTATCTTCTTTCCAATTTCAACCTCTATAGGCATGGCCTTCGTTCAGAACAAAGGATGAGGATGTGTTTCTAACATGTTGCAGGTATGTCTGACACAAGAAAACACCAAACCTGCTCAATTGTTCTCCTTGAAAGCTCATTTCTCATAATAATTCTTCAGAATTATTTTGGAACAACACCAGGACCTGTGAATTAAAATTTATCTCTCTTTGTAAAGAATCAGAGCAAACGTTGCACACTGTTAGGATCCAATCCTGGCATCACGACATGAGTGGCACACACAGATTTTCCCAAGACAAAATCCCTAAGAGCTATTTGTTTTTAAAAATTATTTCAAAATACTTTTAAAGCTTATCCCAAGATGATCACAGGCTCACAACCCAGAAATCAAGGAAGTTCTACAAATTTTTAGATGAGCTCTGTAAAACTGCCCCAGGGAGGGTGCTGGGAAGTAATTCCCCAACTTCCAACCTTGACTGGGTCCTGAAGGCTCCTGTTAAAACCGACACCAATCTACTCAGCAGGTCTGCCCAGCCTCTCTCCTCACTAACTTCAAAACAATAAGGATTTATTCCTTTTATTTATTGCCCAGTACAGCCAGGGGAGTAGTGGGTTATGTTCCTTCTGAGCCTCATCAATCAAGCTGCCAAATTCAGCCATCTCTGTGCAGGTGAAGCAACAACCACCACAAATCCACTGGAGGTGCCCTCAGAAGCTGCAGGATTGCTGGGGCAGGTCAGAGGCAAATCTTGCTTAATGGCTGTGGTGCATGAAAAGAAAAGACTCTAGATTAAATTTGCAGCCTCGTGGTTAAAAAAGAAAAAAAGAAAGAAAGAAAAAAAAAGAGCACCATTCTTCCATCTGCAAAGCAAGTGCATTTGATTTAGAAAGCAATGAGATTCCGTAAACATAACACCTCCAGATACATTTCTTTCCTTCCAGAGCAAACTCACAACCATTTGGCCACTGCCAGCTTAAATGATTTCACCTGGTTTCTATTTTCTCTTTGAATACCAACGATGACCAGCTGACTCACTTTTACTTTGAGAAGTACAAAATCTGGATTACTTGGCTTCAGACTGAAACCCTGACCTCAGTTCACTGGGAATTTTGCCTCTGATTTCCATGCTGCCAGGATTTAACTTTCAAGTCTTTCATCCAGCTCCTCTTCTGCTTTTACTGTTAGGAAAACATTTGTTTCAGATCCACGTGGTCATGACTATGTTTGAGAATGTGTCTCATGGTTCACACTAGAAGAATTTGGTCCATGTAATTTTGAAATGCCTTCACATGCACGCTCACTGGGGGGCAGTGAGATATCTACTATCTTGCACAGCATCAGGGTGTGTCTTTAATTGCACCTTTTTGGAATTAAAGTTTAATTGAGAATGAAGTACAAATTCATCTCTTTGTGCCTGATTGTCCTGTCCTAAAGTCTAAAATTCATCCTACTTGAAACAGAACCAGGCACCTGGAGCTCAGTGCCCTACACACTTGTTTTAGCAATAGCTCCTAAAACAAGTTTCAGAGCCACTGCTAAGGGCAACTTTTAAGGCCACAGAATAACCTGATGATTTTTCAACCTGGTCATAGCACAGGAATAAACTTGACTTTCTCCTGGCCTCCACCATCCACCAAAGGACATTACGACCACATGTAATCAGAGTATTTAGTAACAACCACGACCTCAGGAAACAGGTCCTTCCAGCCTCTGTGCAAAACTCATGATCTGTCTCATTAAGCAATAGCTGTGTCAGTGAGTGTACTGCAAATCATTAGAGAAAGCCTTTTGGCTAGTGTTACCTGTGGTCTTCCACCTCTTCTGCTCTGTTAGGGGACATGGCAATTGTTTTCTCTTTGGATCTGTGGGATGCTGAAGACTAATGCGATGTGTACTGAGTGCTGTTGTGGATGGCACATATGTATCCCTAGATGCTGCCCCACGTATAACATAGGCTGAGCTCCCAGCAATGAGTCACAGCACCAATTGTTCTGCATTGTATAAACGTGCTTGTGGTGCGCTGCTGGATCCAGGTACAATTAACTCCCCACCTGATTGTGGGCTTGGTAGCCCTATTATGGTTAAACTGCTGTAAAATGAATGTGATGGACTTCCCCAAGGGAGCTCATTGAACCACTCCCTCTGCAGCTTCACCACTGGCTGGGCAATGTTTGGTCCACATTCAATGCTCGCAGCAAAATTAATGCTATGATTCTAGCAGAGAGATTACAAGGTGATTGTTTTTCTAGGTTAAGAAAAAAATAAAATTTTAGTGCTGCGTCTTCAGAAAGTTACTACCCTAAAAGCAAATTTAAAGCTGTAGGCGAGAAGATAAATTAATCAAAGAATACAAACAAGAAGCTGAGGGGTGAGGAGGGAGGAAAGATTATCTCATCATGCTGCGTCATTGCAGGATATCTCAACACCCCATCAAAGGGAATGGAGGGAGCAAGCCCTGAGGGAGAGGCAGATAAGAAGAGGGAATCCAGCTTGGGGTGCAAGAGAAGGAACAGCCAGATCCCACAGCACTGTATTACTTTGCCAACCGCTCACGGAGAGGGAACCTGCCGCAGGAAAATGTATAAGAGAAAAAACTCCTGGGACTCCTCAAGATGTGCCAGGCCTCCATGAAGCCAGACAAGTGTCTCAAGGTCTGCATCCTCTACAACTGTATCTGCTTGTCTTGACTGCCAGGATTAGAGCTGCCATTGAGCAAAGTCACTATCTGTCATATTTGAGAAGTGGCAGTTTGGCAAAGTTCCTGGTGACTGAAAAAGGGGAAACAAAATGCTCACTTCTGAAAAGGAGAAAAAGGAATTTGGCTAGAAAGTGTTGGTAACACACCAGTGTTTTGGCTACTGCTGAGCAGCACTGGCACAGCATCAGCGCTGTCCTGGGAGGGGACAAAACCAGGCCACCGACCCAAATTAACCAAAGGGATATTCCATACCTTATGATGTCAGATGCCACTCACAGGGACCTCGACAGGCTGGAGAGGTGGGACTGTGTGAACCTCCTGAAGTTCAACAAGGCCAAGCGCCAGGTCCTGCATGTGTGTCAGGGCAATCCCAAGCACACATTCAGACTGGGCAGAGAATGTATTGAGAGCAGCCCTGGGGAGAAGGACTTGAGGGCATTGGTAGATGAGAAGCTCAGCATGACCTGACCATGTGCTCTTGCAGCCCAAAAGCCAGCAGCATCCTGGGCTACATCAAGAGCAGCATGGGCAGCAGGTCAAAGGATGGGATTCTGCTGCTCTATTCCACTCTATTCCATGAGACCCCACCTGGAGAGCTGCATCCAGCTCTGGGGCTCCCAAAATAAGGACGTGGACTTGTTGGAGTGAGTCCAGAGGAGGCCCACAAAGATGATCAGAGGGCTGGAGCACTTCTCCTATGGCGACACACTGGGACAGTTAGAACAGCTAGGACCTTAGAACAGCCTTCCAGTACCTAAAAAGGGCCTAAAGGAAAGATAGGAAGGGATTCTTTATAGGGAGTGTAGTGACAGAGTGAGGGCTAACGGTTCTAAACCAAAATACCTATTTAGAATAGATATTATGAATAATTTCTTTACTGTGAGGGTGGTGAGGCACTGGCACAGGTTGCCCAGAGAAGTTGTGGATGCCCCATCCCCAGAAATGTTCAAGGCCAGGCTGGATGGGGCTCTGAGCAACCTGGTCTAGTGGAAGGTGTCCCTGCCCATGGCAGGGGGATTGGAACAAGATAATCTTTAATGTCCCTTGCCATGCAAGCCATTCTATGATTCAATGATAGCTAAGTTACACCTCAACCCTAATTTTTCACAAAGTAAAGTGAGTGTATTCTTCTATTCATAAATCTTGTCAAAGAATCACACAAACTTGGAGCAACTTGAAAAATCGCTAGGATGGTGGTTATAGCTGTGATGTATTTCCTTACTCTAGAAGCACTGTGCACACCGTATGGATTTAAAATCCGCACCTTTCCATAACCTGGTCCCCCTTGAGCTTCCCAGGGCTGTCTGCAGGCTGGTGGCCCGGAGAGCAGTGTCCCCAGCAAACTATGCCCTTGAGAGATCTCTGTGGGGAAGCAGAGAGCCTGTTACCAAGTACAGCCCAGCCCGGAGCTCCCTTACGCGGTGAAGAGCATCTCAGGCCTCTGGGTCACCCGCAGCCACCCCCGGGGACTGGATGACGGGACAGCACGCCGACAAGCCAGGGGGGCTGCGGGGTGCGGGAAGACAAGGGCTGCCGATGCGGGGAAGGTGGGGCGGCGGCGGGGCGAGGCCGCGCTCCCCGGGGCGAGCGGGGGAGCGGGGCGGGCGAGCGCCCGGCGCTCCGGGTCGGCCGACATTAGAGGGCACCATTGCCCCGCGCATCGCCGCATCCATCCGCGGCCGGACAGGGGCTCCGGCTGGCGGCGAGGGACAGAGAGCTGCGGGTCGGGGAGGGACGAGGTGCCGGCACGGCCCCAGCGCTGATCGCCCCGGTCGGCTTTCCGCTAGCGCCGCACGGACTGGGGCGAGTAAAACTTGGATTGGCTACTCTCCCTTCACAGTGTTTTTAAGGTCTTCATCGTCAGGATTCTTCAGACACCCTCCACTTCTCGAGTGTGTGTTGCTTTCAAAGTCAGATTTCAAGGCTTTTATAGGGCTTTGGGGAAGTTTTTCATACACCTTAGGTTTTGTTCCCTCTAGGCATGTGCTAGGATCCATACGAAGATGCCTCTGGTGCACTTACCGCTGCTCTCGAGCTTGCTTTTGGACCAGGCACCTCCCCTCTGCAACAGGCCAGGCCACGAATGATCTGCTTCAGGACTCGTGCTAGACTACCAGCAGTAAAAAACCTGTTTACTTAAGAAACATGAAACCAAAAATAAAACCTGTGTAATGGCCCCTTCACCCCTACCTCCCTCTACATAAAGTAGAAATAACCTATGAAAAGCTACTCCAAAAATAATATTACCATGGATCAAGATGAAAGGTGAGGAGAATGTCAAAACAAGCAAAATGCAAACCTCTCGTTTAATGCAAAGAGTGTCAATGAACAGGACCTGTGAGCGTAGAGCATGACTTTGACAGGAATTACACCAACAGAAAAGCAGGGAATATAAATAAACGGAGTATTTAACTACTGCTCAAATGTAACTACACAGACAGTAAGCAAAGAAGAGCCACCCTCCACAGGTACGTACTGCGAGCTCAAAATGCTGCTTGGTACCTGCCATTCCCAACCTGCTTTCCAAGTTAACAGCACAGCATCCTGCAAATGAGTTGGGCTTCCAGACAGGATGAAGGGCCAGATGGTGAGTGGAGTTCATCTAGTAAAACAACATGATGGAAAGAGCAAAAGAGGGGTGTGAAGAGAGAATGCAATGGCCCCTGGTGCTCTGGCAGGTCCATCAATAGATTAGGCTAAATTCACTGCTACCTTTGTGCTACCCTAATGATGCACAGCAGCTGGACAGCAAGGCTGGCACTTCTATTAACAACCAAGAACAGAAAGAATAATAAAAAAGAAAACTAAAGAAAATTAAATGAAAAGAAGCAATTTTTTTCTGAGATATTAGCTTATGCTTTTTGGTTTTTTGAGAACACAACAAAAAGCAATTCAAACCAAATTAAAACTGTCAGAATTTTTCAGGGTTCTGTTCAGATTGCCTTTCCCCATTTTAACCCCTGATCTAGTGTGGTTTTGCCTAGCTATCAAATCTAATAATTTGACATTTTATGACCTTGTCAAGAAATGGAAAATTCTGAGTCTATACCAGTTTGAATAATTTGAATTGTCACTTTGGTGGTAGAAAAGCCTCAGTGAGGATTTGAGTAGTCTGTCCTAACTTGAACCTTAATTGTAATCAGTTTATTTAAGCAGGATTCCAAAGTACCAAGCAAAATTGCCACTGGTATAAATGCAAATTGCTTATGATCATATGCATAGTAAAAGAGAAGTGCAAAGGAGATAAAGCACCAACGTCTATTGGTCTGTGCCTCTGCTAAAGCAATTATGGGATATAACACGTTCTGAAATGAAGCAATCACGTGTGGATCACACAATATTTGAAGAATCCCGAGTTAAACATTGCTTAGCATAGATGACAACTGTATACTAAAGGAAAAGAGAAGAGAGCAAAGCACAAACCTCCCAGCCTCAAGGGCCCAACAACAGGTTTGCTTGTCTGGCAGCATGCCAAGGACAATCCCTGCAGGAGAAGTTCACTCCAAGACTTGCCAAAAGACAGAGGAGTGCTCTTCCATGGCACCATGTCATGGGCACTGTTTGCCTCTATACATAAGCATCTCACTAAACCCTCTCCTCCGAATAAGTTAACCTGGAGCTGCACAACAGCCAGCCCCATCAGCATGACAGCACTGAGAATCTCTCTTTTGTTACCTCCATAACTTCTTATCAAATCTCCTTGGTTACTCCTTGCTCAGTTTACAGTGCAAGGACCTCTCTTCCCCTGTCTGCCAAGCCATCAGACTCAGCCCTGGCTCTGACAACCTGGACCCTTTCCAAACAGGAATAGTCAAATGCAATAAACTTCCTGAAATTGCAATCCCTTTGCAATGATGCACAGGCCATAAAGGAGTTTGCTTTTCCCTCCCCTCACCCTTTTGAAACAGAGCAGCCAGCAGGAATACACAATAGGTAAAGTCATTATGTTTTCTGACATAAGCAGATATGACTTGGATGTTTTGAGCAAAAATGTTTCATTCTTATGGGGCATTGTTCTAACCATAGCAGTAATTACTCTGCTCAGTGTTCTGGAGCAGGAATTTCTACAGAAGCTAATAGGCTTGGTGGTAGCTCTTGGGTAAGATTTTGTAGCTCATGTTAGGCAAACTGCTGGTTTAGAGGATCATAACCTACCCCTCTGTCCTGAGAGTTCACAGATTCACTAAATTAAAAACATCTCTCTGTGCATGCAGTATTTCCTCCTCAAATGGGCTGGATGTTCTCTATCTCCACACACAAAAAACCAGACACTGCTAGAACTGGCAGCTTGTGAGCAGAAAGTACCCAGGACTGTCCCCACCAGCTAAAACCTAAACGTATATTGGGACAAAAAAAACCCAGTCAAAGCGCTAGGGAGAATTAACAGTGAGGAAGCTGAACTAAAAAGCAGGGCTGGTAACCTCAAACCTGATCTGCTTTACCTCCCAGGTGAGCTGGAAGTGAAGTGGCCTCAAACACAAAGCAACCCCTGATCGTTGGAACCATCGTTCCTTGCGTCCCTCAAGCACTGCGTAAATATTGGCTCACCTCTGGAAAGGGTTTGGAAGGACAACGACCTGGATTTTGCAGAGGGCACGCCCACATCTTGCAAATAGCAGGGGATCTTGCTCATTCAGCTTTCATGGCAGGAATGTCTAAAACGGAGGAGGCAGAACACAGGAAAGGCCTCGCCGGCACGGGGGAAGAACGGCAGCAGGTTCGCGAGGACTCCTCACAAAGAGCCCCTGTCTGCAGGGACCTGGCCATTGCCTTTCGGCTCGAGTCTTGAATAGAGGGCACTTTTCCAGCAGGTTTCTTGGGGAACTCATAGCATTTTCTCTGCATAGCACATTTATTCCTAAAACCACCCCAACCTACATCCCGAGAGATGCGTTTGATGGCTGCTGAGAGAAGTCCCCAGGTGAACACTGTGCCATGTTCACCACGTTCTCCAACCATCCCAACTTGTGAGACCCACCTCTCCTGGCTCAACCTGTGCCTAACTGATGCTCACCTCCTGCTTTTTAAGATGATGTGCTCTTAGTGATGAGGAACTCAGAGAGCCTTTTCATGACCTGCTCCCTAAATCATATCCTTGGGGCCAAGAGACCCCCATATGGCTACCTTCAAGGGCCATTTTGGGACAGAAAGGACAGTGGGGTAATAGCCACCCAAAACAGCCACATGGGTAGGTTGTCCAACTCACCTGGGAAACTGAGAATGGCTGTTGAGAACATAACATCTGAGCAGGCATCTTTGAAAGAAAAAAGTCTTCACATTTCCTAAAACACCAGTGCTTCCACCATTAGTGAAATGAAAGTGGTCTGTCTGTACCACTGGTCAGCAAAGTCTTCTGCCAGGTGTGACGCCATGCCTGCCCAGGAAACAAGTGGGGATCTGCACCCTGAAGGCACTTGCTGCCTCTTCTTCTCTCAATCACGAAGCTACAGACCCTTCCCACTGAGCACCCCACCTGTCCGCACAAACATCAGGAAATGACTTCAGGAGATCAAACCTGTCACGGCATCTCATTGCTCAGAAGCCTGAGCATGGATAGATCCTTCCTGTGCAGTGAGCCAGGCTCCAACATTCTCCCTGCCAGCAGCAGCCAACCCTGGGTCCATGGGTCCAAACCCACGGGCACTGCTGGTACCTGCTGGTGTGGGCAGACTTTGGAAGCACCACTGAAGGTGCAGCACCTGGGAGGTGGCGGGAGCTGTCCCAGCTGCCACAGGCTCCTCACTGGCATGGCAAGTGCAGGAGTGAGGGTCCCCAGCCGGAGGGCTGCTCTGTCACAGACATGGGCTGAATGTGGAAACACCACATTCAAAGACTTACTTTGGTGCACCTGGCAAGGCCTTTCCATGCATGCAAAGACAAATGCTCCTCTTCTTGAAGCTGATCTACCTATGGGGCCTAAAGCTGTGACCCCTCCAGCTCTACAGTAAGCTGGCACCTGAGGCAGTCTCTGCAGAGCCAGCACATTCTAGGAATTAATATTAATTTTATTCCCTTTAGGGAATAAAACGATCCAAGTTGTCTTTGCTCAAGGGTTTGAAGTTCCCAAAGGCAAGAGCCATAGGGACATGAGGAGTGAGGGGGTTCCCAAACACACTACATGAAAGAGGTTCATCTTTCTCCTTGTTGTCTGCAGAGGAAAAAATCATTGCCATGATGACCCTCTGAGACATGCATCAACAGTGTGATGATGTTCTGGGACGAATTTTAGCATGGTGTCAGTTATGCTCCCCCTTCTTTTCCTTTCATACTCCTCCATCCCAAAACAACAAAAGGCAATGATTGCAGTGACCTGCAGAAAATGTAAAGCACAAGCCAGCTGATCCCTGGCAAGACAATAGCGAGATTAGTTCATCTGCAGTGAACAAACACGTATTATGCGGGTTTTAAAGTTAGGAGAGGAAAATGCTGTGGTTTTCATGTACTTCTATTCACTAAGGCTGCAAGTTATTATTTCCATGCAGCTGAGAAGCCCTATTTTTAAAAATAGCCTTCAGCTTGTTTTGAAATCTGCAAGCATCTCGCTTTGTTTTGCAGCAGTGTAATAAAAATCCCCGAGCCAGAAACGATCCCGTTTTCCTCCACACGCATCATCTCCCCCGCCCCAAGCCCCCGCGCTCCACGGATGCTGAGAAACTCCTGGCGACACTCCTCGAGAAGAAACAAAATCCCAACCAAACAAAATAATAGTAAGAATAATAGTAAAAACACTCCCACACGCACCCTTAACGCGGAAAAGGCAACACGGAGCGGGGGGGGAGGGGGGAAACAACCCAGAAAGTGGCCGGGTTCCAAGCGGCAGCGGAGCCGAGGCCGGCGGCAGACAAAAGGAGCGGGCCCGGCAGCGGGTGGGGAGCGCGGCGGCCGCCCCCCGGGGCCGGGCCAGCGCCGGGGCCGCCCCCGGTCCCCGGCGGGGCCGGGCCCGGCCAGTGCGGGCCAATGCGGCCGGCGGCGGCGCGGCGCTGCCCGGCGCAGCCAATGGAGGACGCGGGCAGGAGCCCTGCCGCCGGGGGCCGGGGGGCGGCGGGGGGGGCCCCGCCAATCGCGGCGGGCTGGCGGCAGGGAAAACACTATTATGCTAATGGTGTTTTGCTCGCACTCGCGGGGAGCGGGGTTTAAAAGGCAGGGCCGGGGGGCAGGGGCTCAAAGGCGGGAGGCAGGGCCGGTGTGAGCGCGAGCGGGCCAGCGGACGGGACGGCAGGAGAGGAGCGGCGGGGGGGCACCGACGCCTTCCCGGCCCGCCGCGTCCTGCCTGGCGGCGATGTCCAACGTGCACCTCTCCGGCGCCGCCGCCCTGGAGCGCCTCTCTGCCCGGCGAGCCCTGGCCGGGCACGGCCGCAGCCCCGTCTGCAGGAGTCTCTTCGGGCCGGTGGACCACGAGGAGCTGGGCCGGGAGCTGCGGGATCGTCTGCGGGAGATGGGGGAGGACGACCAGCGCCGCTGGGACTACAACTTCCAAACCGACACGCCGCTGCCGGGGCCCGGCCGCCTGCGCTGGGAGGAGGTGGAGGCCGGCGCCGTGCCCGCTTTCTACCGGGAGACTCTGCAGGTGGGACGGTGCCGCGTCCCCCTCCTCCGGGCGCCCCCTTCCCCGCCGCCGCCGCCGCCCGCCGCCGGCAAGGGGCCCGGGGGCCGCCTGAGCCGGGAGAACCGCGCTGCGCCCCGCCGCCGCGGCATGCGGCTCCGCCGGAGGGGCCCGACCGCCCGCATCACAGGTGCGTGGGGAGCCGGGGGGCGCGGGGGACGGGGGGCGTCCCGCCGCCGCAGTGGCTGACGGACCCCTCTTTCCTCTCCGTCCCCCATCCAGATTTCTTCGCGAGGAGAAAAAGGCCGGCGGAGCCCAAGGCAGCGGCGGAGCGCCCCGCCGGCTGTCCGCCGCCCCCCGCCGCCGTGCCGGCTGAGCAGACCCCCCGCAAGCGGCTCCGGTGAGCCAGGTGAGACGCGCCCCGGGAGCGGGCGAGGGTATCTGGGCGCTTTCTGCGGCGCTTAGTTATTTCCTATACCACGACCAATTTTTTTTTCCCCTGCTTATTTTTTTTTCCTCCTCCTCCTTTTTGTTCTTCCCAGACTTTTGCACTACTGCACCCACGGGAGAGGCGCGTCGCCTCGGGAGGCGCAACGCCCCGGAGGCGCGGGGGGCCGGGGCGGGCGGCGCGGCGAGCCGGGACCCCCCTGCGCCCGCCCGGCCTGGGAGCGGGAGCCGGAGCGGAGCCGCAGCGCCGGCCGCGCACGGAGCAGTGTTATCGTACAACAGTGCAATGTATGACGTTCTGTATAGAAATGTATTATGCCTAATGTGAGTACACTGGCCAGAAGTGTAAAGCTTTAAAAGTCATTTATAAGAAATGTTTAATCTCTGCTGAGCTCTCAGTGCAAAAAAAAAAAAAAAAAAAAAAAGGAAAAATTAAAAAAACAAGTGTATATTTGTACAAAACTTTTTTTAAGAGTTATACTAACTTATATTTTCTATTTATGTCAGAAACGTGGATAACTTTGACATCCAATAGTCTTTTTTTTTTTTTTTTTTCTTTTGGTTAAGCCAAAGGGCACTATATTTGCTTTTGTTATTCACAAAATGTAAATTTATTTTTATAGTGGAATTTTTTTTTTTTTTTTTGCTTTCACAAGATGTAGCTACGAATCAAAATATTTTTTAGACTTTACTTGAAGACAAATCTGTTTCAATGGATCCTGAGCCGGTCTGTACCACTGCCATTGCAAATAATGCCACAACTTCAATAATAAAAGTCAGGAAACGGCCGCAAGCCTGCTTGGTGTGTGCTGGAGGGGAAGTCCGGGGGGTGGGGGGTGGCAGGCACAGCCGGGGAGCCAAGCCCAGCTCTGCGTCTCTCGGTGGAGGGGGTCCTCCCTCGCCGCGGGGCCACGGACACCTCCGCAATACGACCCCCGCCACGGGCAGGGCGCTTCTCCCACCGCCCTGCCGCGAAAAGCTGGCGGAGGGTTCGGAGGGGAGAGGGGGGCATCTTCCCTTAAAAACAAGTTCAAACTGCTGAGCGCTGCTGGAGTTAACTGCGCCTGAGGGGAGCACACGCCCTTCATCACACCCTGACTTCGGCCTTTCGGCACGTTGTAATGGTTACTTTTAGTAACCTTTCTTGCCAGGGCTGTATCTGCCCCCCTCGAGGAGCCCCCCCCTCGCCCCACATCGGGGCTGGGGCCGCTGCCTCCCTCTCTTGGGGACGGCCTCGGGGGGGGTGACTGGTGCAGCGGGTCAGCACGGGTGGGGATGCCCCTGTCTCGGCTGTGCAGACCTTCCCCCTTCCCCCCCGCCTTTCGGCCGCGGGCCCTCACTCCCCAGCCTGGAGCCCAGAGCCCTGGCTACTGCAGGGAAGCACTTCCTGGTACCTCTTGCCCAGCAATGATTTACAGGACAAACAACAGTTCTGGGAAAGGCAGCAGTTTCAGCTCGCCCTAAAAGACGTAAAAAGCAAAACAATACACACACACGAACCCTCCCACCAGCCAAAATAGCCAGCGTTTTGACAGTGCTTTGGTGACAGTGCTGTCACAACCATGGAGCCGCAGCACTTGGCGACATCACCTCATCCCCGTGGCCTGAGGGCAGGTTAAAGCCGTGGGATCTGCACGCAGCCCCCGGGGGCCGGGGCGCACGCCCTGCTCTGGGCCCCAACCCTGCGCTGCCCGGCAACGGGGGACAGACCAGGTCTGGTGCTGGCTGCAGGTGCTGCAGTACTGGGATGCTGGAGAGTACAGCTGGGGAGGAGGACCAGGCTCCCAGAGCCGTGGGGACTGACTGGACTGATTTATGTCTTTCCGACTCCACCTCTCAACCTTGCACCTCTGAAATGCTGTACCCCCACACTGGACCCAGCCGCTGGGGGGGACCAGGAGGACGTCACTCCTGGCTTTCTGATCTCTAGATGATACACTTCCACGGAGGGGGGAGGGAGACTGAGAGAGTAAGGCTCAGGGTGAATAGGCTCAAGGTTTACCCACATCGTCTTCCCCTGTCACAGCGCTCCTCTCTGCCCCCCTTTATCCCCCAACCTCTCCCCCCGCTGTCACGGCCGCCAAACGCTCCTGGCTGTAAAAGTAACATTGATTACCTCCAGCTCCGTGATCGCTTAATCAGAACGGGATTATTTTACACGCCCGCATCAGTGGCCGCTGACTCAATACGATTTTCCCCTGCTTTGAAAAGAAAAATAGCTTTTCCCTTTCCTTATGAAAGCCAACAATACCCGGAGTGAGGCAGCTGGATCCTCCAGGATTTATGGGCTTTTCTCTCGCTTTCATGAAAGCAGGTGCCTTTGGGACCTCCATTGTCCCAGCCCGCAACTAATAATAGGACTTTTTGCAATGAAAGATCCCTGCTCCGAGCTCCCAAATACCTCGGCCCGAGGAGCCACGAGGTGTGCCCAGCCTGGCTCAGGAGGAAAGCCCTCGCCGCGGGGACAGTTTAGGCACGGGGCTCTAAAGCAAATAATTCCAGCTCATGGGCACTGCCCTAGAGCAGCCGTCGGGTTGGCAGCCCGCAGCAGGGAGGGCCGCGTCCCGCAGCCCCCTGGGCTCCGGCTCCCGGGAGGGCCGGGGGTGCGGGAAGGTGTGCGGCCGCCCCCCGCGCCCTGCCCCACCCAGCCCGGCCGGCCCTGCTCGCCCCGGCACAAAGCACACTGCCCCTATTCTTTCGGCCTTTGTAGCCATATGGCAAATCCATGTAGACACAGCCAACATCCATTTATTCAGGCACATAATGTCCCGCAACAGGGAACAATTGGAACTTTGTTTGCTTCTATTATTGATGCGAATGGGCGACAGAGAGAGAGAGAGAGAGAGAGAGAGAAAAAATCATTTAACTATAAGAGATATCCAGCTAATTATGAACCATATGTGCCTATAGTTTCAAAGCAATCCAATGAAGTTCATTTTAAATCTAGACTACTTTATTAGTACGGAAGACAGATGTCTCAACAGTACATGCATCAGAGGAAACCATGTAAAGAAGTTCTTGAAATATTTAACTAGGACTCATTCATTGTCAGAGAGGCTTTAAAGTGCCCTTTATCATGAGAATGCATAGGCAGAAGCAGAGGGAGGCTGCTGGTTGTTACCGCCAACCCACTTACCCCTTAGCGCTAAATCCCAAATTCCACTTTGGATTTGACGACAGGAATATTTTTGGAAAGGATTCAAAATATCAGGGGTCTTGAAGGACCGAGCTTGCTGCTCATTACAGCTACAAAAAGTCAGGTCATTATTTGAGCTGCCTTAATCCCAGACTGAAACCAGCTACGCAATTAGAGGAATAATCTACTCCAAAATCACCACCGCTCCCTCTCCCAAGGAGCAGGGCCGTGCATTTGGAGCACAGCTACTGCAGTTCCTTCTCTGCCCCAAGAGAGACCTAGAGAGGGGCGTTAACAATGCTGGACCTCCAGAAATTTTTCATACAAGCATCTCTCGATATGAGTCCGTGGTGGGTGCCTAAAGGGAAAAGGCTCTGAAGGAAGCCTGGAAGGGAAACTTGGCGTGAGGAAGTCTTTCAGCTTTTTTTTTTTTTTTTTAGGGAATGCAATTATCAGCAAACAATCTTGGCAAAAAGGTATCTTTATGAGCTCAGCAACATCTACCAGTAATTAAGCCACTTCAGTTAAATGAATGCAACATATGGTTGACACTGGGAATCATTCTCCTTCTTAGCCACAACTTTTCCTTCTGGGCCAAAACTTGTTCTATTATCACTTAAAATAAACAAAAAGCTGCTTTCCAGCTCTTCAGCAAATATTTGTTACTAATGAGCAGGAGGTGTACGTAACAGGATGGGGAAAAAAACCCATCATTTTTAAAGAATAATTTCTTATGTTTTGATACAGAAATAAAAAAATCACTTGCAATGAGTTGTGATTGCTTGGTAGGATGGCTGCACAGGGAGATTCATGTGAAGGATCCACAAAGAGAGATGCAAATTGGATTGACCATTTTTAAGCAAAGAAACAGATATGAAGAGTAGTAGCATATATGCAAATATATATATATACACAAGAAATAATTATTCACGGAGTATAAAATAATTCATCAGGGAACAGGATTTTTTTCAAGCCACATTGTCAACCATCACTACAGGATAAAATTAGAATGGTTTTCCAATGTCTTCCCCTCCTATACCTTTTCAGAAATGTTACTCTTGACAATCATTTTTGGAACAGAGCGAGTCAAAACACAAACCAAAAGTCTTCACCTAAGACCAAAGGATGGGATTATATCTGACTCACAGAGGATGGAAAAAAATTAAGTATTTTCCCCACATATACACAATATCTAATATTGAAGACCACACAATCTTTTTTGGTGTCAGTGGTGAAATTCCCAATGGAAAGTTCTTCGTGTTTTGGTTTATTCAGTTGTTTTTTAAACCAAGGGGGATTTTTAGGCATGTGTTTCCAAGAAACCTTTGTTGGGACAGATTTTTTGGGGAAAAAGAGAGAATGAAAGATGGTAAAACAGTTAGATGAGCTATACAGAATGTAAAAGCCCTGAAACAGGCCCTGCTGAATCAAAAAATAGCCCTGAAACAGGCCCTGCTGAATTAAGAAATGACTCAAACTCTTTTAAACACAGAACTAACTAAATTTCAGAGCCACTTTCCACAATCCACATGGCCAAGCCTCTGCTCCAGGAAAACCAGTGGCTTCACATCTGCATCTGTGGTGTTGGGTGGGTGCCATTTTGCAGGGAGAGGGAACAGGAGGATCAGGAGGCAGTGCCAAAAACCACCTAGGGTGGGGATAACAAGGCATGGGTGGAGCAGGAGCACAGCTGGGGTACACTGGAAGAGGCTGGGCAGAGGACACAAAACTCCACCAAGGGAAGGAGAGAAGGGAGCAGGTCACAATATTTATAGCCTGTACATTCCTCCAGAGGCTGCCTAGCCCCAACACATCTCTGCTATCAGCAAACACCTATGACACTCGTCCAGTAACATCCCATCCCTCCCCTCAACTCATCTACACATGGGTGCTGACAATAATCTCCTCCTTTTTGTCCCTGTGTCCCAGGTCAGTGTGGGATCTAAAAATGCCCCAGGCCTGCTGAGGAGTCACTAGGTTTCATTCACATCATCACACGACTACTCACTCTCCCCTACCAGATTTTCTTTAGCCTACTTGATGCTCCCTGTCACATGCATTACACTTGTATTACACGGAGAAGGAGGTTTGGCCCTCAAGGTTTGGAGGTGCCTAAGCTGTCTGTACAATTTCAGCCCAGATCTTTTGTTCCCAGTGCATTTTCACAGCCATGCACACCATTCCTTCCCCTGGGGATACACACAGTACCCAATTCACCCAATGCTTCACCTTGCCACATGAATCTGGGCCATGCGGCAAAGGTGAAACTTCCAAATAAACTCCTGCCAGAGAAAGTAAAGCAAGAGCCTAAAGGATACCTTCATGTTTAATCCAATGCCAACACTTGAATACAGGCTTTTATTCTTCAGAGAACAGTTGGCTCCTCCTGACCTGTTCCTGCAACAGAGGCTTTGTGCAGTTCAGGACCAGGTGCTTCAAGTTTTCATGAGCAGCCACTAATTGTGCCCAGGTTTGTTGGGCAGCTAATACTAGCTGCTGGGGTCTGACTTCTGAAAGTGCTGAGCATCCACAGCTGCAGCCAGGGTCACTGAGTGCCTGGCTCTGCATGTGGTTTTGGCCAGATGAAGCCCATGCTTTGAAAAGGAACAGCCATGGGGTACCTTGGACCAACACTCCAAATTAATTATTAGCTCCTATTTCTTGGTATTTACCTCCCCATCATTAAACAGGGATAATATCACTCATCACTTATATTTTAACCCATTAATATTTGGAAAGTGATGGGTTACTACCGTGAGCAGCACTGTATAAATCTGGTGGGGACATTAATAATGTCTTTGAGCAGGGTTTGAATAGTGCCCAGTTAATAAGATGTAGCACCGTCCATTGAACGTCGAGAAAAACAAAATTGAGCAACTGCTCATTAAAGCGAGCACCGTTCACTCTGTGCACTCAATGCGATCATTTAATTAAAAGATTTTATCATCATGCACAGACACAAGGGGGCAGAGCCAAGGCCCTGTCTTCCCTCATCCTCACCTGCTCCGCATCAATCACACCAGAGTATTTCTTGGATGTAATCTACAATAAGAATCTAAAAAACATTCAACTTTTTTTTTCCCAAGCCCCTGCACTAGCAGAAATCACTGCCTGAGCTTTGACAAGTCTTTTCACCTTTTTATCCCTGTCTGTCACCCCTTGGTCCCACCCTTACCCTGCTGACCGTTTGCCAGACTCCTGCAGGTGCAGCCACTTGGCCCCAGCCTGTGGTCTCCACCATCGTTGACTTCACAGCAAGCCTCGGAAATCACCTCTGCACCTGGCTAAGAGGTGGGGGGAAGGAGAAGAGTTTTTCAGAGCAGGAAGATGCTTTGTTTGGGGCTGGTTTTGAGTGATACTGGATTAGAGGAACATGAGTACGCAGCTCCTCTTGCATGATGTTCTCTGCCAGGGCTGGTGGCAATAAATGTGCAAACCAGCCCCCTCAAAAACCAAAAAATGATACCAAAACCACCCTTCCCCAAGAATACACCTCCACCACTGCCTCTGTTTTTACATGAAAGTACTGAGGAAAAGTCCCTGTTTGGGTCACATCAAGCAGCCTTATACTGGGAACTGAGATCTAGAGCAATTTGCTCTGGAAAACAATGAGCATGAATTAAGTTGTTTTCATACATTTGGTAATTGGTTTAGCAAAGCCAGCTTTTCTTAGGATCTTCAGTCAAGATGTTTTCAAACATGGATCTAGTTAACATCACTTCAGTTTTGCTGGTGCTGTACAGCACTCCTTCTTCTGACTGGTGATCCCAAAAGCTTTGGATTTTTCTGTTGTTTGTTTTTGTTTTTCTCTCACCCAGATGAGTGAGCAGGACTGGGAGTGTTGGCACCTGGTTCTCTATTTTATTCTGCACATCAGGAGGCAAAACCTGTTTCTTTTTCCCGCTGACTGGGGGACTCCAGACACATATCCCTCCAAAGGAAGAAGCCTGTCTTTTGTGCCAAGAACAAACCTTTAGGAGCTGCTATGACCAGGCTTTTCTGCTTGAAGAGCTGTACGAGAGGGTGCAGTGGTACCCACACCTCTGCCTTCCTAGACTCTCACCCTTCCTCTCCAAAACATACAGGATTTCCACACCACCCTATGCAGTACGAGGGAGGAACCCGGGGAATGCAGCAGGTTACTGGATGTTACGGGGGAACACACATTTAATTTGAGCTGAGATGGCAAAAGACTGCCTGACGCAAAATCTGCTCCCCTGACAAATTGCACGTTCCCTCTGCAGCGCCCAGCCCATGAGCGGTGGAGCAGGGCAGGGCAGGGGGGAAAGGCGGGACACACCGAAGCTGGAAGTGGGATCCCTTTCTCCGCACAACTGCAGGGCTGGGCGCTCCCCTGAGAAACAGCCCGGCACAGCCTTTCTGCTGCGTAAATAAAATAAAAGCAGCCGTCCGTGTTTGCTCTCGGGTGTGCAGCGCAGCCCCAAGCAGCAGCAGTCACCTCTGCAGGGGGATACAACAGGAGATTTGGGGATCATTTCCATAACAATAGCTGTTAGCAAACACCCATAAAACACAGCGGGCAAAGACACCTTATCAGAGGGAGTTAGCTGCGAATTAAAAGACGTGCTTGTTGGTTTGGGTTTTGTGCCCGTCTGCAGGATTTCGAGGACTTGGTGCAAAAGTTCTCTTTAACCATACTAAATTAAAAATAATAATCCTAGTTTCACTTGAAGGCTCTTAACAAGCAGAGAGAAAATACAGGATTTATATATGAAGCTTGATCTAAGTTCACTGAACTATTCTATCAGAGGAAGGACAACGGGGAGTGGGGGCGGAGGGGAGGAAAAGAAAAAGGAAGAGAATAAAACTTTCCCAATTATCATATTTCCCTGAAATTCAGCTGTGCAGAACCAGAATAATTACAGATTTAGCAGAAATATTGCAAAATTTCGGCACGGAAGGGGCTTTTTCTTGACCCTGGGGACTATAATGGGAGATAAAGAGATTGACCATTTTGGGAGGAGGATGCCTTCATTTCTCGACGTGACTGTAGATTATTTCGGCTTCAGGAGACAAGAATGTCCCTTTAACATCTGACCTGGCCTTTATTTAAGAGCAGCACTTCACGGTTCAGGAAAGACAGACAATTTTCTAATTCCCAGCTCTGCTGGAGGCTGAGGCAGCAACTTCCAGACAGGACACCTGCTAACACTAGAGAAATGGCATTATTATGTCTACAAGTTTACAAATCTGAGGATCAAAAAGCCTTTGCTTCTGCTGCTACTCCACAGGCCAAGGACGGCGACTTCTTCAAAACAGAGTTTGACAGAGTTTTTTCTTCCCCTCTCCAAGAAATGGTTTCTTTTCACTTTGAGCAGATCGGTTTCCACGTGAAAAAGTCAATAGTCAAAGAGTTTCCTAAGTTTCATTGGTGTGTAGCAGAAAGGGGATTAGACCTGGGGCCTTTTTACTGGCAAGCCTTTAAGCAAATAAATGTTCTTGAATTCTTAGAGAAACAAACCTAACTTAAACAAAAATCCAGAATATATGGGATTTGCCCCTCCCAACACAAATTTAAGAGAGAGAGAGAGAGAAAGAAATAATTACTAAAGATTTAAGGGATACTAGGGTTAAATCTTTTTTCTACTGTAATTTTGCTTTTATTTTTGCTAGTTAATCCAAAGAGAATGGCTGCTTCCACATATTCACAATGATCTATTAATAGTAACTAGTGTAATGCAATATCAGAAATAATAGAATAATTAGGGTAATGCAATATAATAAATAAATATTAGAACAATGCAATAATTCATTTTTAACAGTCCAATTGTGATTTCCCAGCACTGAGAGAGGCAAAAAGCAGAGGGCATGCACACTCCCCACCTTCCTTCAGAGTCCTACCTGGTAGGCAAAGGCACTGCTTAATTCCTTCACACCTAAAAGTCCCAAAGCTGAAGCTGTGGTTTTTCTCTTGGGACACAGTCAGTCACAGATGATAATGATTTTTTTTCAAAGGGTGTTTTTCTTAAGGTCCAAAAATCACAATAGGCAGGTCATTCAAAACCCAAATATTCAAAGTGTGTGTATATATATATAAATTTGTACTGACAGTCAACTGCTGCTGCAGGGCTGTTCCCCCAGCCTGCACACACAGATCCAGGTGTCTGTGCCAGCCATTTGCAAGCCATGGATAACACCTGGATCAGTGTGTGCAGGCTGGCTTTAATTAAGCCAGAAATCTAAGGAGAACTGAAGCAATGCAGTTGATTAACATGATCCAACATCAGCAAGTAAACGTCAGCATCTTGCTATAACAAAACAAATCATATGGGAAAAATCAAGGTTTGTGACTGCACAGAAAATGATAAGCTGTCTGTTAAGCTTGCCTCTCTGCACAACTAAATAGTTTTAAAGCTTTTCAGACATTAATTTCCTTTTTCCACCATGTACCTTTGTGAGCCCAGATTGCAACGCTCACCTGCCAAGCTACTACAGCTCTGTGAAGGTGCCACCTTTGATTTCACTATGAGCCATCCCACAGCTCTGCCTCTGCACACCCCCAGCCTTGGTCCATCTGAAAATCTTGGCGGTGCCTTAAACCACATCCAACCCCACCAGCAACTGGGGCAGATCCTTGGGCCTTTCCTACTGCTGAGGGATTTGCTACAGAGCACAGTTCCAAACCCAGTGCCACCCAAAATGCAGAAGTGCCTTAAAATTCTTGTCTGGCTGACCTGCCTTGAACAAGGCTCCTTCTAGCTGAAAATTCAGGAGCCAAACCCACCCCAGGGGCAAAATCACCCTGCCATTGGGTGAACAAGAGCAGCACAACCTCCTCTCTTCCCCCCCAGGTTACAAAGCCGTGAGTAGGGCGTTTAAATACCCACAAAAAGGAGAAGCCCAAGCCCAGGGCTTACCCCGTGCTGCAGCAGCCGGCTGCCACCATGCAGTGGGACACGATAACTTGCGTCGTGATAAAAAGGACGTGAGAAGGGCTTTGGGTTTCATCCTGTGCAGTTGCTGCGAGCACTGTGTACCTGTCTTTAAAGTGAGAAAAAAACCCCCACTTTTGCTCTTTTGGCATTGTTTTGCTCATTGAGAGCAAGTATTTAAGCGCGACCATTTTTAAGGCATTTCAAAGGTCACGGACCCCATTCGAGGACAAGTTCATCCTGCTGAAACTGAGTGACACCTCCGAAGAAGAGGGCACACCTCTCTCAGCATCTCTTGCTGACCCATTTCGGTGGCTCTCCCGTCTCCACCACACGTTTGGAGGTAGCCGGGTTCCCCCAGAGGGTTTTAAATGCTGTGGTGCCAGCGGCTGCCCTCGTGTACCCTGCAGTCCCCACCCTCACACACTCAGACCTGTGGTGGCACCCGCTGCCCACCGCCCATCAAGACCAACGCTTGCCTTTTCGAAAGAAAGTTTCAAAAAGAGGGAAAACATTTATTTTCACAGCATTTATATTTGCATTCATAAACATTCATATACATTTATATTCATAAGGCAAATCCAGCCTTATGACCCCACCGATGGCAAGATGCTATCTATGGGAATCAAGAAGATGAATTTTCCCTGGAATCTTGCCTAGATTCAGGCAAAATCCACTCTGCCTCTCGCCCTAAATCGCTTGCCCCAGCTCAGGAAAGAGAGGAATTTGCCTTTTTGCTGGGAGGAAAGCGGCGGGGAAGGAGGAGAGCTTTAAAGGGAGGGAGGGAGGAGGCCGAGCTCATGCACGGATTTTAATCTGATCACTTCCCTGTCAAGCTAATCCCTGCCTGACTCAGATCGGACTTTTAGAAACGTGCCTGGAAACCAAAAAGCAAACCTCATTTGAATGAAGCACACACTCCGCAGCCCCCATCTGCAAAGGGCTGCAATTAAATGCAAAAAAAAAAAAAAGAAAAGAAAAAAAAAAAGAAAAAAAAAGAGAAGAAAAAGAAAAAAAAAAAGAAAAAAGGGGCGGGGGGCGGGGGGGGGAGAGAGAAAATTAGCATTTTCCGCGGCCATCTGGCATGAGGAGCAGGCGATGGGGAACAAAAGGAGATTTAGGCAAAGGGGAGAGGCGAGTGTGCCATGGCATTGACCTGCAAATGAGCCTTTGTGAGCGAATTAAAGCTTCCCGGACCCCCCGGGACACCCCAAAACAGGCACCATTACAAACCATCCGGACAAAAACCCACTCATCAAAATTGTCTGCGTTTGAAGGGAGGGGGGAGAGGCCATTTAAATCTGCACCTTCCCTGCCCCCACCCGCAGTAATAGGCGGTTAATGGGGGCTTGGCGGGGGGAGTCGGCCCCCTGCGCCCCCGACCCTACAGCCCGCGCCGACGGTATAACCGGGGGGACACCTTAGAAACGTGGCTCGTCCATAAAACCCACCCGACACGTTATTTATAGCCCTAATCCTAAACAATAGGGAAGAAATAAAAAAAAGAGGGGGGCATTTGGTGATATATCAGCTTCCAGATGCTGTTTATTTAATTCGAGGGGAGGGGGGTAAAGGGTTGTTCCAAAGTAGATTTCTAAAGCAATTATTAATAATTTTTTTTTTTTTTTTTTAATGGAGATGATAAAGCGGAAAGGGATAATCAGGGATGCCATGGCCCAAAAAGAAGTAGAAAACTGTGCGGGTTAGCGTTTTTATCTCCTACCCCCCCTTCCCCCATGACTCTTGCCTTTAAACTGGGAAAGCTTGAGGATTTGAAAGTGAAAGCAAAGATTTTGGCCTGGGGTAGATACATGAAAAGGGAGGGCAGGGGGGAAGCCATCTCCCCCCACCCCCTCTCCAGAAAGGGAATAAGGACTAAAGTCGGGGGCCAGCTGGGGGAAACTTGTAAATGAAACGTGTTTCTTTTATGGTCCTCCCCCCCGGGGGACAGCCCCATTATAACCCACCAGCTATATAGACTCAGCTGCCGCCTCCCCGGCCCGCGGCAGGTACGCGGGGGAGGAGCGGCCCGGGGGGCTGCAGCCGGCCGGACCCTGCGCCCGGGCCGGGCCGGGGCTGCCGGCCATGGCTGGATGGGCGAGCAGGGGCTTGTGCAGAGCCGGACGTGCATGTGTCTGAGCATGCACGGCTGTAGATGCGCGGCTGTAGGTGCGCGCGTGTGCGGGGCCGCGCGTGTGCCCGCGCCCCGCTGCAGGTGAGCGCGCTCCCCGCGGGCTCAGGGGGGACCGGCGCTCGCAGCCCCCCAGGTGCCGCTCCCCCGGGGTTTGTTTGCAGTCAATATTCATGTGTTTCTGTCACCGGGGCGGCTCTTTTCACAGTGATCAGCCGGGCAGAAGGCTGAATGACAGGAGACTCGTGGCTCGGCTGCTCTGGGGAGGGGGGAGGGATGGATTCCAGCCGCCCGACCCGCTGCCGTTGCGGGGTTTTGGGGGGGCCCAGCCCCTGGGGGAGGGGTTGCCCGGCTGGAGGCCGTGGTCCTGCCCTGGGTGGGCACAAGGCAGCGGCGCTGCGCACTGGGCACCGGGCACCGGGTGCCTCCCGCTGCGAGCAAACAGCTGTAGTTTCGGGGGACCCCCCCCACCACAAACACCCCCCCCCCCACACACACATAGCCTGTGGGCTAACAGGGTAATGGGCCTGGTTGGTCACCCTCCATACCGGGTGCCGGGGATGGCCCGGGGGTGACCCGTGGGTACCCAGGGATGGGGTCCTCCATGGCGGCTGGAGGCTCGTGGGGTCCCACAGAGCCACAGTGCAGAGGGAAACCCCAGGATGGCCGTGAGCCGGCTGCCCTGAGCAGGTGGGGTGGCAGCAGGGCTGCAGGGTGGGCTACCAAAACATCTTTGGTTTTTCTGCCCACAGCATCTGGAGACCAGCAGCAGCCTGCACCTCACCCCCCCGATGCTCAGGGCACCACAGTGCTGTGAGTGGCAATGCTCCTTTGGGGGTGCACAGCTCTCCTTGACCCCCAGGGTAATTCCAGGCTGTGCTGGCAGCGAGGGGCAAGGGCAGGAGCTGTGCCCCAGCTGGGCACGGTGGGGGCTGCCCACCAAAGTGGTGTGGGTGAGCCCTGCGATGCAGGAGCTGCGTTTTGTTCCCTCCTGCTTGCCCAGACGCCTTCCCCTCGCCTCACAGCGCTGCTCTGTGTGTGCATGTTTTGTTTGGTTTTGTTTTTTTAAAAGTCCACAAACTTGTGATTTTCTGTGCAACTTGTGGGGAGCGAATCAGTATGAGGGAGCACCCTTCTCATTGAAACTGGAGGTGAATAAATTATGAACAGGCGAAAATTGGAACAATGTCTCTGAGCGAGTGTTTTCTAGAGAGTTACTATTCCAGGCTTTGAAATCAATTGATACATAATTAGATTCCTCAAGAGAGGACAAACAAGGGCTGCCATTCACCCCCTCCTTCTCCCACATGCATCCCAAAGAGAGACCGGAGGCTTTAGCAGAAACCAGACAGCCAGCATTCTCCAGCACTAAAAACATATTCTGGCTTTGGGTGTTCATTTAACAAACAGATCCTTGAACCTTGCTTCTGTTTTCAGTTTATTTCGACCATGTTTCTTTGTGTTCAGTTCATTAAAACATGTCTCTTTTGAGATCTATTTTTACATTTCAAGAATCCAGTATTGTACTTCTGCGGTGGCAGATGGCCCTAGACATCCAAGCATAAGCTCTTTCCTGCTTTTTTCCCCCTCTTTCTTAGGTCCTTTCTGCGCTGCACTTGAAGCTGTGAGCAGCAACCATCCCTTTTTGCAAGGTCTGGGGCTGGCTCTCAATTCAGCACAGGGTTCTAACACGTTACAATCCCTGCTGTGCCCTCGAGGTGTATTTTAAGCACAGCGGATGCTACTGTCTGTAAAATAAGAGCCCTCCACAGCTGGATAGATCCTCATCACACGGGTGGCATGCAGGCTAATTTTGCGTCTTTGCCTCATATTTGCCTCTCATTAATGTTCTCTGGTCCCCCAAATGAATTTATTAGTGGTTAAGGTTGAGTTTCTTTCTTGAGGGAGACAGAAAATACAGATTTGGTTTTGTAAGAGACAGGAAAAAGCATGCGATGATTAGAAAAAATATCGTAAAGGTTATTGAACCAAGCAGCAGCACCCGTAGCCAAGTGGGCCACCTAATTGAAGGCAATGGCTTGGCTCCTCTGGCTACCCTTGTGATTGATGTACTAGCCACAACCACTTCCAAACCTGGTATCAAACATGGATCAGAGTGCTGCAGCCATGTGCATAGTTTTTGTCACATATCAATAGGACTAAAAAGACCTGTACCAGCAACAAGAAAAGAAAAGCCTGCCTGAGCTGCTGTAGACCCAATCTTAGGTAAGGCACCAGTACTACAGCCTACAATAAGCTGTGTGTCTTGAAGACATTACAAACAGAATAACAAATTTCTACATCTTGTTAAGTCATGGGATCTTTAGAAGAGGGTAAGGTAAATCTGGCATATGTATTATTTGGATGCGTAGGCACAGGTAAATCTATGTCCTCTCTAGTAAAAGGATAGAAAGGCTGAGAGGTTTTCCTCCAAAGATATTTGTTGGTGCGATAATCAAAGCAGAAGTGCTCAAACATACATCTAAGAGGAGGCTATTTTCTCTGTGTTTGCTGCATAGGTGGTATCTATTTTTATCTGCATGTATCTATGTGGCTACTTCAGTATCTGATTTTATGTGGTTCACCGTCTTACCTGATTTGAGCAACAGCCTAGGGCAGAGCCAGCTGGAAGATCTTGGTCAGTGCAGGTGAGACTGCTTTTTGCTGCTCCATGGACACTGCCGAAACACACTGACACAGTCTGCTCCCTGATGGGAAAAGGAGCAATTCCAGAAGCACACAGTGCTACCTACCTCTGCAGGGCAATGCTCTTCCTTGATGCCTACTCCTGCATCCCACCCTTGACCAGAGCAGCCACTGTGCCCTGGAATAGGTGAACAGGCTGCAGGCTGGTTTGCTGCCTCAAGCAGTCCCTCGCTTAAAGTAATTGCCCACCTCGTGTCCTGAGACAGCCCTGTCTACTGGCAAACTCTGAAGAATCATATGGATTTGACTTAGAGGTTTTTTTTCCACCCTCCAGCCTTAGTACAGAAATCCCAGCGTACATATTTATGCCTTTTGGATGGATTTGGACAGGACATTAATATGTATACAGCTCAGTGGAACAAGTTTCCATCCCTGCAATTCCTCTTGTGTTGCTGGCCCACAGCATGGAGTGAGTGCAGCTGGGACCACCAGCGACCCCTGGCAGAGGGTACGAAATGCTTTGGCCCCACCAGGGGAATTAGAGAGAGGATGGCACAGCAGCAGGACTTGTACTGGCAATCACAGACTCCTCCAGGATGAGCCTGTTTCAGGTTTGCCTTGTGTCTGCCTCCAAGGAGCCCCAGGTTTCTGAGAGTGCACAGGAGAGGAACGACACAAGCTTCTTCCTTTCCCCTTCACATGGTTCCCCTCTATATTCTTCTGATGGGACTGCACTCAGAAATGAGAAGTGGCAGAAGAAATCACTGTGTTAGAAGGCATTGCCACCTCACTAAACACTTGGGACTTCTGCAAGCCAGAAACCATTCTCTTTACCTCCTTTTGACTGCCTAATCCCTCCAAATTCAGAAGGTGCAGTTGAAGACAGTTTGGGAGTGAAACAGCCTGGATGGAGGGGAACTTTGGCAGCTGCAAGCCAAGTCTTAGAGAGGTCAGAGAAAGACAGTAAGAACACAAAAGTAGAGAGCAGAAATATTCAGAGGGCACTGCCTGAATATTTGAGGCTTGTCAGGAAAGGAAAGAAGAAGAAGAAAAAAAGCTCTGCAGATCTAAGCTTGATTAGTCTTAATCCTCCTCAAAAATCTCCAGGTCCTTCCAACACTTGCTTTCTTCCCCTTCCCCATCATCCTTGCCATTGCTTGTCTCAGTGATTTGCTTGAAAATGTATTAGACAACTCCAGATCTTTCACTGTTAGGAGCATGAAAATAGAGGATAGGTACAATTATCCACTAAGCAACACTCCCACAGTTAGCCCAGTCCTCTAGAGAGACCTGCCAGATAATGGCTTTTGAGAGGAGCTTAGAGACATCTGGAGTAGCCATTTTCCCTCATTGTACATGGAAAATAAAGATTAGCTAGGGCACGGGGAGGGGGGGCTAAGAATATAATGAAGGGCAATGGACAAACCGATGTCACATTGCCCATCTGTGTGACTGGCTTCAGGTCTACTCCTGCAAAATGGTTTGTGCAGACTCCCCTGAAACCCATGGATTCCTGTGAAGGTGGAGGAGCTCCCCATTGGTTTATGAGTCTGTGGTCTCACATCACAGGCTCTTTGGGGTGGATTTTGTCTATAAAGCAGCTGGTCCTTTCTGAGTGGCAGATGCAGAAATAATTTTTTTTTTTTTTTAATGAGTAAGTCTTTTCAAGAGTTTTCTTTTCTTTGTATGACCTGGTTTTCTTTTTAAATTTTGATCATTTTCATGCAAAAGACTTATTCCAACCAATTCTGCATCAAGAGCCACTGGAGTTTGGGACAGAGCTCAGTTGTCACTCTGGGCTGCATGTCCCATGGGACTTTGAAAGCTCCAGCACTTGTAATCAGAGATGCTCACGGGGACTGCAGAGGTGATGGTCACGTTTAAAGCCTCAATAGCATACTGAGGATGACATTCCTAGATATGGTGTCTGCTTAGAAAGGTATCTGCGGATTTGGTAGTGTGGCTAGACAAGAGATGCTCTGGAGGACAAAGCCAAAACTCACAACCCTTAGGTGCAGTGTCAGCCCCGCAGCAGGAACTGCCCAAACCACGTTACAACGTAAAACGATGCAAAAATCGCATTCGCGCCGGGATGGGGAAAGGGCGAGACGGGGCGGTTTGCGAAATGCCTTCCTTTTCCCCGAACACCCCCGGCGGGGCCGGGAGCGGGGCCGGGAGCGGGGCCGGGAGCGGGGCCGCAACAGCACCGCGTCGTGTGCGCTCCCTCTGCTGGCCCCGCCGCGCCCCCGCATCCCGGGAGGGGACAGACCCTCCCCAGGGTCCCCGCCGCTCCTCCGCGGCAAACGGGAGCGCAGAGCGCGCCCGGGCAATTCCTCCCGGCAAGGATGAACATCCCCAGCGCAGACCCCGCTGGGCTGCTGCTGGAGCGGCCAGTGTGGCAGCCAAAGGTGGAGGAGGATGGGAGCCGTGCGGACGCACTCCCTGCATCCCCCGCATCCAGGCATTCAAGGAAAAAAAAGATCGTTTGAGCCATTTTCCAAAATCTGCATTGCAATGGACTCACACAGACACGACGCCGCCCAAAACCGCTGAGCATCCTCCTGGAAAAAGAGAGCAGAGCAACAAACGTGTAAGGTTGCACCATGTCTTACTGCAATCTCACTTTCCAGTTTTGGGGGATAAACTTAAAGGCAGTGAGGGGAGGACAAGCAGAGGCACTGACAACATTTTCTCATGTGCTGCTGTGTTTCTGGGCGAAGAGGTGTGTGAGGAGTCTCACTTCTGCTCCTGTCGTGAAGACCTTAACCTTGAGCAAGAAATGAGGCTGCTACTCTAGACTCTCCACACAGGGCTGTGGAGATAACCCGTGCAGTCCCTGGTTACAAGGGAAGAGGTACAGGCAGAAAAGGGGCAACAAATAACAAGTCTATTTGGAACAGAGACACCTCTCCAAAGCCACCCACCTAAAGGAGCTAAAGTCACCTTTTCAACCCCATTGAGATACAACTCATGTGAGGCTTTACACAGCAGGTTTTACCAATACCTGCATGATGCTAAGGGGTGTGTAAAGGGGCAGCTGATCATGCTGGAGTGAGAAAACAGAAATCTCTGTATTGCTCCTCTTCTCACAGTAGCTGGACTTCTCAAACAGGGTGGTTGTCACTGTAACAGCTTGTATCTGACACCTTTCTAATGCAGCACTTCAGAACCACCCTGCTTTTGAGATAAAGGGAGCAAATTACATTGACTTTACAATTACCAGTTGAGATCCTCAGGTGCACTTCCAAAACCTTGACGGTTTTGTCTGCCTTTCTAGACCAATGAAAGCAATAATAAAGTTCTGACTCATTTGATATTTATCCATGTGGTTGGGCTAGAAGGTTTGATTTCTTAAAGCTTAATTTCTATTTCACTGAAACATATTCCTGTATTTCATATGTGAATTAACAAAGTTTTGACCCTTGTTGCCATCCTGCTTCCCACCTGCTCTGTTCTTCCTAAACTCCTCCAAACCCAGACTCCAATCTAACTGCTGCAATTAGAATAGAAATCACAGAGCAAGTGTTTTAATTGGCCGCAGAGCACACGGTACATTTAAATCTCTAGTGATAACGCAGAGAATATAATGAGTAACCCTGATGATTTTTAAGACAAGTACGTACAGTTTTCATTTTATTGCACAAAAACACCTGCAGTGATTTAAAAATGAGGGTAATGCTTTTTCACAATAGCCAGGTGAGTGATGGCAAAATTAACGTACTTAAATGTTGATTTTTGGATAGATTTTTAAAGCTCCTAGTTGTTGGGGTCCCTCCCCCGCCATGTAGCCCTGGGAGAGGGGCCCTGAGGGCACAGACACGGGGCTTCCCTGCCCCTGCTCAGCCTCGTTCCCATTGGTTGGTTTGTGTTCCCTGCGCGGGCAGAAGGACCCTTGGTCCCGTGACTGGAACAGTTCCTGAGCAGAGCCCCGGCCATGCGGCTGGAGAAATAAACATCTCTCTGAAACAGCTAGCAAGAATCTGTCTGTCCATATATATTTCCTTTCCACGGGACTCCTGGTTTGATATATGCGTGTTGCAGGATCCCCACTGCAACAAATGGTGGAGATTTGTGAGCAGAACGATCCCCGATCCCTAAGCGACTGATTTGTGTGAGTAAACCCTGGAAACTTTGGATTCCTCTTCTTGGTTTTGCTTTGCTATTCCATATCTAAACTATGGAGGAACCGTGGGAAGACTCTTGGCTCTCAGAGCCGCATATGGACATTTATCTTAAACTTAAAATGATTCTTGAACAACGATTTGTAAATTTTAGCTTGATTCAAGCTCAAAAAGAACTGAAACACTTCCTGGCATGGTTGTTTAAGAACTTTTTCTATGTTTCTTGGGATTTAATTCTTACCAAGGGCTTTTGGAAAACCGTTTGGACACAGTTAATACTGGAGTCAAAATATATGCCGATGGAAGAATATTTTCGTGAATATTATTTAGTTACCGAGACTGTTGAGCAATGTCAGCTGTGTCCTGGCGAAGGGAAGCCTGGCGCAGGGACCGTGCGGCCCAGGCCACGTGCACCGAGCGCTCTGCGAGCAGCAGCGAGGCAGTTCCCGCGCGCGGGCGGAGCCACGCGAGCCGCAGTGTCGGTGGCGGAGCGAGGCGCGGCGGGAGCGGCGGGACCCGGCGGGACCCGCACGGCCGCGTGCAGCGCGTGGTGGAGCGAGCCCCGTGAACGCCCGACCGAGAGGGGCGGCGCACGGGCGGCGGCTGGCGGCGATGGCGGTGGAACGGAGCCGCGCCCAGCCGAGACGCGCGCTGGAGCGGAGCGCGGGGGAGTCATCGCTCGGGGGCCCGGCCGAGATGTGGGTGCAGCGCCCGACATCGGCAGCGAAGCTGCGACCAGAGGAGGCGACACACGGAGAACTGAGCGGCGTGGCCCGGCCCGGCCCGCGCAGCCCCGAACGCGACCCCGGGAAGAGCGCGCAGGCACGAGCAGCCCCGACAATTCCAACACGGGAGCGACCGAAAGAGAGAACAAAGACGCAGCGAGACAGAAAACAGCAGACACTCGGAAAAAGGAAAAAATCATAGTAACTAAGACCTTAGGGATAGTAAAATGGTATAATGTTAAGCAAAATTATGGTTTTATAACAAGGTGTGACAACCAGCAAGACATATTCGTGCATAGAACTGCTATTAAAAAGAATAACCCTGAAAAATGCATCCCAAGCTTGGGAGATGGAGAGGTGGTGGAATTTAATATTGTATTAGGGAGAAAAGGGTTACAAGCATCGCAGGTCACTGGGCCTGATGGTGTTCCTGTAAAAGGCAGTATATATGCAAAAAATCGTAGTCATGTTAGACAGTATCTCCATTGTAAGCCCCCCCTACAGTTTCCCTTTCCTAATCCCACCTTTCCCTTTTACCCTATATCCTATTACCCCCAGTGTACTCCCAATCCGTTTTTTCATCCATGGTTTCCCTCACAAAACCATGCTTTTGCCAATTGTTTCCCCAAAAATCCCTTTCCAATGCCGAGTGGGGGATGAAAAGGGGGAGGGAAGAAGTTAAACCCTCTCCTGCCTCAGTTTCCCCACAAAGCATGCTCAGAGAATTCTGTCTCCCTTCTGTCAGCCCTAAGATGTTCCAGAGAATCTGTTTGGACATTTAAAGACTCAGGAGGGTGGCTTGTTTTGTTTTGAAACTGTTCTTGTTATGTTTATCCAGTTGTTTTCATTCTCCTTTTATTAAAATAAAACGGGTGAGGTGTTGGGGTCCCTCCCCTGCCGTGTAGCCCTGGGAGAGGGGCCCTGAGGGCACAGACACGGGGCTTCCCTGTCCCTGCTCAGCCTCGTTCCCATTGGTTGGTTTGTGTTCCCTGCGCGGGCAGAAGGACCCTTGGTCCCGTGACTGGAACAGTTCCTCGGCAGAGCTCCGGCCATGCGGCTGGAGAAATAAACATCTCTGAAACAGCTATCAAGAATGTGTCTGTCCGTATATATTTCCTTTCCACGGGACTCCTGGTTTGATATATGCGTGTTGCAGGATCCCCACTGCAACACCTAGTGTCGTGTTAGATAATGTTTCATTAATAACTGATGTATGTGTAATTTGGCCAAAGAAAGGTGGCAGAGTTGTTCCAGGAGCAAGATCTACCATTATGCAAAATCAAATGCAGTATTTTTAAGAGGAGTACTTAGTAAAAAGAAGAGGTAACAAAACATACAGAATCCCAGAGTGACAAGTGGACAAAAAGGGACAGGAGTAGCACTCAGAGGAAATGAGGCTCAAATCTTAACAAATGCTGTTTGAATAAACACATTAGAGGTCCAAAAAAATATAGGACAACTAGTGAGACCAACACTAAGAGTATAAAGAGAAAAAAAAAAAAGGGTTTATCAAAATAGTGAAGAACTAAAGAGCAGGATTGTGACTGTACTAGGGAAATATTGTTTCCTCATGGTGGAGATCTCAACTGGTCTGTAGTTTGGGCTGGCTGGTGCTTTGCTCTTGCCAGAATCCACCTTCAGGAGAGTTTAGGCTGGGTTCATTGAAACATGAGGACCTTACATTGCTGATTAGGTATGGGAAACTTGCCTTAACATATTTTTGTGCAGTTGAGTATGGAAAAGAAGGAAAACTAAGCAGATGAAATTGCAGTGAATGGATCTGTGAGAGGGGGAGCATTGCCAGGGTAAGTGGGGAGCCCTGAGATGGAGAAGAAGGACACAGGTGGATAGATTTGGGATCAAGACATTGCACTGTGAAGAAGGATATGTTAAAAACCTGGCCCAGTCTGATCTGCCTTGGCTCCTTCCTAGAGGACCCTGAGCTGAGCAACTGCTGAGACCCCAAGAGCTGAAATTCTTCTCCACCAGTAGCATTTATACACCTGCCAAATGGGACCTTGCATGGCTCCCCTATGCAGTATACCTTGTTAAACCCTAGCAGTGTACTGGAGGGTAACATCACAGATGATGGGGCTTTTATGGCAGCTCAGGACATGTTTTCTGCTCTTGATCTTCTCCTGATAAACAGCATAGAGGAGGCTTGTTACAGTGTGGATACTGCAACACGCGTATCAATCAACGAGGCCTGTGGAAAAGAATATATATGGACCGATTCTTGGTAGATGTTTCAGAGATGTTTATTTCTCCAGCCCCATGGCCGGGGCTCTGCCGAGGAACTCTCTCAATCACGGGACCCGAGGGTCCTTGCCCGCGCAGGGAACACAAACCAACCAATGGGGAACGAGGCTGACCAGGGGCAGGGAAACCCCGTGCCTCCCCTCAGGGCCCCTCTCCCAGGGCTACATGGCAGGGGGGAAGGGACCCCAACATTTCACCCATTTATTTTTAACAAAAAGAATTTAAAACTTAACATTGAAAACAACTGGATAAACATGAGATAACCAGGACAGTTTCAAAACAAAACAAGCCACCCTCCTGAGTCTTTAAATGTCCAAACAGATTCTCTGGAACATCTTAAGGCTGACAGAAGGGAGACAGGACTCTCTGAGCATGCTTTGTGGGGAAACTGAGGCAGGAGAGGGTTTAATTTCTTCTCTCCCCTTTTCATCCCCCTCTCGGCATCGGAGAGGAATTGTAGGGAAAGGGAATTGTATACGGAAGCCATGGGGTGAAAAATGGATTAGGAATAAACTGGGGATAGGGTAAACTTAGGAAAGGGTTCATATTGGGTGTAGGGTAAAAGGGGAAAGTAGGCGGTGAGTAAGGAAGTTGCTGGGACGGATATTGTTTATAATTTTGTGCATAACGGCTGCCTTTGACTGGAATACCTCCAGGCCCAGTAACATTTGCTGCTTGTAAACCCTTCTTTCCTTGCACTATATCAAACTGTACAACTTCCTCATCTCCTACACTTTGCAGGTAATTTTTAGGGCTATTCCTTTTAATGGCAGTTCTATGGATGAATAAATCTTCCCCTGTATCATCTCGTGTTATAAATCCATAGTTGTTTTTGACATTGTACCATTTCACAGTTCCTGTGACTTTCGTGGCTATAACTCCTCCTATCACGTGCTTGCGTGTTTGTCGTGGCTGCCGGTCCCGCGTGGCCGCCGCCTCGCCGACTCCGACGTCTCGGCCGGGCCCCCGCGTTGCGGCTGCTCCGTGCCCTCCGAGCGGCGCTGCTCTGGCGCATGTCTGGGCTCTGCGCGGCCCCGCGTTGCCATCGCCGCCGGCTCCGTGCCCTGTGAGCGGTTCTGCTCCACCAACTCCACACTGCTTTGAGAACGGCCCCGTTTCGGCTCGGTGCTGCGCTGCGCGGCTTCTCGTGTCGCTGTGGAAACCGCCGCTTCTCCCTCCACAGAGCTCTCCAAGCCGTGTGCTCAGAGCGGGTTTCCATGCTGACCCCCGGTTCCTGGCTGCTCGTGGGGGCCGCCCCTCTGCTGCATGTGGCCCACGGCACCCACAGCGCCTGCGGCGTCACTCCCTCACTCGCGGTCGTGCAGCCAGGGACCCCGAGACAGGGATGGGGTCCGCGATAAGGTGCGGGCTCCCAAGGGGGCCAGGCACATCCAGCACAGGCACCTCCACTGGCACAGCTGCAGTCATGCGCTCCCGGGATGGCAGCCGCGCGGTCTTGGGCATAGGATTATGGCCATCCTCTGCTCTAGGGGTAATGGGACCATACAAATGCTCCTGAAGAGCTTCGCTGATTACAAGGGATGCACGGAGAGGTTCTACCACTAGTGCATGTTTTGTTTGATCCCTTATCTCATCCCAGATCTCATACCAAAACCACCCGTGATTAATTCCAGTAGTTCCAGGAGGATTAATATCAAAAAGTAAGTCTCGAGAAATATAAAAGAAATTTTTGAAAAGCCAGTTAAAAAAATGTTCTAGATCTCCCGGAACAAATACTTTCTTGTTTTGTTTTTCAAGGATTCCTTTAATTTCTAGATACATTTCTTTCTGTGACTCAGAGAGCCACATTTCCCATGATTCTTCCATAGTCCAGAGAGAATATCCAAACCAAGGCGAAAAGAGAGAGATCTAGAGTGGTTTTTACTCATGAATTTTCTGTCCTTAGGGATCTGTGTCTCCCCAGCATCTCTACCATTTGTTACAGTGCAGATACTGCAACACGTGTATCAATCAGCGAGGCCCATGGAAAAGAAATATCTACGGACTGATTCTTGATAGATGTTTCAGAGATGTTTATTTCTCCAGCCACATGGCTGGGGCTCTGCCGAGGAACTGCTCAATCACGGGACCCGAGGGTCCTTGCCCACGCAGGGGAACACAAAACAACCATTGGGGAACAAGGCTGACCAGGGGCAGGGAAACCCTGTGTCTGTCCCCCCAGGGCACCTCTCCCAGGACCACATGGCAGGGGGAGGGCCCCAACAGAGGTTTCTCTACTAGAGGCAAACCTAGTTAGCTAATAACTCCAAAACATACCCCAAAAAACCCCAAAAAAACCCCCAGACTAAAAAAACCAACCAAAACAAAAAAACCCCCACTATCCTAAGCTTTCCTTACTTGTGTTTAACAGAGAAAGGAGATGATGAATCGTTTTGTTGACTCCTCTATAGAGAAACACAGAAAAATTAAAACATCACCCCTAAATAGGTGCCCCTCCATCCTTCTTGGGAACACACTGGTAGCACTACCCACCCAGGACATGGTCTTTTCCAAGGCTCTCTGCTGAGGGAATTAGGTAACAAGGGTAGCAAAGAGCCAGCAGGGAGAAGTTTTATTCATGAGTGTACTCCTGCTTGGCTGTCCCACACCTGTGAACATCATGGATCTGGCAGACGGCACAGCAGTGCTCAGAGGCTGCAAGATGAAATCAGTTATGTGCCAGGTGCATACAAACCAGGTTTTATCCACTTCCAGGATGCTTTGTAATCTGATCACACTTCCCAGCCTCGCCCCCTCAAATAAAGAGCTAAAAAGCTCCTTTTTGTAACAAAGAAACCCAGAAACTTCTGGATAATCCAATGTGTTCAGAAGCTGCGACTCAGAAAACAAATCACCAGATCATCATTGGTGAAGTAATGGCAAAGCTGCTGTTTTAGGCCACTGTCTTCCCTATTCACAGCCTAAGTACCATTCATTTCAAGCCACAGTGTGATATCTAGCAGCAAATTGCTGTGGCAGGCTGGTTTCCTGGGAGACATCCACCTTCATCCTGCAGTCTGTGTATCCAGGAGAGTGCTAAGCCTGGCTCAGCTCCCACTGCACCCCCTAACAGTATTTTCACCAGCTCCAGCAGGAGGTAGTCAGGCCTGGAGGAACAGTGCATTTATGCAATCTCAATGAATCCTCATTTCAATGATGGCAAAAATTGCCTTCTTATTTGACCCAAGAGCAGTGAATCTGCCAGAGAGGAGGCACAAGGCAGCTGGAAGAAAAACAGTCGTCGTTTTGCAATACAAACATGTTGGTAGTCCCTAACTTGCTATCCTAACCTTTAAGGCAGGGTAAAGCTGGAAGTGCCACCAATATTCCCAAGTCCATAGGGAACTACCAGCTGGATAGTCCCCATCTGGTGTTTTCTCAGCACGCTTGGGAAATGCCAACATTTTGCCTATGTTTGAGATGAGTATGTGACAAAAAGTCCATCTCTTATATTTGGATTTGTAAAATGTGTGAAGTGGAATCTTTTCAGGTGAAAAAAGAGCTGCTGAGAGGAGCCATTGGCATCCACCTCACCCTTTGTGGAAGACAGGAATGATGCAGTCACTGACCCTGCTGCATAAAGTTTTGAAGAAATACAAATTTCTCTCCTGATAAACCTGCATTTTTCCATGCAAAACTGGCTTTGAAGGAATCTACCCCTATCAGCTGCTTACTTGTCAACTTCTCAAGAACCCAAAACAGTCTTAGTCCATAAAACATTTTCTTGTGCTCTTTTCCTGATGACAAGAGCTTAGAAGAAGAGGGACTGGACACTTCTATTTTGAGTCCAGTTCAGTTGCTGGATCGTTCTTCTGAACATGTGAAAGGACATTAACCAACACAGAAATAAGAATTTCTAACAGATAGTTTTGTCCAGTTGGAAATTGTATGGTTTTGTATGATTTTCCCCCCTCCTAAATATAAGCCATTTTCTCCCACAGAGATAATGGACAACAGTCTGACCCCTCCTGGCAATTACTGTTTTCCTTTAGAGAGGTTTTGAAGGCTGGAGCCTGATCCATTCACCATCAGCTGCTGGATTTTATACTGTATTAAATGTTTTCTTTAGCAGAGATGTTATTTACACAAGCTTTATTGGCACAGGGAAACTGTTGCCATACATTTCAGACTAAAAACAGTTTCCAAGAATCATCCCTTCAAGTAATTTTGCTGCTAGAACAGTCTTGTATAGCTGTCTTCCCTCATGCTCCCTTTCAAAAACTCATGTTGCTGTAACCCATCCCAAACTGTGATGCACTTCAGACCTGTCCAGTGCGTTTATCTCACAGTGCATGTGATCTGTGTCTGCTCCCTTCATAAAAATCCTTTCCGTTCCTGGAATTGTGATACAGACTCCACCCTTTCCTGGAATACCTGTCTTGGTAGGCTTATCCAACAAACTTTAAATAAATGCTGTCATTTTGATTACTAACTTACTCCTCCCCAGCAGAGCAAATTCCATCCCTTTTTCAGTTGTTTTACTTCTTTAGGTGTATGGGTTACCTTGTCATAACTTGTTTAGTTACTGACAACTCGCCACAACCAGAGCAAAACCATCCTTCTCCTCTTGGGTATATTAAGCCAGACTTTTGACCAGTATTTTAGGGAAAACAAGCACTGAACAGCTTCTGCAGGCCAAGGGCAGGAGGATTAAGAGATTGGGAGTTCAGCAGGGGGCTGCACTCCTCCTGCAAGTAAAATGTCCCCCAACCTCTATCTCACACTGCAGTGGTAAACATAGCTACACTAAATACAAAAATCCAAGTTAAAACAGTTTGAAGGCTTTTAAAATCCAGAATAGATTTAATTCTTGATGTTTGATTTCCAGTTTTGGCTGCATGCTTTCTAAACAACAGAAAACACTTGTTCTGCATGTCTCCCTTTCCACTCATTTATCTCCTTTGCCTGGATCACACAGGTCTAGAATCCTTTGGCCCAGATTCCTCCCTTGACCCTAGAAAGACTTTTTACAAGTTACAGAATTCAGGCTCTTGTTTTTCCCCTGTAGGTTACATGGTGGCGTTACAGTGTGAGCACCAACACCACCACAGTCCAGCAGCAGAAACGCACGTGTCATAAAGAGTTATTTACTACTTACCAAACATTTCCTCTCCCTGCCTCCTCCTTCCCCCCATCTGCTGCTCATTTTCTTATCCAGCCTGGCTCATATCTTGCAAATGGCATCCCATTTGGTGGGACACACACTCAGAGTCAAGCCAGACACGTTTGCCCAGTCACGCAGACTTTACAAAAGCATCCATAGTGATGCAATAATATAATAATTAAAAATAGTGTTTACAAGCTAAATCCAAAGCTACCATGGTGGGAGGGGAGCTGATGCCAATAATCTGCATGTGACAATGTGTAATTAAAGAGTAAGAGGATGATGGTTGCAGCTGTGGAGTTGACAAGGCTGATGCAATTCAGGCTGTTGATTTTCTTTCCACAGACCTAGAAACAAGGCTTTGGAGAAACTGTCCCATTTTTCAGGACTCTCTGGTGGTTCTGCAGAAATGTCCTCCATTAAATGCCACAAGAATGTCCCCTACAGATCCCCTCTTGCAGATAACTGTTGCACACAGGTTCTCACAGCATCTGTGTGGGTTTTGAAGGACCTAAACATGTCACCTGGCACATGGATAGCAGGGACTAGAGAGTGATCAACCGTGGCGTAAACTAGAGATCAGAACCAGGCCCGGAGTGCAGCTGGAAACGGTGCCAGTGGCATTTCTGTGCTATTTTACAGACTGTAGATGCTGTTTTGTGCAGACATTGTCTGTAGTAAAACACACAAACTGCGTATTACAAATGTTGCTGGATTTAAAAGTTTCCTGGAGAAGCAGCGCAAGTTTGCAAATCCAGAAAGAGTATTACTGGGACTTGTTGAAGTGCTCAGTATAAACTGTAACACACAAGCCATTAAAATGAGGATATTTGGCATTCAGAGTCACACATATGGGTCTTTCAAAACCATTCTTCTTGTTTGGCAGCTCCTACGGTCCTTGAATGATGCACAACCTCCTTTTATATATTCCTGTAAGATGTTTCTGCAAAGTTGGCATTTTTTAAAACAAATTGTGGAGGAGAAATCTGACTAAGAAACACAGATCTAGTCTAAAGGAAACTTTGGAAAACTACTTCATTTGCATGATTACTTTTGCAAATCCTAGCTGATATCTGTGCTTTGTGCTTGGTTTTTCGTTTGGCTGCTTCCAGACGTGCAGATCTGGAAGCCTACTTGTTCGAAGCAGCCCTGAGCCAGGCTTTGCAAGTGAAATGTCAGCGCTGTCCGAGGCTGGGGACACTTTCTGTGCTGATAAGCAACTCCTCTGAGTGGCCAAACTGATCCATCTCCCGCTCTGACAGTGCCATTGTCTAACCTGACTGTTGAGCGAGGCTTTAAGGCTAAGCAAAGGATAAAACCCTACAATTGACCATGTCCAATGACTGCCTCCATCATGTGACATTTCCTCCACCTACATAAAGGCATAATTGACACTTTGGACCTTGCAGATGTTTTGCAATTCATTTGGTTCCCACAAAGATACCAGAAAGTGAGTCTCGTGAACTGGCAATACTGTGTTTTCCTCTGAACACGTTCTTATCTCTAAAAGGTATTTAGATGCAAATTGCATCATGTCTCTCAGCCAGGCTTGTTTTGTTTTGCTTTTTCCTCTAAAGAGACTATGTCATGATTTTTTTTTTAAAGTATGAAAGTATTCAGATGTTCCTGGAAAAACTGAGTACCTTTGACTTCTTAGATCACATCCAAACGGCGGTATATTCCTCTGCCCTCTGCCCATGGCACTCTGCTTTATGCTTCTTAATTTAATTTGCTTTTCTGACTTTTCAGTGATCCTTTCCAAAGGGAAATCTCTTTGCTAAGAGGCCATTTGCTATGCTGTCAATGAAACAGATTATATGAAATACTGGTTGGCTTCATCTGGCTCTTGGAGGTTTGGACAAAGGCAGAGCAGCATGGTCAAGTGTGGCCCTCAAACAGTACAGAGATATCTTAGTAAAATCCTAGAAAAATGATCACTTTCTCATGTAATTGACCAAAGCTTTATACTCTGTGGCTTGTCCTTCCTCTATGTAAAATGGGAAAGATGAAGGTTCCCTCCTGGTTCAGCTGAGATTTTTCCTGTAAGCAGCCTTTGCTTTCACAGATGGAGACGCCTTGTGCTTTCTTTTCACTCCCATTTGCTCCTAATTAGGTCCCCTAAAGTGACAAGACAGAAAAGGCAGGGATATTGCAATATGTAGTAATTGCCTGGTTCACCTTCCTCACTCTGGATTGATCAGAGTTGAGAAAATGGCACTTCCTCTTTTCCACAAGGGAAATAAAACCAGCTCCTTTGGACAAACCCTTCTAGGCTGAAGTCTGCAGGCAAGAACTTCTTCTAGAAATGAAGTGAGTTCTCCTCATCTGCTTCCATACTACATGTGTCACTTGCCTTCACTTTTCTTTAAATAGCGATCAAAAATTACATATATATAAATATAGACATATATATAATGTTTCCTTCTCTGGTGATGGTAAGATAATGCCTAAGTCAGACAAATTGCTGGGCTCAGCAAAGAGTAACTGGTTGAGATCTATGGCCTATGATCTATGCATCATGCAGAAGTTCAGACCAGATAATCTAATGGGCTCTTCTGCCTTTAAAACTGATGAAATACTGGAGAGGGAGAGATGTCCTGAGTCACGAGGACCAGTTCCCTGCCTTTGCAGGCAATCACAAGCTATCATTTCTTTTGTAAATTGATTAAGTCACATCTTAAAGCTCGGAGGTTTGGCTCCCAATATTTTCACTGGAACGCTATTGCAGAAAGCCCCTTCTCTGGTGTTTAGAAATCTTCAAAAATCTGTTTGTGGACAACTTACATATTTTTTCTCATGGCAACATTGCCCTTTGGGTGAAACAGCAAATCTCCTTCCTGTATGTTTATGGAAACCAACCTTAGCCTTTAGATGCCCTTAATTCCTCTGACCACCCTTGTTACCCTTCTTCTGCTCCATGCCACTTTCAGGAAAGACTCATCCAGCTCAAGTAACCAGACTGCTACACAGTGCTCCAGTTGAAGGCTTGGCAGCTTTCACAGTTCCTAAAGAAATACCTCACCTTGTACCACATGCAGGGAAAGACACCTTTTGCAGGAGGGGATGGCCTGCTCTGGTTCACTTTCATTTATTCTCATGCCCTGATGCTGGAGAGATGCTGAGGCACCCCAGGGCTGCAGCTCCCCATCCCTGAAGCTGGGACAGTGGAGGTAGGAGGGCTGTGAGAAGTGGAAAAAGGCTGCACAACTGAGCCCCCTTTTGCAGTCTGTGTGACAGACCTGGGTGTATGGACTTTCCCTGAGCATCCACAGACACCTGAAGCCCAGGTGCTTCTCCCACACCTTCTCAGCTGGCCCTGCCTGGTTGGCTAAGTGGAGGGTTTTGCATCTACAGAGATAACACAGAAGCCTCTGCTGGAGCAAATTGCTGACTACTTTCAACACTTAAGACATGAAAATAGGAACTCCGTCCTCTCTTTCTCACTGTTGAATGCTGCCAAGCAAAACACAGCTAAGCAAGGCTTGCCCACGATCAGCTCTCTCTCCTCCTGCACCTGCACCCTGGTGTGGTCTGTTTTGTGATCACATGCCATCTCAAGCAGGTGATGAAGCAAATGCACTTACCATGGCACAACTCACGAGCAGGTCAGGGGCAGAACATGTTGCAACTCAAAACTGAATTTCATTAGAATATTTAAAACCAGGCTCAAGGTTGCATCTTGTTGTTATTTTCTGCCACCAGCTCTGAGATCTACAAAAAAGATGTTGTTTCATGAGGGGAAAACCCAAAATTTTTTTCCTCCTTTCCTCACAGTACATCTGAAACATTTTAGGCAAATGATTAAAAAATTGACTTTAAGGTCATATATCTGTATTTTACAAGTGTTACTTTGAAAGTAAAATCTCTATTTATAAATGTGTGAAAATAATGTATCAGACTTGACGTTACAGCAAACTTATCACAATATCAATATATATAGTTTTTATTATTTCATACATGTATATAGAACCTCTCTTAACTGTTATTGCTGGTTCTCTAATACTTGACCTGAACCTGAGATGCAATGCAGTATTTTAAAGTTACTCATACCTTGACTAAGGCCTGCCGTAAGGCAAATTTTTCTTAGACATCAGTGGTACTTTCTTAGTTGTGTATTTTTAATGTTTAAACCTCATGCTTGATGTTTTATATTTTTGGCCAGGTGTTTTTATTTCCTTGAACAGTCTACTTCATGCAGATAGATGAAGAATTTGGGGGGATTTTTTCTGGTTGTGACAATTACAGATATGTGAGGAAGGTAACACTGCTGGTATAATTGTTCTGTAACAGAGTAAATAATTCAGTGGGGCACGTGCCTTTTATTGGTGGAGAAAACATCTACTTTTTCATTTTGCTGATTTCAGCTTTCCGAAACAGAATTTTAGAGTACTGTGCACAGTGCTTGGTCATGGTTATAACCCAGGCTTCAGCTCTTTAAATAAGTGGAGAATAGGAGCACTCAAACCCCAAACTTGCTTTAAAACAAACCCCACAGAAAATTAAAAGGAAGCTGAACCCTTTTTTTTTCTTTCCCCCAATCCCAAATAGTTTCCCACAAGGAAACATCCAGAGACCTCCAGTCAATGAACAGAGCTACTTCTTCAGAGCTGACTTCTCTACAGGGGCTTTAAGCTTTTTTTGGGTCTGGATTAAAAGATGTGAGCACCTAAAAAAACCTGAAACAGAGAAATAAATAAAGTCACCTCAGTGCTTCACGGATACCCTGCATTTGCAAATGCTTGTCCAACCACAACCTAAATAATTCAAACCATCGTCATCAGGCAGCAGCACAGCTCTCCTCAGTAGGCACTTGCCTTATCACTCTACAGCAGATGCTTCAGTCAACCATTGGATATTGAAAACATAAATAATGAAACAAAATTTGGAGACAATGGTTTCTGGGCCGGGGACAAAATACTGATGGATATTGTCAGTCTCGGTGTAACCAAGCAGCAAAAGCTCAAGTGACAACAATAGGGAGGAGAAGAATAGGGACAAGTGAGGAGCCCAGAATCTCAATAAGGCCTGGAGCTGCACATGCTGCTGTTACCCTAGAAACTAACCTCTCCCCTGAAGAGGTTTGCTGGGGCATTGTCCGGGGGACACAAGATGTGTCATACACCAGATGGTCGTGTGCTGTATAACTCAGTTATCTGAGCGCTGGAGTGGAGGAATGCACGCTGCCGAGCGCTCCGGAGGGCCGCCCAGGGCACCATCTGTTCTTTCAGACCCAAGGCACTGCTTTGGCGTTGGCTTTTTCTTTTTTTTTTCTCCTTCCAAGAAAGGAGAGGAAAACAAAATTTAAATGATTCACCATTCAGCAGGGAAGGGAGAGAGAGGAAAAAAAAAAAGCAGCTTAATACAGTTGCCATATCTTGCTTTCATTTAGCTAATTTTATCCCTGGGTTTTATGTCAGGTGAATTGCTTTTTTACGCCTGGGAGAGCAGCAATTATTTCTCTCTCAGGAGTCTATCATTTATAAATAAAACCCCTTTGAGACCTCATCGGTCATTTACCATCTGAAAACCCCCAAATGCTTTTAGCCATATGTTCTCCAAAGTCTACTCTCTCCTCCCCAGAGCTCCCTGCAAAGGTTTCGGCAATGCAGGGGAAAGAGCATTTTTCTTTTCCAGGAATTGTTCTCCCCTTTGGCTGGGAAGGGGGGAAGGAGGAAAACAAAAAGTCAGAGTTGAAGCAGCAGTGTGAAGGAGTGGCGGAGGAAGGAAATGCTAATCACGGGCTGTGCCGTGCCAAGGAGAGGGGCAGGCACCGGGAAACATCCCGGGGCTCCAGCTCCAGTGCCACCAGAGCCAGCCAAAAGCCTTCCTGCCTTCTTCTGGCTTTGGACCGAGACCTGGGTCAAGTTGTGGAAGTGGGAACACCAGATGGAAATTAAGGTTCAGGACACTTCAGGGTACTTCAAAGGTGTATTAAGGCACTTAATACGTTTGGGTGCAAGAAGATCAAGCCAGGGCAGTAAAAATGATGCTCAGGCTGCAAGAAACAGGGACTGAAATGTGTGTGCTTGGGGCAGTACATTTTGCTTAATGACAAGACCTGTCTTTTGGTGCATCTTTCTGCTCCCCTGCTTCTGGTTTCTATCTTGCAGCTGCAGAGTATTCTCCCACTTCTCAGCACAGGAGAGAAAATAAATGGAAAATAAAGTACTGGCTTGATTGCCAATGAAATAACAGGGAAACATTCGCAACCATTTAAGCAAAGGCAGTATTTCAGATCTGCTCTCTAATGGCTGCAAGTGAGCACACATGGTGATGGCTGTGAGTCTGCAGCTCCTGCAGCACAGGCAGGGGAGAGATTCAGCAGGGGAAGCACATCTTCTGTCATTCAAGCCTTACAAGACAAGTTATGATTAAAAAGATGTTGTGGCTTGCAGAAGACTCCCTGGTGCAGCTGTGACCAGTCTTCATGGGGGTAACTCTTACCTGATCGTTCCCAAAAGTGATCTGAAGGACATGCATCCCTCTGCCAATCAAACCCACATAGAGTGTTTCAATGAACAGAAGGAACTAGGAAAAGGGACGCAACCAAAGCAAATTTGGGGGCAGCCTAACAGCTGAAGATGCAAAAGGAGTAAAACCTGAATCACATTTATGTTTAGGTTCCATGTATAGACAGCCCAGTTAAAAACCCAATTAGGCGACCATTAGGACTGAAAAATTACTAGGCAATGCTTAAACAACAGACCATAGTACCTCACAAACTGCTTGCAACCCTAATCCTTCACATGTGGTTATCATTCTTACAGCATTGGTACTGCTTGTATCAACTCTAACCTATTCATTTTTAAAAATTAATGATCAATATAATCCTAAGGACATTACATATAGCAGAACTGAAAACTGAATTTATTTCCTCAGCTTCTTTTTTTTTTTATTTCCCTGTAAGATTGCCTGCACAGAAAACAGCAGTGATGAATTTCAGCATAGCTGGCTTTAAAGGTTGTGTGAAACGCACAGGCACTGGGGGCTTGGTGTGTGATGCTCCCAGACTTGGGAAATTACGGCAAGAAAATCTCTATAGATTTGTCTGCACACCCCTGCTGGGAATTCAGCCCTCTCTGATCCAAGACAGTTCACTAAGGGCTGCCTAGCCCATTTTCTGCACCTGGCTGAGAGATTGACCAGCAACTCAATGGGGTCGTGGAAGCTTTATTCCCTTTGTTCCATGGGTGTCTGCCATGGAGAGCCAAGCTTGGATTAACTGAGCCTAAATCCCTGGGCAGCCTACCAGGGCAACGCTAGCTCTGAAACAAACGTAGCTCCAAGATGTTTTCAAGATTGGCTTTATGGATCAGCTCTTCTTAGGTGCAAATCCACAGGCAGAGAGCACAATGCCTCATGTCAGATCCCCGGGAATTCTCTCCCCAGAGGCAGCAGTTGCCAGCTCATGCGGGAGTGATGTGAACTTGGGCAGTGCCATTCTTTTGGGGCAGCCCTTCCCCAGCAGTGCTCCCCTGCCAGCGATGCAGACAATCTCTCTCTGGACACCACACTGTGTTACAGTAACATACATGGACATGGTTCATAATATGCCCATCTGGCACCTGCGTGTTCTTCGTTGCAGCATCAAGCATTTTGATGTTTTAACTCACTGTCATTGGAAGCAATGTGAGGAAAAAGCTATTTTCCAGGATCTTTCAATAGCTGATCCAAAGGCAAGGTGCATCACGCCTTGCAGGAGCCAACAACTCCCACGAACATGTCTCCTGCATGTCTTCTCCTCACCTCAGGAGTTAGCAGCGGTCTTCTACTCCAAAGTGAGGGGTTACATTTCTTCCAGACCTCTGTGTTTGGGCAGGCAGAGAGAGGACTTTCAGCCCAGTTCCTGTGAAAACAAGGTTAATGCACTCATGCTGTGTTTGTTTTGCCTCCCCCTAATAACTTTTGAACCTGTTGGCCTTGTTCAATTCAACTTGACAGAAGGATAGAGGTCTAGAAAATAATTAAATTCTCGTAAGTTTTGTGAAAATAGGCACTGATGTAGAAGACAGAGGGGCCTGGTGTCAATGTCCTCACTGAGTAAAGGCTGAACATGAACGCACATTTCATTGGGCATCAGGGGAACAACACAGAAAACAAACCTGCAACCACAAAAGAAAAGCTCCAGCTGAAATTCACACTTCTTAGACATCAAAGTCAGACCACAGACAAGACTAAAAAAAAACAGCATTCACAGAAGTCCTTGCTAGTTTCAACGTAACACCTTCTGGCTATTCCATGGGATTGAAAACTTGTTGGGATGTAGCTAAGTGTCACCTCCACTTTGTACTGGCATAACAACCTGCTGCCTTCATCACAGCTGCTGCTGCTGCTCAGGAGACCCACGACGCAAAACCTTACAGAAGCTATTTTAAATGAAACTGGAGGGCATTTTAAAGGCCTTTGCTCTGTGTTGTGTGTGTGCAGTAGGTAAAGAAATTCACATCACAGAAGTGGAATGAAATACCTCTAATCGTTGTGGCTTGAAAACACAAGTGGCATGCAGGAATATTAGAAACCAATGATTTGAAAACAAATGGGAAGCAGAAACTTGTGAATTCACATGGTTTTGTGGCTCTGTGACCATGAAGAAAGCAACACTGCCTACACAACTGAGCCCAGCTTCCACTGAAAGGCCATGGAAAGGCATCTTTACTGCACATTTTCAACTTCCAAAGGCTTACACTGAGCTGCGTGGACTGAGCAGTCCCACTGCAGGCAATACCCAACTCCACGCCAACATAAATCAAGTGCACAAGTACATTTTCATAGGAGCTGCATCAAACCTTCAATCTTTTTCCTCTTCTTCTCAATGCCTCTCTTCTTCCCCAACCACCACCCCAGCAGTAAAACCCATCTCAGCAGGGCACATGAATATTAGCTTAAAACCGTTTTTACCTTTTCTCCTTTAAACTCCTAGAAAACAAAATCTTCCCGTGTTTTACTTTTTCATTTTTCAAAAAGCAGCTTGTTTCTTGCCCAGATCTTTACAGCTCAGCAGCCTGGAATATTTCCACCTTCCTCAGAACTGATGGGTGCTAAGTCAGCCCAGAGGTTATCTGCTAGCAACAACCAACCTTAATTTGCTGTGGTGAAATGTCTGTTTAATCCACTGACATCCAAAGATATCTGCCTTAGCTACAAGTATGAGCATAGCAGTGGCCCATTGTGTTATTTGAAATGAACCTCCTTTAAAGCAGAAGAGTGAAAATGAGTGATGGCCAGGCGTCTGATCTCCTTTTGTAAGATACTGTGTGGAAGATGACCTAAAACCCAGCCTCCTCTAACTGTTAGTTTGGCAGCAGGCACTTCCAACTGAAACTCCTTGGGCTCGGAATAATTAAGGGTTTGCCTGTAGCAGGACTCCAGGGTGGGTAATTATTTATCTGAGAGTGGTACCTCCAGTCCCCAGAGGGCAGGTCCCTTTGTGTAGGCACTGAGCAAACACACAGAAAGGGGCCCTCCCTGCCCTGAGGAATTTGTGGTCCAAACAAACAAGTGAGCTGAGTGCAGGAGAGGGGGCAGCAGATGTGGCCAAGCAGGTGAAATGACTCGCCCTGAGGTCACACTGTAGATTAACGCTGATGCCAGGCAGTGCTTCTGTCTCTTGAATCCCACCACATTCCCCTCACCACGAGCCCAGGCTTTTGCTCATGGACTAAACCTCCTGCCCTGCACAAATCCTCTCCACCTTCTGTGAATCTTCCTTTCTACGAACTTGCACATCCTCTGCCTCTGCTGTGGGCTGAGGCAGGGTGAGATTTCATCCCCTCCTTCAGTTGGGCAGCCCCATGTTTTGCCTCCTCCCCTTTTCCCTGGCTTCCTACCTTCTGTATCTGGCATACATCAGGCACCCCCCTGCTAGGCTAGGGAAGCTGAGCCAGCTAACATTTTTTTAGATTACTTTTTTTTTAACTGACCTATATTATTTTTAGACAGGGATGAGGGTCTAGGCCTAACTTACACTAGTCTTAAAATGCAAACTGCTATTAAGCTGCTCTAAGAAAGAGGCTTCTTTTGCAGACTCAGATATATTTATTTTAACACAGTTCACAAAAATGGGGTAGAACTTTAAAGTCAAACCTTACACTTTCCTTTGCTCCCCTTCAAGATATTAACAAACATTTCATACCCACTTAAAAAAACCCACACTTTGGACAGTTTGACTGAACAGCAGACACAAGCAAAAGGGTTTTAGCAGAAACACATACTCACTGCATGCTGCTTTACTTCAGGCTGCTCCAGCACTGGACTGCTCAGCTCATCTTCCCTCTGCTGCTGTTCCACAGTGCTCTGTGCAAGAAAGATGCTGAGGCACCTGCTTCCAGGAGAAGTCATTGAGGTATGAAGCCCCAGCAGGGCAGATTAATTCCAGTCAGTCCTCCAAGCAGAGAGGTCAGATCTGTCTCTGGTGAGCCCTTGGGGATGGCTGGCTCCAGGCAGCTGTGTGGCAAATTTGGATGGCTCATTTTATAACATCCCTCTTCAACAGGGAAAATCAATCATCTTCTTTTCCTTAGGATGAGGTGGATTATCAGGTTCGAAGTAGCAGATCTCAGAGCTTTGTACTTTCTGAAAGGATCAGCTGGACTCAGCTGAGGAATCACTGACCTCACAACTGGCCACCTGCCTCAAAAACCTGTAAAATCCGGTGATTCCGATGATTCTGTTAATGGAGACTTTCAGATGGTTATAGACCAACTGACTAGAAAGGGAAATTATGTTTTGCATTAAGTGTTTACTGTGCCAGACTGTTATCACCAAGATTAGATGTCAAACAGAGAATGGAGGGATGGTCTTGGGAACAAACAGGCAGGAATGGACACATTTTCTGCTTAAAACAATGCCTCTAGAAATGCACAGACCTGTCTGCTTCCAGCCAGGGCCACATGACACAACTTTCTCTCCAAAGCCATCCCAGCTGATGAAAGTCCAGATTTTCTTTTATTTCTTTAGTGAAGTACCAGCAGAAGTTTTACAGGCCTGCATTGCAAATAAAGGCATCAGTACACTGTACTGTGGGATAAGAGAGAAAAGAAAAGAAAAGCCAGCAGCTTTCTTGTGTGTATCAAGTGTCTGGATTTTAGAAAAACCAAAAGACATGGCACTCTTGTCCTGTGTTTTATTAGGAAATTAACAGGCTGATTGATAACCTGAAATTACAAAGTCAATCTCATTTAAAAAATATTCAAAATCATGAGAATAATTTTGATTTCTACGAAAACATAATGCCCAAATACAATTCTTCTTTTTGCCTGTAAATTTCTACACCTTTAACATTTATCTACTGTACAACAGAGAGGCTGGATAATTGTAACAGAATCTGTAAAGTTAAATACAGGATACTTTCTCTGCAGTCCAAGTGGAAGAGATGAAATGTTGGAAAGAAAGCCCAGAATGTGAGCAGCACTGTGAGAAGGTTCCCTGTGATCTCATTCACTATGCATCAGTTTTTCAGATTGCTCAGAGATATTACAGACTGGTAGTATTAACTGCTCTGCCAAGGTATGAGGCTTTAGGGCATCCACCAGGAGAGGGAGACCACTGTGAGGTGCAGGGCCTGCAGGGAGGAGAACAGGGTGCACTGGCTGTGTAGGATGCTCAAAGTGCAAGAGCTGATAAATCCATCTACACCTCTCTTTCCCCCAGCAGTATGAGCTACCACAACCACCACGTTGGACTAAAGAGCTCTTCCTGAGGCTGTCAGCTTTAAAGACTGACATGATTCAGGCACTGACTCTCGGCAAGGGCTTAGTAATTTCAGCCTTAGTAATCAAAACCCAACTCCTGCTCACATTGTGTGTGTGAGAACTCACTCTGAGCCAACACTGTTGGTTTCATTGCAGTCATCATGTGGGGCAGTGAGCTTCAGCCCCATGGGCTGCGGCTGAGGCCCTCAATTCTCTAAATAAAGAGCTGGCATTTGTCAATACCAACGCACTCTTGTTGGGAGTTGAGTTTCTCAAGACATCATTCATGGAAACATTAAAATTGTCATATGTGCTGTCTGGATGGGAGATGCTTTCCTGATTTCCTCGATTCCTGCAAGGATTATGGATGTTCTGTAAGTGGCCAGCTCAAGCGCTTAACCAGTGAAGTCCAGCCACTTCAGCCTCTTGTATTATTCTTGGCCTCTGTAAGCTAAAAAGCAGTACATTTAAGAAGTAGAAAGCCTTCCTTTTAAAATGCTATGTCAGGACAAGTACATTCAGACCACTGTGTTTTCTATTTATATATAAATTCTTTGGCAACAATTTTCTAGAAAGCAGAATGATTTTTTGCTATATAATACTTTATTGTCCCCCCATGAAAAACTGATATCTTAGAAAATCTATAGCACTTTCCACTATAAACAGTATTGTTCCAGATTAAGGATTAGTTCCTCCCTGAAGAAAAACAGATTTTAAAAATCTGGTCATTATCTGATAACTGTTTATATAGTAACACTAAAATAAAACAGAAAAAGAAAATCATTCAGTATGTGGTTTGTTATTGTCTAGAATGTTAGTGTGTGTTTATACAATAAAAACAACATAAGTTATCCTAGTTTGTTTTAAAAACCTTAGTAGCAGAAATAAATTGCTATCTGCAGATTCATAAACAGAATGCATTTTTTTCCATCTAAGTTCAAGTATTATTAGAATATTATTATTGTTATTATTATTATTATTATTATTACAGGAGCTCTAAATCCTTGCCATTTTGCCTGTCTTTACATCATTTTGGTCTTTTTGAGAAATAACAAGTTGAAATCATTTGTTCAGGAACAAAATCAACACGGAGCTTCCAGAAGTTTTGCCTGGTGGAAGACAGCCTGGCAATCCTTTGGCTACTGTGGGTAACTTTAGAAGAGTGGTGTAGATACAGCAGTTGCACAATTTCTTGGTTGGCTGATGAACTTCATTTCTCCCAGGTTCTCAACACTCAGTCCCATTTAGAGGAGTAAGGCAGGAAGAGCCCAACCCAGACTCGCACCACATCAGGATATGTCGTCTTCATTTCTTCCCGGTACTGTCAGCTGCTCGTAGGTGGGCAGGGTGTTGTTGGGGAGGAAAAGCTCTGAACCGACGTTGTGGTTGCCTCTCTGAGATGACCTGTTGTTGCCCTGATCCCCCTGCTGACGGGAAACCAGATGATGCAGCATGTCTGTGATGAGGTTCAGCTTCTGGTCCATTTGTGTAACCTACAGAGGCAAAGGGGAGAGGTGTTTAGTAGCAGCATGCAAGGAGATTGCAACAAACCAGCTAATAAACCTGTAATATTAATTAGGATCACAACAACCTCTGTGAAGGTACCACAGATTCACAGCTCATCGAACAGATCCTTAGAAATGTAATGCAATAGGTCAGGGTTGAATGAGGACAAGCTTGTTAATACTCACCTCTGGTTTGTGCTTTGACACCCATTTCATATCTGGGCGAACACATGACAAATGGGATTTTAAAGGGATGTGCTGGAATAGAGAACTAAGTCCCAGAACCGAGTTTCTGTGGGTTTTGGTTGGGGTTTTCTTTTTATTATTTTGTCCATTAAAAAAAAAAAAAAAACCATGATAAACTTCTAGCATGCTTATATGCCTTAATAATACCAATATTCTCTAGAGAATAACTGCTTGATTTGCAGCGTTCTAATCTACTCTTAATCTAGGACTGAGTGATGCACTTTGTTACATTTGGGCTCAAATAACAGCTCAGGCCACAAAATGCCCGTAGGTTTTTTTGCTGCCATGAGTGAATAGCAGCTGGGAGTGGGACATGAGTCAGTTTTATGCTCTCAAAACCCAGTGACACAGCATTCCCTAGGATTGCCATTTGAATGACGTGATCCCCAGCAAGACAGAAACCAAGAATTCCAAGATGGCTGAAAATTAATTTCTTGACTGGGGGACTCCAGGGGTTCAGCCTCTATCCAAAATGCTCATTTTCTTCTTTAGACAGAAGCTCCTTAAATTATTTAATTTCTCTCTCTTTTCCCCCCTTTTTTCTGCTCTTTCTTCTACTCTTTAGGAGAAAATACAATGAAAAATCTGATACCTAAGAGAGGTTAGGTTATGGCTGGTTTTTTGGCATATATTTGTGGTACTCAGAGGAAAACTGAGAATTCTAGGAGCACCACAGATCCAGTCTCTGGTTTCTTGTATCTCCCAGTCAAGAAGTAACCACTGTCACCCCTTTTCTGTGGCATTGGGAGCCTCCTATCTGCGCTGAATCTGAAGTACTGAGCAAGATATCTGAAGGGGAAGATGGGCACTTCCAACTTCAAAGTCCTGCCCACTCTTTAACCCTTGGCACGGCAAAAGCATTGAAGTTGGGCAGTAAGACTCTGCTTTATGGCCTCCTACTCTCTTCTTCCAGCATAATAAAAAGGCCTCAATTGTCATTGCAGTCTCTGACCCATTGATCCACAGGGATCCTAGAACACTGAGTAAATTCTAGGCAAAAAGATGTAATACATTTTAGAAAGGGAAAAGAAAGCAAGCAGAAAAAAAACTCGTGGTAGGAATAAATTGTTGCCTAAAATATCTGTTAGAAAGTAGTGAAAAGCACATAAAACTGCCAGAGAGAGCATGAGTGGGAGCAATTTATATGTGCCTGGCTCTCATCCAAGTATCACACAGGACAGCAAAAGACAGTAAGGCTGAGCAGAACATCAACAAACCTAGAGGATTTCAGCAGAGGCTAAAATGTTTTTCCACCATAGAGAAAATGCTGGTTTTTTTCAAACACTTTGTACAACTGGTAGGGAAGCAGATACAGTGATTTAAAAATATGAGGTGCCAGAGATTTATACTTTGCAGCTGGTTTTGAAAACATGAGGCGAAGCACCCTAGATGGTACATGAAACACTAGTAATTCTGGATGGAAATGGCTGTTGAAAGATGAGATTCTACAAAATGAGGAAGCTGAAGAACAGATAAGTTCAAGATTTCTACAAGGAAATACAGATGGAAAACTGAGCAGATCATCAGGTTTTCATTTCATCACTATTTATTCCCTCTCTTAAAAAAAGACACATTTTGCCCAAATGGTGCCCATTACAGATGGCAAACTTGTGATGCTTCAAGTGTCACAGTACAAACCAGTGGCAGTGAAACCTACAAAAATACCTCATTCCTGCATCCCCCACTGCCCAGGTATCGTTTGCTTTGAGACAACCGTGCTGGAAGGACTGCAGTGAAAGCCTGCAGACAAACAGCTATCTTCAGAGTCTGAAGGACAACTCTTCCTTCTACAAGAAGTATCTTTTTGCTGACTATTCTAAACGAACTGGGGGATTTTTTATATGTATATATTCCTTAATTTGTGATTCCAGGCAGGGATTACCAGAGGAAACACAGACTGGAGATATATCTGGAAAATGTGCATTCATGAAACTCTTGCAGTGATGAAGTATTGAACATGACAGTAGGTTGGACAGAGATCTGGATAGTCCTTCAACAGCTGTGCATCTTGGTGATGAAGTACTGGGGAGAAGTGAGAAGTGAATATTCTTGCTGGGAAATAAACTCCCAGAGATAATTGTCTAATTTCTTCTAGGCAGCAAGGTCTGGCTGCTGCAGCTGTGGAGTGCTGGAGGCCCACAGAAGCAGAGGCAGAAGCTAATTGCTATTGAACTGAGCCATAGGAGATTAAAAGTAAAGACCTTCGTTGTCCATGCTCCTGCTCATTGGGGTAGGGCTCTAGAGCCACAAAGGTTTTGTGGAGGGGGGTTCAGCAAGCTGGTTGTGTTTAGTTGTTGTTTAGTCAGTTTTGCTTTCCATTTCCCAGGGGGTTCTGTACCCGTGAAGGGCTTGCTCCAAGACACACTGAACTCAGTGGTAGATTTTGGCAGTCACAGACTCCCAGTGACTTCAGTGGGCTCTGTGCCAATCTTGGACTGAATTGTCAGTCCCAAAGAGTAACATATTCTTTGGATACTACAAGAGAAGAAGAGTCTGGATTTCTGTACATGGACCTTCTGCTTCTTGGGGCTCTATCAGAAAAGATGACATTTGCAAATGAGGCAGCAGTGGGACAATGGGCCCCCATCCTTGATTCTGCCAAAGCAGTATCTGCTTAAAGTATGAGATATTTTAAAGAGAGAAGTAAAAGCCACCAGAAGGCAACTTCTACTGTCATCACAGGTCTCTGATGTACCAGAAAAAGAGTCTTGCTGGTGAACAGCCTAGTTTATTATCGTGCCCAATCTGCCTGTCATCATCCAAACACACATCCTGAAATACATAATTCACTTGTTTGCTGCAGAGATAATTGTACCCACTAGAAAAATGTCATTGTGTGCAATACCCTTTTTATTAAGCCAGTTTTACGCACTTAGCATGGAGAAATGTATCATCTCCCCTGAATCATACTTTCAAACACATTTACTTGATTAGAAATTAGCTCTGATGCCAGAACGAATAAAAGTAAAGCAAACAGAAGAAATGCTGATGTTGCTCTAATCTTAACCACTTTGAACAACTCTGATCTCTCTACTTAAAACAGCAAACATTGTTAATTACATAGAAAAATAACTCAGAGTGATTTGTTTCCTTTAGGAAAAACTAAGTAAGTTCTTTGTAGCTGATTTATGTTTCATTAGAAGCATGATGTTTGATGATCAGATTCTTTATATGCAAATAATTTCCTTTGTATTTCACAGTTGTTGGGAAGGGGAAGCAGTGTTTGAGACTTCAGAAATGACACACCACAGTTTTTCCTAAGTCTTACCGAAATATTGTATGAATAAAAAATTTTTCCATCCTCTGAGTTAAGTTTAAAAAAAAATAAAAATTCAAGGATCATAGATTGAGCACAGATGGAGAGAAGATTTAAACAAGTTTTGAATGTAGCTCTTAGAAATGAATAAAATCCCATCCATGCAGTGCACTGAGAAAAAACCAACCCAAAACCAAATAGTTCTTCATAACAGCTGAAAGGTTAGCACACAAATCTTAAATGGCACATCATGAAGCAAAGTTATAACACGCTGTTACAATAGTGTCTTTCCATCTTTCCTGCAGGCTCCCTTCAGGTACTGGAAGGCCACAATGAGGTCACTCCAAAGGCTTTTCTTTTCCAGGCTGAACAATCCCAGTTCTTGTAGACTTAGTGACATGCATTTATAAAGGTAATAATATTTGTAAAAGGATCAAAGGCATTCCAGGAGGTGCTACTGAACAAGACAGAGACTGTTCTCGCTGAGAGAACAAAATAATTTTCAATTAAAATTGTCTATTATTTTTATCTATTAAAATTCCACAAATCTTCATGCTATATTAACTTGAAACACTTCGTAATTTTAAGCTTTCATAACAAGTTCATGGTATGATCTGGAACATACTATGTAACGATGAATTTATTTCCTTGCTTTTAAAAACAAAAACAAACAAAACAAAACGAAACACAACACAGAAGCCTGGTTGTCTCCAGGGACAGATGGGTAATGGTCTCTTTTAAGCTCAGCAGTAATGGAGAACTAAAGGGTAGCACTTTGGAGACCTACTCCCAAAACTAATTATAGGAATTTACCAGGAAAAGGCAATGACAGACACAATTACAGACCTGGGTGGAACAGTATTTTCAGCCACGGAAAGCTGAAGGACAAAACTTTGAATTTGGCATAATTTCGGCCACAAAGACCACAAATTATTAGTAGGTTATTCCAAATATTCCTCCATGCTCTGGAGAGATCAAGGTTGATTAATGCTGTAGATTAAAGCTGTCTCATCTGCCCTTCATTCTCATCCTCAGAGACTTTAGAAATAAATATTAAGGGTAAAAATCATATTCCCTTCGAACAGAATGGTGTTTTATAATGACCTATGTTCTTAACATGGTTGTGTGATTAAACAGATTATTTGTCCATAATGAAGAGAATTTTTATCAGTGCATTGCTCACTCAGTGGGTTTTGGGGGGCTGTCCTTGTTCTCAGTAAAGGGAGCCAAGCATGAAGCTGCTAAAGGAGAAGAGGGAAACCAGGATGCAAGCAACGCTTGGCTGAATGAAAATGTGATAAAGGAAAATTTCATCTGCTTTTACAACATTAAACTACCAAGTCTGCTGCCCTGACTTAAGTAGCTTTCATTCCTGAGGGTGCAGCATTTCAGCTCAAAGTGAACTAACTCTTAAAGGCACTTTTTCAAAATAACCAGAGAGGATTGGGGAGACCTTAATGTATTTATCACTCCTGGTGGCCTGTTGGTACGGAGGATCCTGTTGCTCTGCAGTGTAGCAAACTTCTAGGGGAAAAAAAATGATGCTTTCTTTGAACATCTCTCCATATTGTATCAAATCCCTAATGTGTTTGCTGTTCAATACCACACTCAGTAATAAGCTAGCTTTATCTTTCATAAAAACACACAAAGAAGTCCTTTCTGCCAACAAAATCATCACCAGGCACACCAGTGACTCAGCTGGAGAGAAGATGAAAGGCAAAAAACATTCCAGAACTTAAGATACCTGTTAATGGCAATGTTATGAAGGAATGTATCAGTATCCAGTGGTACTTAACAACAGTGAGTCTGTTCCAGAAGAAAATGTGTGGTTATAAATCACGTTTGTCTTTGGTGGGATTCTTCCTATTTAAGTTCTTCAGAATATTTGAGGAAGCTTCAGAGAGCAGCTTCCCTGGCTCCTCTTCTTGCTGACATCTCAACATTTCTAAAAGTAAATGCTTTATTTTGGAGGGGCCTGCGGACAGGGACAGGTGCAATGTTAGGAGTGGCTTTCTAGAGGAGCTCAGGGATAGGTATGGGAATCTTCCCACAGAATTTATTTTAAAATTTCTCTGTAACAGTGGCAGGAGAGACCAACCATTTCAGTATTATTAAAGAAAGTCTCTTTCTTCAGGTGCATGATTCTTCAAAAATCACGGAATGTGTCTTCCTGCCATTTGCAACACCCAAGATCCCAGATTCTTGCAAAACCCCCTATCAGAACTTCTGGCTTCGATGTGTTTTATTTTGTTGCCTGAGATGAGGCAGCAGTTTTGCTGGAGGCTTTATTCCCACCACTGAGGTGTTTAAAGAAGAATGTAATCTGCATGAAGGAAGATTTCTTCTCCAGACTGTCTGTACTTTCTCTTGAGAGCTGGCCAAAGAAGAAAGTATGTGTGTGGTGTCCAGGGGAAGAAGAAGTGGAGCCAGTGAAAAAACACTCTACTGTAAGATTGATCATTGCTCGGAAAACATGAGAGCTGAGCTTCTGAGGAACAAAATTACCAGGTTTTGAAGGTTACATGGACAAGTCTCTCTCTAGTCAATGAAAATATTATATGAATGCTGTAACCACTGTCTTAACTGACAAACAAAATGGGTAACTTTCAGACAAAAAGCATCTTTGGAAAGAAAAGCACTTGCTACACCCTGAGTTCTAAAATCAGTTCTCTTGCATAAAGCTATCAGTGACAATCTCTGCTTTGAGATACTAAAAATTGTCCTGTTTTTTCAATAAACTGAGACTGCTGATGCTCTCATCTTGCTGCGTATTTTTATAGTAAAATATTTATCTTACGCTTCTCAAAAGCATAAAAAACCACTTATTTTTTGTAGTAAGAGCCCTTGAACAGCTGCTGAAAACTCACCATTGATTAGGGTGTGCTGCTTGTGCATTCAACAGAGGGTGATGACCCTGGGGAGAAAATTCTGAGTCGCTGAGTCAGGATCAGAGCTCAGCAACAACCAGGATTTATAAACCAGTTGCTGGCTCTGATTCTCCAGAAGTTATCTTTATATCAGTGAACTATTACGAAGGGCTTGACTTGTACAGTAAATTCCAAGTGTACTGTCTAGAATCTCAGTTTTGTCACACATTTTTTTAAAAATTGTTTTGTGAATTAAAACAAACGGGCAACACCAGCATGTGGCCATTTGATTACTGACTGCAACACTTGTGGCACTTTAAAGTAATTTTGGTTTGTTTGAAGAATTTTTTCCTGGTTGTGCAGCACAAGATCTCGGGTAGCAAATGCTCAAGCTATAGGAAATGGGAGAAATTACACGGTTGATTTATGCATTCGTTCTTTCCACTAGGATTGGGAAAGCAATTTTGATAAGCAAGTAACTAAACTGCAGAGAATTATTTTCCTTTTCCAAATGTTCCTTTTCTCCAAGAAAAGCATGTTTTTCTGAAAGCTTCCTCAGAGTTTCTGGAAATATGACATCTCTGGTTAATTATTCACTCAGCTGCACTTCTTTCATGATTCTTAGAAGAGTGTAGGCTACAACTATAATGCCATTTTTCAGATTAGGTGTCTCCCTGAATTATATTTGAACCCGATGGTAGAAAGAGACATGCTCTGATGGGGTCAAAACCAAAAAACTGATATGAAAAAGCCACTTCAGTAATATATGATGGAATAAATAATATAAAATACAGCAGACCAAATACAGAATATTAGCAGCATGTTATCAAAACTATCTCTTCTATGATACCACCACTCTTCCCTACAAAGAAACAAGTGGCAACAACAGAAGTTGTGCTTATGTAAGAGAGCAATTCCTTTATAAAAGGAATAAAAATTATGAGGAATAAGTAGAAGTCAAAAGTTACAAACAAGTTGGTTTTTTTTTACAGGTCACCTTCATAAGATTATTTGTCTATAACTTGCTGCTTGACTAACAGAAGCAAGGTAAGATGAATACAAACCACTCCTTCTAACAAGGACGTTGGTTAGGGTTTTTTTGCTGGCAAATGGGAGAATTAAACTACAGGAGAGTGAAATGGATTTGGTCATGGACTGTTAGGGAGTACAAGACCTCGAAAAGTGGAAAGATTTTGGGACAGTACTTCTTTTAAGCATTTTTTTTTTTCTGGGTTCAGACTGGAAGAGGGGAAATTGGGGCTAGGTATAAGGAAGAAATTCTTTGCTGTGAGGCTGGTGAGGCATTGGAATGTGTTGCCCAGAGAAATTACAGATGCCTCATCTGTGGAAGTGTTTGAGGCCAGGTTGGATGGGGCTCTGAACAACCTGGTCTAGTGGAAGGTGTCCCCAGCGCAGGGGGCTGGAACTGGATGATCTTTAAGGTCCCTTCCAACCCAGACCATTCTATGATTTTATGATTCTTTTAGAAGTGGAAAGGATTCAGAAAGGCTTGAGGGTAAAAATGTTGGAAAGGGATGACCTAAAATGCTAGTAAGTCAAGACAGAAATGAGGACAATGATGGATGTGGCTGCAGGAGATGGTCAGAAGCAGAGACTGGAAACAGCTGCCACTTGAGAAGAGAGAGCAGAGAACTGTGGTCTCGGTTCAGCGCTTTTGTTGCTGTTATTAACAACTTGCAAAAATATTTGGCTTGTTTAAAGCACCCAAACTGCTGGAAATCAGCTTTTCCTGAGAGCCTTTCCTTAGCTCTAGGTGTAGTTTTGGGCCACAAGGCCCTGCTGCTTGCTCACCACTCCCCAGGCTCCCAGGCCAGTCCTGCTGGCCTCCCAGCTCTCAGTCCATGCCCAGATGTGTGCAACACTCGCAGATCTATCTGGCATCCAGAAGGCTATAGCCAAGCAGTTAAAACTTGTGGTTGACTCTTGTTTTAGATAAATCAGACGAGACTTAAAACACATGGAAATTTTTAAGTTAGAACAGCATCCAAAATCTACAGTCTTTGGCCCAGCACTGCCTCAGGATACAGCTTTTTTTTTTTTCCCTAAAATATTACAAAGGTCAGATATATTTTTTTTAACCCTTTCCTCTAAATTAACAGTGTATCAGTAGATAAACAGGGGAGCTTGGAATATTTTTCTCTCCTTGCATGAAGCCAGGAAAGTGAAGTTGAGGGTCTTGCCTCTAAATATAACTTTTATCAGAAACTACTAAAGTTGATCAAATCCCCCTATCCTATTAACTGAATTCTCTGATATTTTCAAGAATTAGCTTATCTTCATTAACTATAGCCCCACCTTCAGGAAACAGTATCTCTTTGACCAGACACAACTTTCCTCTGTCTCTGTTTAAAAATAAGCCATGAGTTGGCAAGAAGGGAGGGGATTCTTTCTTTACAAGTGAATCAATGATACCAGAAGGATTAGAAGTTAATGTATCTACAAAAATTGCTGGATATCTATCCAGCACCATAATCATAAACAGCTTCTTAAATTATGCTTAAATTGAAATCCATCCTTATGGAGGATGGGAAACAGGCGTGAGATAACCAGAAATACAGTGGAAATACAGATCAAAGAAACCAGGAAAAAAAAGCCCCTTATCTTTGTGCAATAGTTTGCATAGAGTTCTGGAATAAATGGCAGTCATGTGCAGGGCCAAGAGGTGGACTCTGATGACCCTTAGGGGTCCCTTCCAACTCAGGATATTCTATGATTCCAGGATTAGTGCATCTACAGCACTGTGCAAGCCAAGGTGCACCTAAGCACAGCAGGTAAATCCTGTTATTGCCAGCACAACGTGAGGGAAACTGAGGCAGTACAGTCAGTGACCCACCTTCAGATACAACAAACGTTCTTAAGGTCAGCTTGGATGAGCTCTAAAAAAGCCTTAAAAATATCTTCCCTGTCCTGGGCACATCTTCCAATCTCAAGGAAAACTTCAGAGCACATCTCTGGTTTTTATTATTGAGACAGAAGGTTGAAGAACAGGTTGCTTTCTCATTCTCAATCACATTCTTGCTCGGCAAAACGTTTCTCCACGGAGTCCTTGAGGCTGAGCACCCCGGTACCTGTCTGCAGAGTAAAGAAAGGCTCTCTGTTTAGCCAACAGGCACTTGTATTTCAGATGCTTCAGTTCCACAGATGTGAAGAAAACTCCCCGTGGTTCTTGCCTCTGGAGGACCCTTTCTGCTGGCTTAACCGTGGCAGTACAGCCTCTGAATATCACTCCATATTTTCCTTGTCAGAAGTTTGGCTGTCAGACAACAGCTTTCCCCTAGCTGTAGATTCCCGTTCCCGGTGTGGAACAGTGGCATATTTACAACACTTTAAAAAGTGAAGAGTACAAGACCCAACTGGCATAAAAATATGTCCAAAACTCTTCTCCACAACAAAATAAACCCCAAATCAACCCAACCCCCAATGCTCCCCTCCCCCCATTAAAGAAAACAAAAGTGACTAATCTTGACCTCTCTCCAAAGGGGAATGTTTTGCTTCTTGAATCCTTGGCTCTGGCTCTCATATGATACTGGGACTATGACTAATAACCTCTTGCCAGAGTACTGCTGATAATTTCACCATTGAGTAGCTGTTCTCATTCTGGGCCATCATAGTATGCACTTAAGTTGCCAAGATTTTATTTTTAAAAAAACAAAGAATAAGATATACACTCATAATCCCCAGTGTTAGAAATACATTTTTCAGCTTTAACTGTAAGGTTTTGCCTGACAATTTTTCCTCCTTCCTCCAAACTGTTCTTTTTCAGATGCCTGCTACGAAATGGTTCCCTTTTTCCTTTCTTTCCCTCAAACACTTTTTCTAATTCAAAGCAGATTTGAGACTGCTGCTCTTTTTAAAGCAAATCTGCCATGTATCATGTCGTGTTAGGTCAGCACTGCTTATGTTATGTTTCGCACTTCAGCCAAATGAGGCATCTATGCTGCTTTTCCAAGGGAATAAAGCCAGACTAGGTGCAGTGGCCTTTATGGCTGGAATAGATCCACAGGTTATGGATCTGATCTCATGGCATGGCACAGGGAAGGACACCATTATCTGCCTTTTTTGCTTAAAAAGTTAAAAACCAAGATAACTTCAACTGTTATCTCAAAAAAAGTGTTTTCTTTTGCCAGCTTCCTTTTCAGCATCCATAATCTACTAATTATTTGTAATTTGATAGTTACTATATGGGCAAAAAAGGGCATAAACCCCTTTGTACCTACAATGAGCTTAAAAAATTAATCACCATATGATGACTTCTGCAGCAATCAAAAATGGAAGGGGAAAAAGAGTGGGGGAGAGAAAAGGAGAGAAGCAATTACAACAACAGTGAGTTTTGAGTGAGTTTTCCCTGAGGGCTGCTGGTAATTAAACTAATGGCAACATGAATCTCTGTTTGATGTGGTCATGAATTTGTTTTCAAAAGAAAAATCTTTAAAAAGATTCTTTCAAGAGAAATTTTTAGAGAACAAGCTCAGCATGAATAATTAGACCAGAAATACTTTGATAAATATTATGATGGAGAAGTCATTTATGGGCCATGGCATCTGAAGGTTAGAAATCCTGGTGATAAATAAGGTGGCAAGTTTGCACCCATTTTGAACACACAAAACCAGGGCTGTGTTCTTGTTTGCTTGAGCCTGCTCCTCAGAAAGGAGGCGGCCTCTTGTTTTGCCATTGCATTAAGCTTTACAAAGACACAGATGCAAGACAGAAAATTTCAGTGGGAAAGCTCAGTGGAACGAAAGAAAACCACACACAATTCCAAAGGCACTTTTCATTCCCAGGGGCTGCACAGAGATCAGAGGTGAAATTCAGTGGTGATAAAAAGTCTGTGAGCCCACTCTACTCCCCCAGCCTTTCCAACCATCATTCAATTCTGCTGAAATCATATCCCTGGAAATATCTCCTTCAGAATCCTCTAAAAATAAAACCACTTGCATTTTGTAGAAATTTAAGCATCCAGCAAACCCCACTGAAATCCAGAGAAGATGCAGGTGCTCACCCTCTAAAATCAACTTGGACATCCTCAAAGCACATTTCATTCGTTTACTGAGCGCTTCAAAAAGTCGAGGCAGATACAATCAATCACAAGCCAGCAAATAACCAACGAGTGAAGGAGAATGTAATATATTTACCAGAGGAAACCCATGTTTACAAGGAAAAGAAACCGCTTGTTGGCTGTCATGGTATTATTCATAAAGGCAAACTAGGAGATCTTATGGATACCAGGAGCAAAACTACAACAAAGGCAACCAACTGCTAATGAAGAAGGGTTTTCAGTCAAATTTCATGGGTCATACAAAGTCATTACCATGCCTGCAGGAGTTCAACAGCTCTGCCAGTTGAATTTGGGGGGGACAAAGTGGTTATTTTGTTACGCATTTTGTAGTTTTAGACATTTTTCTTTAAATTTCCAGTTCTGAAGCCAACCAGCTATGCAAGAATATCAGCTTCAATTTCCAGAGTTAGCTTCTGACCAACTTTATTGCAGAGGAAACCTTGAAAAGAAGGTCTTCTGTATACACCAAGGTCTCAGAAAGTAGATTTTAAAGACCTGTATCTGTTCCCTTTTTTCCCTACTGCTTAAATACAACCTTACAGTGTTAAACCAATTTCCCAACACTTTGGAGGCTTTATACATTTTGAAAACTAAGAGACAGATCATTTGGCAGCTACTGGTAACAAGTTCTGCATGGGTTAACTTTCCCAATTGCTCCCACTGCAGGTTTCCCTCAGGTTTTGAGTCAGTTAAAATATCAAGGCTCTTTTCCATAACATTTTAAGCTATAATGTCTTCAAAAGTAAGCAAACGTTTCTGATAAAATAACATGCATGAAAAATGTAATGGATGACAAAGATAACAAAAAATCCTTAGTGCTTTTCTTTGTCAGTAACTTCTTCTAGGAATACAGCCAGGCTGGGCATTTGTTTGGACTGGTAAACCATGACTCAAAAGTGGATCTCTTGGCAGCATAAGCAACTGCTCAGTGATGGAAGCAAAAAGCACACAATCTTTCCTAGCTGATTAATCATTTTGACAGGCCTTCTGAAGACTAAATGATCTGCCCAGCTCCAGATGTTAGATGTGCATCCACCTCTTATTCTTCTGGTTCTTAGGCAGTAGCCTGAATTGTTCATTCTCAAGATAATAATGACCATTTACTGTTCAAAACTAAAAAGGGCTTTGGGCTTTGTAATATTATATTATGATAGAGGAGGCTACTGAACAAGATCACACAGCACTAGAGTCTAGACATGATGAAATGCTAGAAGACTCTTCAGGCAGAGGTGGTGACAGTCTTGAGCACAAAGCTTTGTGATGTTTCCCTTCTCCATTTCCACCTCCTACCAGAACTGTTATCAATTGCACAAAGGCGGAGCAGGAACACGTGGCTGGCTCTCTCTCATCACGCCCCTGCCATCGAGGGCTGCACTAACCCCCGTTAAATCAACAACAAAATGTAGCTTCTCGGTGATGGGAGGCAGCATCTGTTTCACAGCACAGGGTAACGCTCCTCAGCATTTACAGACAGGAACAAAAAGCAGCAACACAGTGAAAGCAGGGCAGAACGTCACGGTGGCAGAGAGAAGGTACTGAACCCTGTCTGAGACAGCCAGAGTGCTACGGGATCTTCAGTGGCTACAAGTCATGAGAGACACCACTTTAATTGTCATGTAAAGGGTCATCCTCCACAGAGGGACCAAGTTTGTCTTGGGCATCTGCCAGGAAGGACTTCATTGACAGTGGCACTCCAGGAAGGGAACACCAGAGAATCAGCACCCCGTGTCTGAAGCAAGCTGAGCCTGCTCCTCCTGGAGGTTGATCACTGGTGTTCACATAGGCCACACCATGCTTTACTTGGAAGATCTGGGTATCACCACAAAAACTGGTTTAGCTGCAGGCATTTCCTATTTTCCCTTTGCATATTTTCCTTAAATGAGTGAAAGAAGTTACGCTGAAGTAATTTATTTTCTGTTTTCTGCTAATCTCTTTTGTTAAGTAGTATTTTTGCCCCAGCTCAATGGAGAGAGTAATCAATTATTCAGGAGAAATTAATTCACCCCTAATCACACAACCTTTGAAAAAAAGTTGTCCTATAGTACCTACTAAGGACTTTACAGATCAAAATGCTAACATAGTTCTGAATTAATAAAGATTTTTTCATCCATTTTCATGGATGGCTTTATGTGATTTGACTAACAGCTTTAGCTGTGACACATCTGCTCTGAAATGTGAAAGGGCTTTACTTCAGCCTCAAACATCACAGCTCCTTTCAGGTGTAAGATGCTGCTGTTTATAGTACCTGAATTGTTGATTTATATTTTTATGGAATCATAGAATGTCCTGGGTAGGAAGGGACCCTAAATATCATCTAGTTCCAATACCCCTACCATGAGCAGAGACACCTTCCTCTAGACCAGGCTGCTCAGAGCCTCATCCAGCCTGGACTTGAACAATACCAGGGCCATCAAGAAATAAACTTCTCAAGTTCTATCTAAGTTTTAAGATAAATCCAGAACAGCAGTGGGAATAACAAAAATTATAAAAATAACCAAGTGCTTCTGTTTTCATTTTTGACCTCCAAGCCTCAGAATGCTCTATCACACACAGTATTCATGGCTGAGGAAATGGAAACAATAGAAAGTGAAATGACTTGCCTCAGGTTTCTGCAGAAAACGATGTCAGAGCCAGGAATGGCACCCACACCACCTGAAACCCCGACAATAACCACACCAATGCATCTTTCTAGCATGGACATAGACTGTCATGATGACACAAGTGTCTGACACTGCCTTTTAAAAGCTGATTTTCAGAGAGGACAGAGGAGGTCTGGTTGCACTTACTCCTCTCTGGCTCAGGGAGCACTCACAGTGCACACGTGCAAGTGAGTAGACCATGTGCGACCAGCTCTGATATGCATTATTTATACAACAGTTCTACTGACTTAAAAACTAATGAATCCACAGCCTGCAGATGATGTGCAGACACACAGACACATCATCACAAATATAACTTTATCTTGATTCTTTGTGTTTTTTCCCCCTGCTGCTGCACAACAGAGCATCTAGTACAATAGCAAAATAAGCCTCTGGCTAAAGCGTAATCTTGCTTAAATCACAGCCTTTCTCCAAGGCAACTGACACATAGAAGTAAGTGCCATTTTCCAGGGAACCATTTCTACAGGAATATTTCACACAGAGGAAACGCTGTCAAGCTTGTTTGCAACGCAGTGCTGCAAAATGCTCCACACTTCCCTTACTCTCTGAGTGCCCTCGACTCCTGGTGAGCTTTTCACTGAGGAAGATCCATGTATTTGGATAGAAGTGAAACACATAGTCTGTAACTTTGCACAATACAAGTGAAAGCACAATACAAGAGGTCAAAACGAGGTTTCTCTCCTTATGTATTGTAATTATGGTCTGTTTATAATTCTACAGTTAATTTAGGGCTTGTATGTCCCCGCTGGACAAAGCAGCTTGCCCTGTGTGGAAAAGGACATTATCTCAATCTTTGCAGACTGTCCCTGAGCCTACAAACGCTTTTGTTAGTACAGTGAACACCTGTACTAATTACGCACTTCACTCACTCAGGGGTCACTGCTCATGGCAAAGGTTTTAAATCAGCCACCCCAGGAGACAGACATCATTATATTTCTGGAGCAGTCATTCCAGTGCTGCAAAACTGGGCAACCCTGGAAACAGATTCACACTCTGAAGCCTCTAAAGGTGAAAGACTGAGATACCCCATTGCTGGACACAGAATATTGGAATGAACAGAGAAAATGAAGAGAGTAATCAGAAACTGTTGTTGAAATCTTAAGTTTAGCAATATTTTTAGTGATTCTGTGATTCTTCTGACTTCCATGTAAATAATATTTTTTTCCCATCCCTCACTGTATACCAATACCTGACTCAGCAAGACTTGTAAGCACGTGAGAAGTGTAAAATAACTTAATTTTGTTCACTTTGTGATTATCACGTGCTATTTATGCACCTACAGTTATGCTGGAACTCAGATGCCAAGGTCAGCATTCATTTCTTTCATGGATGTAGTTCCCCATGAAGTCATGTTCAGTTCTTCCCAGCGAGTCCCAGTTCACACTGATGCTAATCAGTGCTGGTACTTCCCTCAGCTCAATATGCAAAACTTGCAGAATCAATGGCATATTATGTGAAAACCAGCATCTAAGTGGCTGTAGGGGGCAGAGGTATCTGCATTTTACATTACTCTTCTCCTAATCACTGCATGTAAAAGCTGTCAGCAGGTTTGTCACTGGGAAATCGCAGAGCAGAAGGTTACTTTGGGTAGGTGCTGCCTTCAACTAAACACACCCCAAGGTGTCATGCTGTCCTCAGTATACAAGTAACAGCATCTACCCAAGGCAAGGAGCACTGGGGGCTTGGGCAGAGCTCTCCATCCAGGTTTTTGCAGATGCTCTGCACCCCCGTGCCATAAATGGGGCAAATAAAAGGGAAGCAGAGGCAGGATTTGTTCAGAAATAGCAAAGAACAGGAGCCAGGGCAGAAAAATAATGGAGCCAGGGCAGAGAAGGAATCCTTGAAGTATTTGGCATTTTCACAACTGCTTCCTATGTGAATGCTAAAAAGGTTTTCAAGGATGCAAATGACCAAATATACAAATTCTTCCTAAAGTGCCTAGGAACTCTAACACTCAAGCTAAGGGCAACGAATCAATACATTTCCTATCAAATTAACTCCTAACTCTTTAATCTGTACTTCATCTTTACAAGCGCACAGCATAAATTTTCATGGACATGTAGATGCAAATTTTTTCTTCCATTTGTGCGACCCTTTTCAGTCAGATTCATTAGGCAACGTTAGAAAAACAATAATGCCTTGAGCTCTGTGTACTGCATGAACCTCTCTCTCCCCCTCCGCTGACTCAGGAACGGGACATGTTTTGCAACAATGTCGCCTAAATATACAATAGTCCCAGTTCACTCCTCTTTCACTCCAGAGTAAATGAGGAGTAAACTTATTGATGTCAATGGGATTAAGGTAATATAAATGCCCTGAAAAGATGGATCACAGTTAGCACTCAGAAGAGCACACTCTAAAGGTTTGTCCACTTGCACGCAACATATCCCCTATAGTAATAGAATATAGTAAATGACACATATCACTGCAAAGAACTCCTGTGACTAAATGGTGCATTGTGTAAGGCAGACCTTTCTTCAGTGCACAGAGACAGCCTTTTCTTTTACTTCTTAAAACCCAACCCTGTCATGCAAATTCTAACCAAGCCTTCACTGTTCTGTTATTTAAATTTCTTAAACCTTCACAGCTTCATAGAAAACGTACTATTAAAAAAAAAAATCCAACTTTAACAGAAAACACCAAACTTGGCAGGGTGTATTCAGACAAACTATAGTTTTGGAAAAGAAATTGCAAGGTTTCTAGCATACACTGTAAAAGTAATGAAAACCAAAAGGTTATCTGAAGTGTAATTTAAAGAAATGTGTTTGCATTGTATTCAGATAAAACAATCCTGAGGCCATGTGTAGAAGTCCTGGACTGCAGGACAGTAATGAGTTTGTGAATCAGGACTGTAAATTCCCTTGCTGCGAATGTGGGAGCCATCAGGAGCACACAGGATTGAGTCAGCAGTTACCAAGGCACACACATACAGCACAGGCCACTCAAGTCTCCAAACTGCCATTTATCATTTCCTGACAGAACAGTTTCTTGGCAAGCCTCCTTTAAAAACAATTTTTTTCCAAAACAACCAACCATTCCAGCAGGCTATGAATACCACTGTAATTTGGTCTATTTTTCATATCAAGTAGACTATAGGCTCTGGTTTTCAGTTAATTAAAGAAACCTTCTTTTCAGATTTCCAAACATCGCTTGCAGCAGGGTAGAACCCACAGTGAGCCAGCCCTAAAACAGTGCCAGTTGCAGACTGAACTGTATGGAAATGGAAGGAAAACCCCCTGAAACATAAATAAACCCAGGGTTTGAAGTTGCAAAGCCCAGCTTACACAACACCAAATTTAGTTGCCCTGCCAAACTGTTAAATTTGGTCTCAGATGAAAATTGCTGTCTTGGGCTTGACTGTGTTTCATTCTCCTGAATGTGTCTTGGCTCTGAGCTGTCTGCCAGAATTTGAACTCCATATGTTGTTGTCGTTGTTATTATTCCTACTACACACTAACAGCACTTTAGGAGCCTTGTCTGAGGTCCGCACACACACACACACAGAAACAGCCCTTGCCTTGAAAAATGCATGATCTAAAGAGATGAGATAAAAACAAGGGGTGGGACAGAGATCAGATTTTCATTCCTATTTTATACATATGCAACTGAGATATGGAGGGATTAAATGTCTTTCCTGTGCTCACACATAAAGTATCTGGGGCTAAACCTAGGAACTGAACCAATGTTTTTCAGTTCAAATCAACTTCATCTTCCTTCATTAACCTTTTACTTACTAACTACAAGTCTACTCCAACCTGTGTTTATAAGCTGAGATCTCAGATGCATTCAGCCTTTAGGCACACAGGCTTCCAAGCACAGGAAGGGAACAGCACCCCTCTAACCTCTTGCAAGAATATATATGCTCATATAGCAGTAGTTACTCAGGAACTTAGTACTTGAAGCTTTAGAAAAATCCAACTCAGGAAATAAAGTCCCATATTTTGATTTCCTATTTGGTGAGGGAAGCCTGGATTCTGCTGTTTCTCTGCAGAGTCCTCTGTGCAAGCAACCACAGAAACAACAAACTGTGCCATGCTTCAGGGAAAAAGTAAATAATTACTTAAGGGATTTCTCTAAACATCTGACCTGCAGCTCACACATTCTTACTAAAAAAAGGGAAAGGAAAGAAAAGAGTAGTTATGCATGTTTTAGTAAAGAACTTTGTCTTCAGAAGAGTTTTGTCAGGCTTGGTGCTGTGACCATTTAGCTGGGGAGCCTGTTCCAGTGCCCAAACACCCCCTGGGTGAAGAACCTTTTCCTGATGTCCCACTTGAATTCCCCCTGATGCAGCTTCATTCCATTTCCTTGTGTTCTGACACTGGTGGCCAGAGAGGTGATCAGCACCTCCTCATCTGCTGCCCCCCTTGCCCTAAGAATGGGTGATTTTAGAGGCTCTTACTTTCATCAGATAAAAAGTCAAGGTTTTGTTTTGTTGTTGGTTGGTTGTTCTGTTTGGGTGTTTTTTAACAGAAAAAATAAATGTACCTGAGATTCAACTTCCAGGTGAATTTCAAGTCTTCATTCCAAAACACAGATATAGGAGAGCATCACAAAACACTTACTAGGCTTAAAAATAACCACAATAATATGCACAAAATTATGCATTTCTTTCTATCTTTCTGCTTGGAATGGCTGAAGCTTTTCAGCTGAAACATTCCTATGAATTTTAGTCTGAGATGCCCAAAATGGAAAACTTCAGGTCAGGTGGCTAAATATACACACAATTAAAAAGAAGTCTTATAGTGGGCAATGTCTCACAAAGTTTTGGTAAGGCTCCAAAGCACTCCTGATGGCCAAAACCAAGAGGTGTGTATGTATAATAAATCCCAAAATACAGTTAGTGGAAGATATAACTGTGCTTTACTACTTGGCTTCTACACCACACTTTTGGTTACTTTTACAGAAAAAAGGGCTGCCATTACTTGCCTTGGTCAGAAAACGGAATTTCTGTTGTATGGGAAACTATGGAATATCACATTTTTTTTAACCTCTAAAAATACTGAGATATTTCAAGGAATGGAATTGGCAAACTATTTTAAGTTGGAAAAAGATAAATGGCTTTAGTTTAATAATGAATGTTGACAGTACTGAAACATTTAATTAAAAAAGTAAAAACTCTATCACTATTCCAAAGGGCCTGAAAGGAATAGAAAGACAACAAAACAGACTAAGTGCAGCCTTTCAATGTCCTTGGATCAAAAAGCTGATCACAACGAAAAAGCCTACATCAATGATTCCAAGAAGGTTTGATGGAAAATGTTATCCAAGTAGTCTTCTTCACATAAGACAACACAGAGGTTTGTAATGGAACTTATTTTCCCAAAAAGGCTGATTTTTGCCACCTCTAAAATAAAGTGTTTAGGACTTCTTACTATTTGAATAACATCCCCTCTCCATGACAAAGCCCATCCATTTCTCAGTCCTTACCTGCCACCAGTTTGCCCTCCTGAGATGTTGCCCCAAGTGCCTGCACACTGGGGAAGCACTTTGGAGAGACCTCTGAAGAAGGCTTTGAGGCTATCAATTCTAAAATACTTTATAAAACTCCAGAATTTTGTTTCTCTAAGTGGCTCCAACTAGCTCTTTCCAGCAGAAATCCCTGGGGAGACAAATTTGTCTTCCCTGTACAGAACTGCAACTGCTAATTCTGCAGAGTAATAAGATTGCCAAAAACCTTTGTATGGTTTTTGGGTGGCTGAAGTGCACATTTCTATCTCCAGCTTTGTTCAAGGTGAATAGGTAGCTCTACCTGGGAGTCTTACATGCAGACTGTGTTTTGGGATCAGTCTGTGAAAATACAGTGGGATGGAGGTCCTCTTAAGCTAGCCAGACATTTGCCATTGACTTTAAAAGCAGCAGAAGCGCAGTCAAGAATAATTATTTTTTATCAACAGCACACTTACTTTAGGATTACTCCCAGGAGCATTCAGGTCAGGGCTGGCCCTGGGAGTGCTTCAATCTGCACAGTCAATTAGTGTCAGTGCTATTCTACTTTTTCAAATTTTGACTAAAAAAAGTCTCTCCAAGACTTTTAGTTGTAGAAATGGATGGAAAATATAAATCCATCCAATGATTAGAGGTGAAAATTTTCCATTAATCTCTGGTCTTACTCAGTTTCAGTGATACAAGAAACCATCTTGACCCTATAGCCCAATTTGTTAAGCCAGTTCTTGTACACATTGATCTGATTACCAGGGAAAATACAGAGGGAAAAGAAAACAGTAAGAGCTGGTCATGTGGTTTTGTGAGACATGGATCAAAAATCTCAGCCCTGGTTGTCTCTTGAGGATGGCAAGAAACTTGGGTTTATGAAGGATAGCCCTGCTGAGGAAGACTGCAGAGAGATCCGTAGGCTGCACAAGGAAACTCCATGCTCCATGCCGCACCTGGCAACACCAGTGGAGAATCTCAGCCGCTCCTGACAAGACCAATGTACCACCAGAAACACCATGTAAAAGGAATTTAACACAGGCAAGGAAGATGCCAAGGATCACGGTTTGGAAAATCCTGCTGCACAGGGTAATTCTGGAAAACATGGAGGGGCATTGCCCTTTGAAGGAACCTTGCTCCTTCAGGGAGGGTTCCAGCATCTTCTGGGCGCTTCCCAGGAATACCTGCCCCTCGAATTGCATTCAAAGAGTTCATAAGGATAACACCTTTTTCCTGGAAATCAGGGTGTGCCTGCTAACTCTCTGAAATGCTTTCTTAATGAAACCTTTACCTCTGCTTCCAGCAGGACTCTTGTACCAGGCCGCTGACCTGGCTGCTGGAAACCCTCCTCAACCATCCACAGGATCTCCCTCTTTGGCTATAAAGATTTCTATATAATTTTTTAAATCCTGTTTTCTAGACAGGCTCTCTAGTCTGTGTAATCATGACACTGCTTCTGATATGAATGGCTCTCCTTGCCACCAACCTCCTCCCTGCCTTTCCCCCAAAATAAAAAATCCTGGTTGAAAACCAAAACAAATAGTAGATTTTTATCATGCAGAATTTGTTAATAATACTTTCCCTGAAATAGTTCCCAGGCCTTTTATAATGCTCAAATAAAAGCCCAAACATTTACAGCCAGTACTTTAAGCCAACTAATAATTTATTTGAGCCATACTGAAAAACTCAAGAGGGATTTTGAATGAAAAATCTAGTGAATAAACTGATAGCCAAATACTGCCTTGGAGTCCTGCCACTGTAATACACAGGATGCACAGAGCTCTGTTGGTGACAGAGACATACACTGAAAAACAGTCAATGAGATGATAGTTAAGTCTTGTCAATCTGAAGCAGAAAAGATAATGCCTTTGAGCAAACCATGAGCTTCAATATTTCCCAACTTCAGTGGCACACAGATGATTAGGTGTTAAACTCCTACTGCCTTAAAAACTTTAAGAAAAAAAAAAGGTATTTAATCATTTGACAGTAAGATAAGAAAGGCAAAAACTCTGCTTTCAGAACTTCATGGGAAACTTAATACATGGAAAATTCCCAAAGATTCTACTGAGTGCTACAGAATCTGCATGTACAGACCAGGATTAAAGCTCACAGAATTAGATAAAAGGCGGAATTTTTTTAAAGTCACTTCAAAACTATAAAATTGCTTTGAAGTGTCTAAGCCAAGCTGATTTTCAGGACTCATCTGCCATCTTGCCAAATGTAAAATAAAATATATATCAAGAAGTAAAGGATTTTAAGGCATGTAAATAAACAATCTTCTCAAGTTATTAGTTTGCAATGTGAACTTAAGAACATGAAAAAATTTATTCTGCAACCGTAAAAGTGCTTCCTTCCTCCTTTTGTTTTGTCTCAGATTTTTCACCCTATTTCACAGCTGAAAGAAAATGAATTCATATAAGAGTAGCAACATGAAAAAATAGTCTTCACAATTTACTGCACAGTAGTTTGTTTCCAATATTGCAATAGATGGGAGTTTGAAGCACCCTGTGGCTTTGGCTGGAGCAAGAGCACTGGTTTAGCCTTGATTTGAACCTGCTGTTTACAACACACTGTAAGCCCTTCCCATATGGCTGACTTTTAGTGAGGTTTATGTGAAAAAAAACCCCACTGCCAACCGAACGCAGGAAAAAGGAAAATACTTTGCATGTGTAGATTTATTTTTACAATTGCTTTGGAGTGCAAAATGAATGAATTTATATTACAGAAAACGTACATTTTACTCTGACAAAATGATTGTGCTGCTCTTTTGCTTGTTATTTGGCTTGCATGTAACACACAAAAGATGTGAGAAGTTCCAGCTGCAGCCTCTGAAGAGACTGGATGTCCAGACTGCTGTGGTTTTTGCAGCTTTCCTGAACTGGGCTCCTGGTGCCCTTTAAACATTTTGCCCCATTAACCACCTTGGGGATATTCTGTGCATGTGACTACGCGCATGAGTGTATTTAATTGATTGTTTCACCTTCTGAACTACTCAGAGATCTGGAAATTACTTTCAACGAGCAAACAAACCATTGGAATAATCTCTGGAACTTGTCTCAACCTCTGGAGACTCCAACGTTGAGCTAAATACACTAGGAAGCCTGGATTTGTATTTCAGCACTTCTGTTTCCAGCTACAACCCAGAATCAGGGATGAAATTCAAGAGGAAAAACAATTCATAGCTAGAAACAACTCAAAGCTAATTTAGCAAGGCTCACTTGGATAGCATTTCATGTGTCCCAACTGTCCCTTTGCTGCACACGCTTAAGCCCTAACCAAGACTTATGGCTGCAAGCAAATGTGAGCACTGAGAACATTCCTCATCCCCTTCAATGGCATTTCTCAGGGAGCAGGGGGACAAGCACAGAGATACGTCTTGGTGATGCCTGGGCTCTAGAGCCCACTCCATCTCACAGCTGCAAAACAAGCCAAAGAAGAAAGATGCTGTCATAATTAAAGGTATACAGCATGGGTTCATGAGATTTGGGTCTTGAGTGGATTGTTTGACAGAGAGAGCTCTGAAGTATGTAAAGAATTTAATTACTAGTCCCATGGTTTCTCTTCCATTTTTCATCCCTAGCTGTGCACGTTTTCGCTGTTGCCACAGCTCCCAAAGTATAACGCACCTCTCTGACTCATAATGACACTGTCATGGACACAAATGCATCTTCACACAAGGCCAACAGACTCCAACCAGCTACAGAGCTGGGAGGAGAACAGATTTACAACTGTGGAAGTGGAGCTGAGCCTCCCAAATAGAAATGAAGGGGATGCAAACTTCTGAACTTTGGGGAAGTTTAAATCTGTCTTTTCTCAACTCACAGCACTCTGACTCAATACTCATCTCAATGTCTCACTGCAGTTTGGGGAGACAGGGAATAATATTTTTATTATTTCCATTCTACAGATGGCCGAGCTGAAGCACTGCAAGGTTTATTGACTTAGAGTTGCACAGCATGCTTGAATGGAAGCAGAACCCCAGCTGGCCTGATTCCCACTCCTGGGCTTTTAGCAGTTACACTCTCCTGTATTTGCTCCTTTTAACATCTGATTATTTTACTGCTCTAATCAGCTCCCCATTTTATACTCAAATTATTTCCTTAGGTTACATTAAACCTGTTTGTCACATTACCCAGACAAGACTCTAGATATTTTTTTTCAGCTATGCATGGGCAGAAATTCAGTTTTTTTTGTTTAAATGCAAACATGCACAGGGTCAGTGAAAGGATCCAGACTCTGAGAAATTATTCCTCTGCTCATTTTCATGTTCACAACATGAATTACATTAAGAGCAGAAATTAGTCATTAGCGTCTCCCTGTGTTTGGTGAAAAACTAATAAAACATCACATTTTAAATGCTTGTTACTGCATACTTTTGTTAGCATATCACCTCTCGCAGCACCAATGACTAAACAACTGACATAGCTGGATCTTGGCTGAGGCTGCTACAGAACAACAGGAACACTGGTGAAGCATCTTCCAAAAGTGAGCTATTTATCTGGCCAGGGAGATTTTTTTCCCCCCTTTCTCTCTCTCTTTCTGTGCGCGCTCATGAACCTGACCCAACACGTTTCCAGAAGAGACTCTGCGGTTGTTGTTGCCAGACAATGCCTGCAATCATTTTTCTCCAGCCGCACATCCAAACTACGGGGAAGGCGGGGGGGTGGGGGGGGGAGGAAGAGAGAAAAGCTCTTTTGTTTGGAAGTGTGAAGAGCTCTGTCGAAACATGTCTCTTCAGGGTAGTTTTAAGTTGCAGAACTGATAAGAAAAAAAGTCCAACATAATGATTTCCTTCTGCTTGCTGTGCCTACCCTCTGAGCACTCCCCTCTGCTTCTGGTGCCCATTAGGAATGAGATAACTCATGAAGAAAAGACCCTCCCTGTAGGAATACATCCACTACACCTTTTTTTTCCCTAGTTTTTCATAGAATCATAGAACCATTTTGGTTGGAAGATGACCTCTAAGATCATTGAGTCCAACAGAAATCTGGTCTCTGTAATTCTCCCCCACACCATCACCAAACCCCAAAGGGGTTTCTGTCTCCACATTAAATTGATGGAGTGTCCCAATGTAGCTTACAATCTCTGCTGATCAGGCTGTTGTGTTCAAAACTGATGGACTGTGGGGCTCCCAGAGGGGAGAGCCAGTGCTTATTTGGAGGCTCTCTTCCATGCAAAATATGAAACTTATGAGCTGGGGAAGCTGCCTCTGGCCAGAACCCAGTCCAGGGAAGTTTTAAGTGAAAAAAAAAAAAAGTCTCTTAATGGCTTAGCAATAAAACCATGGGATCTGCTAGAGCATCTGACAGTCAGAGAGAGTTAGTTAATTCATGATTTAACTTGGTTCACTAAATTGAAGGGAAGGCATCATGCATTGGCTTAAAGTAGGTAGGAAAAGTGGTATGTAAGAAATGATGGAGCATCCAGCAGGGAAAACTCTTGATTGTAAGGTGAGCAAAAAACCAAGCCAAACTCTTCTTTTCACACTAATTAATTAAATAAATAATATTCCTGCCAAAAAGTTGCCAACCGCCTTCAAACTGAAGAGCAACGTGTTCACACTGGATTAGCCCAGGAACGTAGCAGTTCCTGTCCATTCCTGCTTACAGATTTTTCATTTTTTTTTTAATAGATTAAAAAGGTGCCTTTGCTTTGGAAAGAATTTTTTAACGTGTGACTACTGTAATGCAGAATACAGCAGTCTGCTTAATCTTTTTATGAAAGATGAACAAAATAGATTGGTCTTTGTTCAAGTTTGTTCTATAAACAAGCTGGACTTAATCCTTTCAATAACAATCCCTTAATCTGTTCATACCCTTTAGACATTTTTCCAAGGAAAAAATACATACCTAATTTCCAAGGTACCCATGCTTCTAATCTGGATCCTGCTATGCTAGGCTACTCTGTTACATCAGGTTCCTTTTCTCTTTAAGACATACCAGAAGAGAAGAAAAACAAAAAAACCCAAACAATCAGAGGAAAACTACAGTTAGCTTGGGGAAAAAGGGAATTTTCCAGTTTAAATGGATGTGCAGCCAATAATAAGCATAAACTGTTTACGCAATGAGTGTCATCATTTTACCGTGCCTCTGCCAGGTTGCACTGTCTCACTGTCTAAAACTGAAATTCAGTGTGCACATGTGTTACTCCGTCTCTCTGGTGAGGTGAAAGAAGAGTATGTTCAGATCTTCTCTGCTTGTTACCTCAAGGAGAGAGTTTTGCAGTTCTACATGGCTAAAACTGGGTATGAGGTAGTCTTCAGCATTCCTCATGTGGTAGGGAGGAAAATACACCTAGAAAATATATCTCTCACCAATCCTAATCCAATTAATCAGTTACTTCTGTGGATTAGTAATGTAAGGAAAAACAGGCAGGCTGAGATAGGGCTGCATACACAAAATTGTCTACCATATAAAGAAGAAACTTCACACATTCTTCCTTCATAAAATATGTCCCAACAGTCTGGGGCCATCTGGAAATTCACATACTCCTTTTGAAAAGCTTTTACTTTCATTTTCTTCAAAATTACTAACAATTCTTATGTGCCTTTTTTTTTTCCTTCCCAACATGCTAAAAAACCCATCCAAAACCCAGAAAAATATTTCAGGGCTTTAAGAAACAGCCACATACAACTTCAGGGGCTTTTTTTTTTGACATGTGATGCACACAGACCTTCCTCCACAGAGACCATGATGGTAACAAGGACCTTTGGCACTGATCACAGAATCATAGATTAGTTTGGGTTGGAAGGGACATTAAAGATCATCCACTTCCAACCCCCTGCCATGGGCAGGAAACCTTCCACTAGACCAGGTTGCTCCAGGGCCCCATCCAGCCTGGCCTTGAACACTGCCAGGGATGGGGCATCCAAGGTTTCTCTGGACAACCTGTTCCAGTGTCTCACAGCAAACATTTTCTCCCTAATATCTAATCCAAACCTACTCTCTGTCAGTTTGAAGCCATTCCCTCTAGTCCTGTCACTACATGCTCTTGTTAAATAGTCCCTCTTTCTTGTGGGCTCTTTCCAGGTTCTGGATGGCCATAATTAGGTCTCCCCGGAGCCTTCTTTCTTCCAGGCTGAGAAATCCCAACTCTCTCAGCTTTTCCTCATAGGAGAGGTGCTCCATCCCTGTAATCATCTTGGTGGCCTCCTCTGCACTTGCTCCAGGAGGTTGATGTCCTTCTGTGCTGGGGACCTAAGAGCTGGATGCAGTGCTCCAGAGGGGTCTCAGCAGAACAGAGTAGAGGGGCAGAGGAGTTGAGGGGAAGAGTCCCCTCCCTCACCCTGCTGCCCACAGTGGTTTGGATGCAGCCCAGGTACAACTCGCTTTTTGGGCTGCAAGTGCACATTGCTGGCTAATGTTCAGCTGGAGCCAAAGGAATGCACCAGTTTCTAATGCTGCTGATAGCAGCTTCCTGTTCACAACTTCTGTAAAGAATACAAGCAAGGATTAATGTCCCTATCCCTTTATGCTGATCCAGTGAGCAGGTCAGACAGTATGCAGCTGACAACGTTTCTTGAGGGTGGGGAAGATTGCTTTTGTTTCCACACACAGCCCAGGGTCCTGGCTTCTGACCAGACCTCCCTCCTGTGACATCTCTTGGGCCAGCAGACTCCTTGCTTACCTAGATATGAGTCAGAGGTGAGCAGAACTCAACTAGAGATCAGTATTTTCTTATTCTTAAGTTTTCTGGGAAAAATTGTTCAACAGCTTTGTATATCGGGCTCTGCAGATGTATCAGCATGCTGCTGTTTTTACACAACATGCAGTGATAAATCATTGATCCCAAACTAGCTTCTGTCCTTCACAGAAGTTTCCTGTTCTGAAAGCCCTCCTGTGCTTGATAGGTTCATCAGCTGCTGCAGAGATTGTGAATAAACTGTTCTTTATTTATGATGTGCTGTTCACTTCTCTGGACATGTGTCCTGCTTAGTTTTACAGCTGTAGAAATCCTTCAGCAAACAGATTCCTGTTTAATCATAGCACAGGACAAGAGAGTCAGAAAACACTGCAACTCCAGGAGCAGAGAAGTGACTGATACAGGGGCTGAGTCCTGAGGCTTATAGACTGTATACCACTCCAAACAATGCTCATGTATTTCACACCAAATACTGCCTTCGACATAGATGTCATGAACAAGCCACTTTGCAAATTTTTGCATTAACTAAATGCAACAGTGGGAAAGAACACTGTAAGTTCGCTGCTCACGTAACTAATGGCTAGACATTATGAAGGGAGTTATTCAGATAAGTAATAGCCCCCAGCTAATCTTTTCCTGAAACCATACAGAAGGCAATAACCTCGTACAAGCCCGAGCATGCTGTCCCTTCCACTTACATCTTCAACTTGCCTGACGGTAAATTTATTTTTCCTTTAATCAAAGAACCCCTGACTGACACTTTCATAAGGTCTAATCCAGCTTCCAGTGAAGTCAATGGAAATTGAACTGTAGCCCTGCAACACTTAGAGAAGGAAATTAAAATTAATAATTGAAACCCCCATGTAGGCAGAAAACTTTGCAGTGAGTAGATATATTAAGCGATATAACAGGCCCACACAACAAGGTATATAATTTCTAAAGGACAGAGAGACAAGTTCAGAAATTGTTCTGGTTCCACACAATAGCTCAAACCAAAGGCACATTTACTTTCATCTTAGTTAAAAGACACAGAGGAAAACCCCTTCTTAATCATAAGTAAGTAATTACAAGATGCTGTCAGTGACAAATATTTTAGATTTCAAATACTTTCTTAAAAGTTAATTTCACAAGTATGACTATGTGTCAAAACCTAAGTTTCTTTTGAACTTAGTTTCTTATGACTGCAATGACCTCTTATTTTGGCAGGCCTGTTCCCAACAGCAGTAAACCTGGAGAAGCTGAAGAAGTCACAGAAAATGTGCTGTATGGAAAGACAGTGTGAATGTACACTGGAGGAGTCCTTTACACACTTACACCACATGCATGAGCAACAACAACCATTATAACCACATGGATTATATATTCATTATCACAGTTTCAGGAAAGACCAACCTGATCAGGACTTAAGGTGTCCTAGACTCCATACTAAAATGGGAAAGAGAACAAGGGAAAACAGAGACCCTGCTTCAGGTGTCTTCTAGTCCAAGTATTATAGGGTGACTACAAATGGGGGGACAAGAAGGACAATAGGCAGCATGATGGGTACTTTATCCTAGCAGGAGTTTTACAGAAAGATCTGAAAAAGCAGGAAACCTTTAATACCAAATACCAAAAACCTTAAGGTATTTATGGAGACCCACTCTGAGCAGGTACACACATATATATGTGTGTGTATATATATTACAGTGTGTGGGATGAAGTACAAATGTTCTTCTCTAGGAAGCAGGTGGTGCAAGACGGTGTGAGCGATGAAGCAAAGGCAAGGTGACAGATGAAGGAGATAGATCATGAAAGATCTTTAAAATTAATCTAAGTGCCATACTCTCAGTATGATGGTGAAAGTGTTAGAAGGATGCAAAGAGAATGATGAAACCTCAAAGCTGAGGGCTTAGAAACTTGGAAAAAGCAACAGATACTTCAGTGAACTAAAGCAGGGTGAAATTATTACATTTATCATCAGATAAAATAATGTTGCAGTAATGGAAACTTTGATGGCAACAGCCTAAACAAGTTTTAATATTAATTAAGAACAATAATTAATATGGTTTTACCCAAGTGAAAACAAAATGCTATTTCCAAAACACTATACCCACTGAGTAATTGGTGTGACAGCAGAAAATTGTGTCCTCACAATTCAACAAAATAAGAACATTTCAGAAAAGGTATCAAGCTTTTGAAGAAGTTACTCTGTCTTGCTTGGAAGTGGATAGACTGAGTATGCCTTTAGCATCATGGAAGAGAAGTCATATGAGTTTCTATGCTATTACTCAGTTTTGCAGTATTAAGTTCTGTATGATAAAAACATTCTCTTTAAAGATTACAAATTCTGGCATCCTGTGTCTATACCTCATGCTACAAATGTTTACAATTACAGCTGTATTTACTTCTCCTCTTTTTTTTTTCCCCCTTACAGTGAAGCTGATTTATGTTAGCACTGACAATAAAACTTAAAAAGAAAAATAAAATTTTCATCATCTTTCGTTTATCCAGTTTGTGATGGCTATTAGTAAGGGAGATGAAAGCATGAAAGAATCACCCATGGATTCTTCATAATGAATTGGATTTTAATAGGAAATGGCACAGGTACTCTCTAGTAACCTGAAAGCACAGTTGTAAAAGATTTGAAGCTCTGAAGAAGATTTCACCATCTCCTTCATGGCTTGTGCTTTGTGACAGGTTTAAGCAGAGTCTTTAAAATCATCTATACTTGTGTTTCAGGACAACATATTCCACAAGAAAGAATGGATTTAATACATGACAGGGAATTAGTATTGTCCTTTAAAGGCACGCTTTAACAAATATTTGTATCCACATGTAAGTATTTAATGTTTAAAGAAATATCTATTTTACATTAAAAAAGTTACAAAATGTGTCCTTTTTTATACTCAGGAAACACCAACAGTCAAACCAAATTAACTGAGAAAGCTCTACAGATGAAATAGCTATCAAAAAAACCCACACACAGTGTTTTTGAAATGTAGAACAAATTTCATCCATCCAAACTTTACAAACTAGCAAATAAGTTATGGAGACTCACAGATCCCATAAAGCCTTACTTTTCAATTCTAAGAAACATTTCTTGTCCCATGTACTCAACTTCTTAACAAACGCACCCAGAGGTGTTGCACGTTCTTATTTTATATATATTAATAAGTATTACATATGTTAAACATAGATCAACAGATCTACAGTTCCAAATGTTGCACAGTGCATGCTTTTAGGAAATTACTTGGTTTGCACACTATTGAGGACACTGAAAGATTCATGCATCAGATGAAAATATGGTGGATTCTACTCAGTACATCATCCATGTGTTCTGAATCTGACACAATTCAGCACCTCTGGGGCAGTGCTATATGAGTTGTCTGTATACTGGCAAAGTTGTATAAAAAAGAGTGAATGATTTGCCAAGCCCAAATTGGAACATAACCTACTTCTGAATGACCCAGCATTTGAGAGCGTAAAGCCGTGCCCTCAGTAACCCCAAATTTAACTAAAAAGAGGCCGATATTATGACTTACAACACAAGCCATGCTACTTCTTGCATGGTGGAACTTGTTTTAAAATGGAGATTACCTTGAAGTAACCTCTGTTCCTTTTACAAGATCGTGTTTCCAGCCACATTGGCCACTAGAGTTCACATGGAAAACCAGCACTGGAACAGTAAGTGAAGCTTTGAAAATCTGTGTGACTACTTGCAGGGTAACACACCATAGTTTGAACAGGCTGTTTTCTGTGCCCTATGTAACAACACTTGACCATTAATATGGACAATTCACATAATTATCTACCCTGTTACCCAAGAAATCCAACCTACTGTTAGTTTGAGTTTCTATCCCTTTATCACCTGAAAAAAATTGATTGTGGTGCATCCTGCAAGTTCCTACTGTAAAACATAGCACAGTAAAGTATCACAGATCTTTACACCAGAGACTAAAGCAAACTTTGGAGCTGAGCAACACAGACATTTCTTGAATTTAGGGCTCTAAAGTCAAATGTTACTCCCAGTTCTTAACTACATCATACCTCAACCGATTCCCAAATTCTGAGAGAGTTCAAGCCCTAGTCTGGGTTGTCACCAATTCATACTTTAAAAAAGAGCATTTATTAAAATCACTGAAGATCTCTCCTCTGACTTCAATGAATTTTGAGTCAGACCTATAATCCATCAATCTCTGGTCTTCCCCCCAATCACAAAATTACCTGCAGGAATACATTTTTGCATTACAGGCCTCTGTTTAGCAGAGCACTGGCATGGCTCCACAAAGTTCACCTCAGAAATTATACAAGTTCTTACCTTTTTCCATCCTTTTATGTTAGAAGAGAAACACATTACTGAGTTCATGGCCCTCAGAGTAAGAGCTATGACATGCACAAAACAACAGTGTATTTACTTTTGGTATTGTAGATACTTTGAATGTTAGACTGTGAGAGAGACTGGGAGTGGGAGAGGGGAAGAGAAAAAACTTCCAGTGGTCTGAAATACATGAAGAAATACAATATTAAGAGTGGACTCTGAAAGTTAGTGTCTAGTCATTGTGGAAAAGTCTAAAGGTTGTGTATTTACAGGGATTTAAAAAAAAATGGTTCTCTTTTGAAGCTTTGGGGTTTTTTTTTTTGAATCTGTCAAAAGCTGGATTTGACAATCAGTCAGTCAATACAAGTGAATTGAGTTTCTGAAGTCAAATAGGCTGTGTTGGCACTGCACCATTTTTATGCAATAAACCATTACCAAATCTGTCACATTACATGTCACAAACCAAAAGCCAAAGCAAACCCTTGGGTGAAAGTGACTTTTCTTCAGTTGTGTTTTGTGCTAAGCTTCTCCTCCTTTCTTGGAATGTCAGTAAAGCCTTATAAACATACAAGAGCAGAAAGACTTGCAATTAATTACTGGGAAATGGGGATCTGCATCATTAATTCTTTTAATGGCAAGAACATACTAAATGCTTTCCTACACCTCATATGAACATATAACAACAGCCAATTGCACCACAACAGACAGGCACTATAACTTATTTTGGAGGATTTCATTCCTGTTTATCTGTCTCTCAAGACTCCTGCTTTGGGGGCTGGAAAACAGTGCTATGTTATCTTTATATTACTCAACAATTTAGTTTTCATTTCACCTGTTTCTTCCTGGAGTTACAGCTGCAGGCTCACAAAACTGCCTGAGCCTGAAGAGATAAAAATCAAAAAAATCAAAACCCAAAACAAACACCTCCCCCATCTTTGCCTCATTCTGAAATATCTGTTTGATAATAATGCAAATAAAGGGAGATAAATGTCTCCCATGAATACATTTTTTCTTTTCTCTCTGTGCAAATACCGGCAGTAGTGACAGATTTTATTAAACTGTGTTTTACAAAATTCAGTGAACAAAGTGACTTGGGCATCATTGCAGCTGAAGGTTTTGAGTCTTTTCATAGAATCATAAAGACTGGAAAAGGTCTTCAAGATTATTGAATCTAAATTTTGACCAAGGCCCTCAAGATCATTGAATCTAAGTTTTGACCTAACACCATCGTATCAACTACACTATGGCACTCACATCCAGTCCTTTCTTGAACATTTCCAGGGATGGTGACTCCACCACTTCCCTTGGCAGCCTGTTCCAACCCCTGACAACCCTTTCAGTGAAGAAATACAGTTAATAAGCATGCTTTCCTCTAGGCAAGAAGGAACAGATGCGAAATCCTCTTCCTTCTGCTCCTGAAGAAATGCCAGATCCGAGGTAGGAAATGAGCTCAGTTCTGCACCGGCATGCTCCACGTAAGTCCAGACACTAACCTCCTTTGTGACTGCACTGCCTGAAGTTGAAAAGTTTCATTTCAACCATAGTAGCCATTCCAGTTGTCATAAAATTCAGGGCACTGACTCATTCAAGCAACCGATGGCAGTTCCTTGCGGCAACATATGGCTCTTGGTTTTGGAAAGGAAATTTTAACATTATGACCCTCATGAGGGAAATCAGTCTGGCAGTCGAGAGCACCATTTCCTATCATTATGGGGTTAAGGACATACTAAGTGGGTCTCATGATCTATAGAAATCTCATTAAGTGGACATAGACATAAACATAGTAGTAATGAAATACTTCTGGTGGAAATGTGACAGCTCCAAGACACCCTATGTTTCCGCACTGATTATGATCTTGGAAAGAAACATCTGCTTGTCAAGGAAACCTCTTCCAAGAAAAGTGGAATAAAAGGTTATAAATAATTTAGTAATTCAGTGGTTTGATTAACACAACAATCACCATCACCAGTCATTGCCCCACCTGGTATGTCAGATGAAAGCTCAAACACAGTAGTTTCATAACTAAATGTAAACTTCCCAGAATCAATTTGTTTCAGTTCTTTTGGATATGACACAATTTCCAACAAATAATGGGGAATTACTAAAGAGAAGCCAAGAGCAATTTGACTTATAGCGGGGTATATTTTAAAACTTTCAGTGTAAAGAAATAATCAAATTCATAAGATTTCTGAATATTTCATCCTGACACAATTAAATCCTGGAGCAGCGGTGTATACTTGCTTGCTGCTTGCATTCCCTGTCCAGCTGGATGATTCCCTTTCTCCAGGAGAGTCCTGGGAGGTGCAGAAAGTTGGTACACCTGATTATACCATTATAGGGAAGTGCTGTGTGGAGGAAGCACAACCAAAATCTAATTATTATCTGTGGAGCAAACAGCTCCATAGCTGCTGCTGCAGCTGAGGGTGGAGGAAGCTGCCTGATGGCTGCTCCTGTGATGCCCCAAGCTCCATGGCACAAAGAACCTTCATACAGTTGCCTTTCCACACTTTCAGCCAGATCAGAGGAAGAACCAGCCCCAAAGGAGAAGTGCTGACTGGTTAAACATCACAACAGATGTTACAGGAGTTATTTAAAAACAAGAGTAATTAGAGGACACACAAAGACAATAAGAAATTATGCTGCTTTCAGAAGAAGCTGGGCAGCAAATGGCTTTCCTATCTGTTCAGGACACCAAATATTTTTTCTGTTTTCCTTTCTGCTGAGAACAACCTCAAAACCTTTCAAATTTGTGAACGTAAAGCCAGAGTGAGAATCTCAATCCCTTTCTCCCTGGGACAGCAGTCTACTGGTGAGGAAATTATAAAGTAGTGGGGAAGCCAGGCCCCATCTGTGCTCTGTGCAGTACCACCAAAGAACCAACCTTTTTTAATCCCAGGTGATGGCCCCAGTTATCGTGACATTACCTAGTAGCACAAGCTTGTCTTTGTGCAAAACTTTTGCTGGAGCAGAGATTTGAACCACAGCCTTCTCCAGTGCATGAGAACAGTACTGGCTCCTCTTAAGAGGTGAGATGAGGAGGTCACTTGCTTTCTGTTTTTCCAGGAATTCCAATCTGGGCCCTTGAATCATCTTCCCAATAAAGCTTTGTCAAAACTGGCAAGCTCTTGATCTTTTTTTTCCTCCTTATTTTCAGTTTTTACTAACTTACACTCTTCTAAGGAAGAAAAATCAACAATATGTTGCTGGAAAGTTTTTAAATGACTCTTGTTACAAAGCATGGCAGTGCCAAAGCCAGGAGCAGGACCTGGGGAGGCTGGTGAACGGTCACAGCTCTAATCACTCAGCTGTGTGCTTTCCTACTACTAATTTGTCATAGGAGAACAGATGGTGATGATGGTGCATGGGGCCAGATTCTTACACCTCTTTAACATTTACAACTTGCATTGCAACAGCATCTTTGGGACCTCAGGAAGCCTGGGGCCCTGTAATGTTAGGCACTGTACAAACAGAGAGTAAGATACAGCCTCTGCTCTTAGGAGCTTCCTGAGAGACTAAATAGACCAGACAGATAAAGGGGGGAGAAAAAGCAGAGAAGTGATTTGCCCAAGGTCACATAGGAAGAACTTGCAGAGCTCAGAGTAGGTCTCAGATCACAGGTCAGTATATTTCCACTTGTCCAAATCCTGTCTGCGAACAAACAGCTGTGACCATTAAATCACTTGCTGAGCCTTCAACAACTTCAGCGCAACTCACTGCTTCGGGACTACTCCGTGCATGTTTTCCTATAAAGACACCAGGAGGAGTTCACCAGCATGGCACGGATGGGTGTCTTTGCCGCTGTCCTCATTGAGGACATAAACAATCCCAGGGAAGCAGAAAAATGCTGTGCAAAAGGTGGGTTTTTTTCACATTAGAACAGCTTTGGATAGAAAGTTACATTATAATACACTGACACGGAGGACTAGAGAAAATGCCTGCTTCCAGCAGACCCCAAATACTGTATAAACTCATCTGGCCAAAGGCTGAGGCACCGTTTGCCTTGTGTTTTGCTCTTACACTAGATTCACTGGAGAGGTCAAATGCACTTTAACCCTTTCTATATCACGCATTCATAAAAATACTCAGCAGAAGCAGGAGTGTGTGCACAAAGCTTCCATCTTTTAAAGAATTGTTTTACAATTAAGGCATTATTTTTCATGTGGAATAACTGGCCTGTAATCTGATGTGAAGCCACAAATTCCAAACTGCAAGGATGTCCATTGTATTCCGGGATACATGTGTTCTACTCAGGCTGACAAAAATTATTATTTTACATCAGAATTTTAGTAAAGGTCATTTAACCACTGCTTTTCCAGAACCTCATGAAAAATTACATATATTCTAATGAACTCAAGTGTAGTTCAGATGTTTCACTGGAGGCTTGCTCTGTTCCATGCTGCTCAGTGCTGCAGACAGAGCAGTCAGCTGGATGGATTTCCTTTCTGATCAATCTGTCCTCTCTCATGTTGCAAGATAAAAAGGGACCTGAGGAATGGTGGTACCAAGGCCTGGACTCATCCTACCTAGAAATGGAATTGGTTTAGATGCCCATGGTGGTCAACGACCTGACAAAACAAGACACAGATATGCTCACTCTCTCTCTCTCTCACTCTTCAGAGTGAGCTTCCTGAATCTGGGAATCAGGGGTTGTTTCTTCATCTTCAAGTGAGGCAGTGCAGGTGAGGAGAGCTGCTGGTGAGGCACGGCCACCATCATCACCACGTTTCTCTGGAGCTGGGTTAGCTCCAGACCAGCTCTGCTCTGGACCCAAGGAGGGAATGCCACGCCTTAAGGGCAGGAGTGTGCTAAGTGCACTCCTGGAGCATATATGCACAGTTTGATTTCATTCATAACTCTCCCATGTTCCAAGACTGCTCTCAACAAAAACAAAACTGTAATAAATGGGGATTGTCAGATGATTGTTTCAAAAGTGCATTCCTGCTCTGAGCTAAAGCACCAAGGCAACCAGTGAGACCTACACTACACTAGAACCATTAATTTTTGAAAACCAAACAATATCAAGTAATTTAGCACTCAAATTGACAGTAGGTTTTTGCTAAAAGCAAAAAGCAAACAAAATCCAAATTCTTAATATCCTTAGGAGTGTTTTCATCACTCATTTAATTGACTTTCTCCCTAGAGCTTTTGCAATCCCACTCCAGTAAATTGTGAAGCAGGAAAGAGGATCTTCACTGTAATAAAGTCTGACAAGTTAAACTCTCCTAAACTCAGCAAGCAGAAAAAACTTAAACAAGATTTAAACCAACTGTATTAACCCAGGATACAACAAGAACAAAACACTCCAGTTATGGGTACTGGTAGCATGTCTTGTTGGGAAGTTTATGTCTCCATGTCATTATACATTGGACTGCTCACCCTAACGTTCCACTCAGCATGTCAAAAGCAACAGCAAGAGTTTACAAAAGACCTTTGGCTCTCAGTTAACAGAATTTTATTTCTTCTACATTTTGCCAGTTAGTGTTGCAATCCTTGCAATGTATTAGGCTATCACTAGACATTCCTGAATTCTTTTAAAAAGGACTGTTGTTGGCACTTGCTAGAAGGCAGCAAGACCCTTCTCTTCATGTAAGGACACTGCCACACATGTAGTGCAACTGCTGCACTTTCAGGCTGAGCATTCACCCTGTGCTCCACCTTGGGTGTACTTTTGGAGCACTTGGGTACCTCTAGTAATGCAGAAAATGACTGGTTGTGCATTGAGCAGCTTTTCCTGGAGCAAAATATTAAAGATACAGATTTTAATCTATAAATTTCTATGCAGCTAGGAGAAAAAGGGGAGGAAGACCGTATTCCGTAACTGCTTGCAGACCAAAAGGCAGCTGGCATCTGAGTTCTAGCAAGAAATGTTGAGCAGATTGTGGGTGCTGGCTATGGGGGCATTTTCTTGCTGGCATGGAAGCTGGGTGTTGATTCAGTGCTGGCAAAAGCTTTCCTCTGCACCCACAGAAGTTAAATCCTCTATCACCTCTCAACAAGTACATTATGACAGCAGAAGGCGTTTTTCATCTAGCTGATGACAAGGAAGCCTGTGAGGCTTTTTGAGGACCAGAGTTAAAGAAACACAACCTGATAATGCCTTCTGTTTCTCTAGGGTGATCCTTACCTTCACTTAATCTTGTTTGGGGAGTGGCCGAGATACCATGGTGAGCTGGCAGGGAGCTGTGCAGAGCTCCTCTGAGTGGGAGCAGGGAGGGCATGGGCGGGCAGGATGTCAGATGGGAGGCACCGCTCACAGACCGTGTCCAAATGACTTTACTTCCATCCTGTGCCACTGACACAAGGAAAGTGCCAGTATGGATTTTATATTTTCAGAATTTATGACATGCCTTTTTCAATTTAGGGAGGCAACAAAGAGATAGAGGAGAACCATCCTTTGTGATAAAGCATGGCAAGTCTCTCCAAGAGCAGTCACCTTGTGCTGGCTTAGAGAATACCTGGCAGACTGGCTGACATTTACATTAGAACATATAAAAAGTGACTGCAGGGTTGAATTTGATACATGCACACACATACCACTCTGGGAGCTGTGCTTCTGTGTCCACTGCTGTTGGGACCCAGTGAAACTACTTTCTGCAATATGTGGTTTAACTCAACAACAAGAAAGACAGACCTTGCAGGGGCAGAGCTGGGCCCAAGAGAAAGATCATGTGGCAAAACGCTGCCTAAAGGAACAAATCAGCCAACAGAAGATGAGATTAGTTTTAGTTTCTTCTGCTACAGTTTAATGTTTTCACCATACATCCTTGGGTGATTTAAGAGATCAACTGTATTTCAGGTGCAAAATTTCAGTATAATTTTCTGGCAAAAAATTGGGAAAAAGTTGTAATTAAAACTGTTGTAATTAAAAATTGATGCCTACAGGGAAATTTAGTTATTTGTCAAATTCAGCACTGAGGGATACAGCCTTTGTGTAAATCTGCTTTGGTTTGGTTTGTGGGCTGAGGGCTGGGTGTCCCTTGTTTCAGTTTGAGATTTTGACCCACAAACCACGGGGGAGCTGGATTTTCCTCACGTTGCCATGTGAATCAAGAAATCAGCTCCAGTCTGAGTGCAAGAGGGCCCAGTTTTGCTGAGCAGCCTGGAGAACAGTCGCAAAATTTTCCACACACCTGGACTGAGCTTTGATTCTGTAACAAAGCTGATAGCTGGCCAAGTTTCTCCTGGCTTTGTTGCTGGGCTTTTTGCACAGATCTGTTATTCACTGCATTATTTTTTTTCTTTCAAAACTGAACCATTAGGGAAAAAAGGTTTGTGGAGGGGGAGGAGAGAATGTAAAAGAAACCAGAGAGTGTGTTTGCCTGCAACAGGGAGAATGCAGCACTGAAGCAATCGGTATTACTGCACACACCGGCAGCCACAAACAGGCTGAGAGCTTCAAATGTAGGACAGCTCAGGGGAAGGGAGAAAAGAAAAGGGAAAAAAAGGAAAAAAAGATAGAAGACAGCAGGAGTGCTGTTTGTGTTGGCTGGTTAGCACTCAATCCCCACCTGCATTTGATTCTGCTCAGTCTCTGGACTCCTCCCCTCACTTTGGAGTCATAGCTATACAGGAAGGCAGGAGGGGAAGGGAGACAGAACACTTTGTACTAGCAGCCAGACCACTGTTTAACTTCTTCAGCCAAAAAACAAATATGAATATGGAAAGATTTTATGGTGAAATATATCAACAGACTGAAGCAGTTCTGAAAATCCTTCTAGAGTTGCTCATTCAAGGTTTTCAACCTGCAGACTTTTCTTGTGATTAATCCCCGTGTTTGTTTTGTAGTAGTAGTACTAAGTATTTACCAAGTGATGTGAACTGTCAGTTCTGCCATAGAGAATTCTGTCTGCTGGGAGTATTTTGTGGCCTTCATAATTTGCACTTATATCCAGCCCTTGTTGCTTTTCCAGTTTCACTATGGTTTGAAAATGAAACCCAGAAAATAACCCCTGTGCTTACTAGCAAAGAAGCCTGGGTGTTGAGCAGTAGGAATACAGCAGCCGTGAGCATTTCAAAATGCACAGAGCAAGGAAAACTTCTGTTGCAAACTATACTTCCCTATGCATGGTAAAAATTAAATCACTCCTTTATTTACTTACAAAAATTATTTTATGTCAGACTGCTTTTGCAGATATTCTCCCTCTAAATTCAGAGTATATTTTAGCAGCCCAAATGCTGTGCACAGGCCTTAAGCGTGCTGAACCTGGCAATATGCCCCCAAATTAGGCCGTGCTGAACAGACAGAACAACAGGAATCTTCCTCCCTTGTGCCATAAGAGATCTCAGAAATAAAAGTTCTCTTTTTTAAATTGGAGATGC